>NC_091811.1:53220000-53527187 GCF_041296235.1 Equus asinus
TCTGCATGAATCTTCTTGGCTTGATTCATGTTGATTTGGCTGAGTTGTCCCACTCTAGATCCAGACTGTTCTTGAGGCCTCAGATTGCTCTTCTTCCGAGTTCAGATACCCGGGCTCACACAACAGTAACCAGAGTCCCAAGATAGGGAGACTCAAAATTATCCCGGTGTCCTTGGGACAAGTTATCTTTTGAGTCATTTATGCCCATTGAGCACTTCTACGGTGTGTGTGTGTGTGTGTGTGTGTGTGTGTGTCGGGCAGGGGCATCTGCAGTGGAGGGAGGATCCCTAGAGAGGAGCTCCCCTGGAGTGTTTACACCTCCAACTATGGGCAGGGAGTTAGACTCTACCCAGACTAATCTTAAGACCGTATCCAGTAAAAGGAATATTAAACTGACTGCTTTCCGCTGCCTGCACAACTTCACTTATTCCTTTTTTTTTACCTTTTTTTTTTAGATTGGCACCTGAGCTAACATCAGTTGCCAATCTTCATTTTCTTTCCTTCTTCTTTCCCAAAGCCCCCCAGTACATAGTTGTATATTCTAGCTGTGAGTGCCTCTGGCTGTGCTGTGTGGGACGCCGCCTCAGCATGGCCTGACAAGCGGTGCCATGTCCGCGCCCAGGATCCAAACCGGTGAAACTCTGGACTACCAAAGTGGAGCGCACGAACTTAACCACTGGGCCACAGGGCTGGCCCCTTAGTCCTATTGTCTTTAATTCCCATTGAGGTCATTGTTTGATAGTTTATACTTTGCAGTTACAGGTGAATAACTGCAGATCATCAGAATTCCAAGCTGGGAAACACTAGCTTAAGAACCTTAGGTAATTTTGTTCTTCCCTTGGAGCTCAAGACAGGATTTCTCTGAGTATCTATGGCCGTTGAGAAAGAAAAGCTAACAACCTCCGACAGGCGTATTTTATTGTTGGCAAAGACATCAGCACAGGAGACTGATGGGTGCAGTGCAGCAATTATTGGTTGATTACGACGTGGCCTAGTACAGGTCTGACAAAAGTAGATGCTGAAAAAGGGTTTGTTGAACTGAATTCTGCTGTGCTTGGCTGATGGGGAGCGCCGGTCCACAGGGTTCCTTTTGGAGGCCTTAGTGCCTCCACCCCTCTCCTGAGTTGGATAGAAACCACGGGAGCGTGACTTGGTCCTTTTCTATTCCCTTTTCTTCCCCTTCTCCCTGTCGCCTTCTTTCTCTCTCCGTCCTGTTCTATTCGTTCTCCACCCTCCACCCACCGACACACACATGAAAAAAAATAGTTTCATGGGTAACTCAGGGGTGAGGGAGGCTGTGCTTGTGTCCTGGGTAGGAAGCCCTTCCAGGTCTTTCTCCCTCCTCTGAGCCCTAATGTTCACAGAGCTTGAGCCTTTCCTCCCTTCTGCTCAGACACTCCCCCAGCCCCTCTCCTGATATTGACTCCCTTTGTTAACGCTGATGAGATGGAACTGCTGTCAGCACAGAACGATGAATGGCTGGAGCTGAATAATGTGAGAGGGAATTAAAGGACATTAAGAAAGATCCATTCCTATTTAACCACTTGTCGCTCTGTGTTTAAGGATTGCTACAAGCATTGAACGAATAATTGTTCCTGCTTCCCAGACCTCGGTTAGGAAACTCTGACGTTATTTTAACCCAATGATTAAAACAATTACTGTTTAAAACCAAAGAAGCAGGCTCCTACCTACCTAATGGTTTGGAAACCACAGCGGAGAATTCCAGAATCCTGTAAAAAAATGAGAAAATCTTGCCTGCTCTGCCCCGTCCCTATCCCATTGTAAACACGCTCACCAGGATCCAATAAACTCAGCAGAATTCGCAGGCAGCAGCACCATCGGCTCTGGGGTATCTCAGAGGACCGGGGTTGGGGTGGAGGCAGGCAGTGTTGTGGTTTTACTTCTCCTCGAAGCAATGAAGCTGTGGGAGAAGGATGAGGAAGCAGGGATGGCACTTGGCGTTCCTGATTCTCGGGTCAGTTTCAGAAACTCTCCTTTAGAGGTAACTGGCCGTAGCTGTTGCTGCCACAGTTTATTTATTCATTCTTTTATTCACCTGACAAGCATCAGGTGTCAGTACAGTTACTTAGCTGGTGTCTGCCTTTCCCAGTGTGGCTGCAAGCTCTGTGAGAATGGATACTCTTGTCCATCAGCGTTTTCCCAGTGCCTAGCACACTGTAGATGCTTAAAAACTGTTGGCTTGAACTGAGAGAAGCCCCTGCCGTCAGGAACCTCATGGTCTACTGTGCCACCATCTCGGGGGAATCTTGAGGCCCTCTCTGCAAACAGTTCCCAGGCCCCTGAGGTTGAGACCTACGGTGCCCTCTCTGACAATGCGCAGGAGGAAAGTAAGGGAAACCCCACAGAGCTTTGGACATCTCCCCCCATATGCTCACCCGTTCCCCAAAACCAAACACTTAGCCACTCCAGGCATGTGGGGCCAGTAACAGTTTACAGAGTAGTGAGTCACTTTATAAACCGCCTTGTTCACCTGATTGATCTAGTTCCCAAAGCTCCACATTGTCTTACCTTCGGTGAACGGGGAAAGATCCCGAGGATCTTCCCTTCTCAGTAAATGTGGACAAGAGAGAGCTAGGACCCTGTAGGAACCAGTGGGTGGGGAAACCCCTCTTCGCTATCTGCAAGACTTGGGGCCTAGTTCACTGTAACACATTACAATCATGTCAGCCATCAAAAATGTGAACAGTCGTGGCTTCAACCTCCATGTGCCAGCGGACCACAGACATTTGGCGAAGGGAGGAGATAAAAAAGGGAACGGAACCAGATTTCCAAATATGTACTAGAAGAATTTATGGAAATAAGAGAACCTTTTCATTTTCTTTTTTGGGGAAGAAAACTAAATTTACCTTGGGAAGGGAGGGAGTTCTATGAGGAAGAAGCCAAAGCAAATTTTCTTCACAGACTTCCTTTCCCACGCAGACTCCCACGTGGTGCTCACTGTGGCCCTTAAATCTGAAAAACCAAGGCAACCATTTTCTTAGCAACCAGGGAGCCAATCAGAAACCTGACGACAGCAGCCTATCGAAAATCAATCCATCGCCATGGGCACCATCCAGCTGGTTGGAAAAGGGAAAGTAGACTAATTTAAGGCAGCCATCTTGTTCTTGGTGAAATGTTGGGAAACTTTTTTTTATTACCTGATCGATTTGATTTTATCAGCAGCATTGGGGAGAGGAGGGTGCGGTTATATTCAACCCTGTGGAACCAGTACGTTGCCTCTAAGGATTATCATGCGGACAGATCTTCAAAGTTACACCTCTTACAGAACATCCTCCTGGATCAGATCCTTGGGCTTTTGTAATCCAGCTATTATAGTTCACACTCAGTTTGAGGAGAGCTCTCTTACCTAGGGCCCCGTGCACTGATTGTTGTAGCTGCCAGCTGGATGGCTCTCTGCCTTTAGCGTCTAATCATCGTTTTTAGTCTTTGCATTGTAAACGACCTAGAGATCATCTAGTCCAATGGATCAGAGCCCTAGGATTCCAGGGAAGTGCCTCAGGGAGGGAGGGGTCGCTTGGGTTGGGCTCCAAGCTCCTCTTCTTGCTTCAACTAGAGCAATTCCTGGTTTATCTGTTTTACATACTGGGGGGGAGGGGGGAGACAGAAGATCTTGTTTGAGAAAAACAAGTTCTGCTTCTAAAAGAGAAACAGACAGAAAGAGACAGAGTGGAAAAGACAAAAGAAGGAGAGAAAGAAAACGGAAAGAAGGAGGAGATGGAAGGAGGGAGAGAGGAAGAAGATAAAGGGAGAAGGAAAGGAGGGGAGTGGAAAAGGGCGAAAGGGAGAGAGAGGAGAGAGGAGAAAAGGAAGGAAGGGAGTAAACGGGAAAGGACTGACTGACACTCCTGAGTGAAACGTGTTCCACGTGGCGCTTGGTTGACAATGCTGATTCTACTGCAAAGATAATAATAACAGCAAATTCTTCTGTAGCACTTACTAAATGCTAGGGTGTTCTGAGGCACTTTATATATATTTTAGCTCATTTAATTCTCACAGGAAATTGGAGTAACTTGTTCAAGGTCCCACAGTTGGCAAGTGTCTGAGCTGGTATTTGCACCCAGTATGTCTGGCTTCAGAGTCTGCTTTTGACTGCTTCTCTGATAATAATTTAATGATACAAAGTATAATATAATTAATACCTACCATTTCTTGAGAACTTACTTGTGCCAGGCACTGTGGTCTGCCTTACATGCATCAACTCACTTAATCCTTAACCAGTGAGTGAGGATTGTAGGGCTCGTTTGGTCCTATAACCTGGGAAGTGCGTGCTGCTTCAGATGAGGCAGCGGAGGCGTGGGGGCATCGGTGCCTTGCCTGGGATCACACAGCTTGCGACAGTTGAGCCCCTTGAACCAGGGAGTCAGAGCACAGAGGCTAAGCTCCTAACCACCACGCTGTGCTCCCAGAACGGATGGGTGAGTTTGCTTTGTGACTAGGTGGTTGCTAACAGGGAGATGATCTGGTGCTGATCATGCCTTCTCTCTCCCTTCAAGAGCAGGGAGACACAGGAGAGTCAGCCCCCAAGCCCGCTTCATTCCTGTGTAATGACAGTGATGAGGACCCGGTGAGGATTAGGAGCTGTGCCCGTGCTCTCTTGCTGTGATTGAGGGGCCACCTTTGTTCTTTACTCCTCACAGAGCTGGAAGAGTCTCAGAGAAAGTGCCCGCCGTGCTGGTATAAATTCGCCAATACTTTCCTCATCTGGGAGTGTCACCCCTACTGGATAAAACTGAAAGAGATCGTGAACTTGATTGTCATGGACCCTTTTGTGGACTTGGCCATCACCATCTGTATTGTCCTGAATACACTGTTCATGGCAATGGAGCACCATCCTATGACGCCACAATTTGAGCATGTCTTGGCTGTGGGAAATCTGGTAAGATGGAGCACTGTCTCCTGATTTTATTATCTGAACGGGTTTTGCCTGTAGCACCTCTTTTTCTGACAGTGGAGTTTAGTTGAAAAGAAAGTACTGGTTCATTGGAAGACAAATGCTTCCACATATGGAAGCCGCTCCTGCTTGCTGTTTGGATGCCTCGGCTGTCTCCTCTTTCTGCAGAACTTTGAAGACGTCATTTAGGAGCTCTTGGCAGAAAAGCAGCCATGGCAACAGAATGGGAGGCCTGGGCCAGTGGGTAGCTTGCAGCAACCTGAGCCAAGGGCTTCTGGATTCTTTTCTCATGCTGATTCGCACATCGATTACTGCATTGCTCCAGCGAGTTGCTTCCCCTTTCACCTTCCGTAACAACCACCACAGAAATCGGGGAGCTCTTTCAGTGCATTAAATGTAACTATAAATTTACCCACACTGTCTTAATTACCCATATGGGGACTATCTACGGGAAATTTTTAATTCTAGGCTGGGTTCCCTCTCCAGTCCAACTTCTGGGCTATCTTCCAGTTTCCACCATGAGTTAATCTGTGCCACATTTATTTTAATGTTAGCTGAAGTCATATATTTAATTTATTATATGATTTAAACAATAAGCATGCAGTTTTTTAAAAAAATAGGTTACACCATGTATTCTGAAGTCAAGCCGTTGTGATTTGGGGATTATGGGTTTTACTTGTTTAGTACAAAAATCAGGAGTTGATTGAATTTTGATAGAAAGTAGACAATTAGTTGGAAAGAATCCTCTAGGTCATCTGGGCCTCGTTATTCCTTAGGAGTTGCACCACAGGCAGGTCAAATCTAGTTACCATTTCATTTGAGCGTGATCTCTGCCCTGTGTTGGTTTTTTTCCTCCCTCCCCCACCTCCTCTTTTCACATACACACAAACACACATGCCCCCCACACACAGTTTCTACTTTAAGTCCTAATACACCATTAAAATGTTATAATATCATCTTGAGTTCTGATTCTGAAAACGTGCGTGACAAAGGGATCCTTTCTCTGGTTAGCCCTTGTAGCCCGTTGTGTTCCCTGGGACACCTCCAAGATGATTCTGTGATCTTTCCAGTCTCCATGTCTGGGTCAGTGACACACTTCAGGCTCTGTGCTGTGATGCAGACCCTCACATGCAGCCCGATGAAACACCCGTAATCTTGAAGCAGGACACTCCCGCAGGCTGTGCAGGAAATCTAACCTGCTCTCAAAGGAGCCTGAGGGCGGGCTCACTGTGTGCCTGGCTGACCCAGGAGGTCCGCCAGCAAGCAGCATTTTGAGCCAGTCAACAACGTCATATAGATCTAAGCTTTATTTTATTAGCCGAGGAATAAGTAATGAGAAATAGGACTTGATCACTTTTGTTGTTGATGGTGGTAGTATTTTCCCTGTAACGTTTTGTTTTTCTCGTCTTACTTTTACTTGCTCTTAACAGAATCAGTCCTTGATTTCCAAAGGATTTTGAGAGGCCTTTTCACCTACTACCAGCAGAATTGCCCTCAGACCAGGCCAGCAAATAGCGTTGTTTTTCCCTTAAAAATCTTCAGGGGCTGGCCCCGTGGCCGAGTGGTTAAGTTCGCGCGCTCTGCTGTAGGCGGCCCAGTGTTTCGTTGGTTCGAATCCTGGGCGCGGACATGGCACTGCTCATCAAACCACGCTGAGGCAGCGTCCCACATGCCACAACTAGAAGGACCCCCAACAAAGAACATACAACTATGTACCGGGGGGCTTTGGGGAGAAAAAATAAAATCTTTAAAAAAAAAAATCTTCAGAGATTTAGGGTCACACCTACATTAGAGTTGTAAGCATTCCGAGGACTTTGCTCAGAGCTATCAGTGAAGAAAGAGGAGAGAAGAGAAGGTCAGAGCTAATATTCAGAGCCTCCGTAAGGCAAGCCAGCCAGGACCAGGTTATAAAATAAGAAAGTGCTCTGGGGGCAGGAGTTCTCAAGGGGAAAGTCAACATACAGCTAGCAGCGGGGATGGAGAGTAGTGAATGTTCAGATGCTTCGGACTGGCCAGTGGATTGGATGTGCAGGTGGAGGGAAGGAAATCGAGAATGGAGCCTAGATTTGGGGGTTTAGTAATGGAGGGAAAAATGGGGATGATTGAGGAAGGAACAGGCTTGGAGTTTAAAATCAAGAGTTCTGTTTTGGACATATTTAGAGTGAGATGTCTGTTCAGTGAGTGAAGATGCCAAATGAGGCAGTTGGGTATGTGCTGGACCTCAGGGAAACCTGCATCATAGGTGTTTTCTGAACAATAACAGAAACTCAAAGATATACTTTGTTGCCAGTTGACACAATTACTGAGTTTGGCAGAAAGAACACGGAATCAGAAGTCAGAAGATTTGGATTTTGGTTCCTGTTTAATATGGTTTAACCTTAAATGAGCCGTTGATTTTCTGTCCAGAGATGTTTTAGATCTATAAAATGAGGATAACACCATGTCATCAGTGTTTGGGAGGATAAAATGAGAACTTACACAGAAGGTTTTGGAATATTGAAAAGTACTTTACAAATCTTAGGAACTGTATAAGTGTAATTCAGTAGGAGAATTTTCAAAGGCTTGCGGATTTGCATTGAGCCTTTGACTAAACCTGAGAGTAAGAGGATGGAAAACAGTGGAACTAGCTAGCTCATGAGTACAGCCTTGTCTTGTGGATGGACTTCGAGGCTAGGACAGTAAATTAAGTTGTATTTGTCCATAGATAGGCAGATAGATGTTTTTGAGGGAAGATAAGAACAGCCTTCTGTAAATTGAAGATCCCTGCCTCTTCTGCCTTCCCCACAAGGAAAAACGCTAATAATGGGAGGAACCCTGGAGAAATTCCATCCAACCCCATGTTTTATGGAGGAAATTGAAACCCAGGGAGGCTCTGTGCCTTATATGACTTTTATACCTGTGTAGTAGATAAATGTAATGATTTTTTTCTTGCCTTGTTTGCAACCAATTGAGCACAACAGTGGGTTTATAAGATGATTTTTTAAACAAGCTCAATCTTACAGAGAAGTTTCAAGTACAGCTTTAAAAACTTTTTTTTTTTAGAGTAAGTTAGGCAAGAATTTCCTCAATTTGGGTATGTCTCATGCTTCCTCGTGACTAGACTCAGGTCATGCATTTGGCAGGAATATCACACAAGCAAGGCTATCTTTTTCTTGTTGCATCTCCCAGGCAGCACACAGTTTCCATTTGTCCTGTTAGGGGCGATGTTCCCTCGACCACTTGATTAAGGGCGTGTCTGCCAGGCTTCACCTCTGCGAAGTTACCATTTACTGTTTATAATTAATAAGTATTTGTGAGGAAGACACTTGGAAACTATCTAAATTTCCTGTTTTTCACTAAGCTTTTATTTATTCCTTTATTTGTATCAGTATGGACTCATGGTTTTCAATTTTATCCAATGGGTTATATAATCCATTACTATCATTTACTTGAATGTTTAAACCATTCCTGATTTGGCCAGTGGGAGTCCCTTCAAGCTGGCTTCCGTGTCCTTTCAGTATGTCCTCATGACTTCCTTGTATCCTGGTATCACAGAATATTCCAGGCTAATTTTATATTTTTCCTGACTCAGGCCTGAAATCAGCCATTTATCAAGGAGCCTGGTGGTTTTAGTGGAAAATGATGTTTAGAAATCAAGACCTATTGGAGCAATATGCGTGACTAGGCCCTTTCGGTACAGGGCTAGCTGTTGATGCTAATCCGGTATTACAGGATTCATTCTAGTTTTCTCCTTTGTATATTTGTAATTCCTTCTCCAACACAAAGAAACCTGGTTGCCATGGTCTTTAGTATATTACCTTATTGATCAAAAAGCCACTGTTACCTCATACAACGTGGATGTCCTCCTCACCCTATTCAGCTCTGGCTCCCCATGCTGCACCCCCCCAGCATCCACACCAGTGTCCTCCATGTGGACTCTCTCCTCTCATTTCCCAGGCTCTGACACCCCAGGCCAGGGCACCCCACACATCCTTGTTTCCCCTACCCCATTTGGACTAGAACACCTCACAGAGGGCCTTCTGCTTGCACGGGCCCTTCCTCACCCCACACCAGGCTTCCCCAACATAGAAGCTCTCCCCGCCCTGCTTGGACTCTGACACTCCACACACAGCAGGCCACCCTTCCTTGCTCTGCTCGGGCTCTCACTCTCCATTCCATGCACCCGTCTGCCTGGACACTTCCCTCCCCGACTAAGGCACTCACTCCCTATGCCGTCCTTCGACCCGGAAGTTCTCCTCGCCTGGCTCCACAGCCTTGGGAGTTAGTCCCAGTGCCAGGCCACATCCTCCTCACCCTGCTTGGCTCTGACACCCCTCACTGAACCACCTCTCCATGTGGACACCTTCAGCCCACTCAGGCTCTGACACCCCTCACCAAGCTGTCCTTCCCCGGGGATGCTGTTTCTGCCTGCTTAAGTTCTAACTCTCTCTGCTAGGTCTCCACCCGCTCCAGTGTGGACACCCTCCCATCCCACTTGGGCCACAACACCCCATGCTGGGTAGCCATCCTGCACAAATACCCTCCTCATCCCGCTCAGACTCTTACATCTCATTCTGGACTGTCCCCCAAAATGGACACCCCTCCTTGGCCTGCGTAGGCTCTGACAGCCAATGCCAGGCTGCCCTCCTGCATGGACATCCTCCCCCTGCTCACGGTCTCACTCCCCTCACCGGGCTGCATCCAGCGCCTGGCACCAGAGCCTCCCCAGGTGGATAAGGGCTTTAGGACTGAATCTGTTAGAGGGAGGGAGTGTGGAAGGAAGGGCAAAGGCTTAACCTGGCATTTCGGAGATTCTAAGCAAGAAAGGAAGAACAAAGTTATTTTCCCCCCTCACCAAATGCTCATGAATGTTATCATTTCTTAACTACATCTTAACTAGATTTTCAACCAAAAGAAATTCTTTTCCAATTTTAATTCTTCTTTTGTCTGTGTCCGTATGGCCCCTCTGCATACCTCTTTTTACATACTTAGATGATATTCTCATTTGTGCGCCTGTCTCCTCCTGGTTGGGTCAGCAGCCATTCCAGTTTGCACAGATCTTAGGGAGCTCCTAGGACGTGGAACTTTCAGTTTTCAAAGCAGGTCAGTCCTGGGCAAACAGGACAAGTTGGTTACCCTAACTGGAGACCCAGGATGCAGGACATTCAGTATTAAAACCAGGAAAGTCTCAGACAAACCCAGACGAGTTGGTCACCTGCCTCCTGGCAGCTTAGTTCCTAAAGAGCTATTTTTTTCATGGTCATGTGTTGTTCTTTTCGTGTCTCCAATGTGGTCACATCAGGCTTTTATCCAGTTGAATTTCATTAACTTCAGGAGAGGACCCACTGTGGAACGGGAGCTGAGAGCAGACAGGAGCGGGCAACCCCAGGCACACCCCAGTGAGCCTGAACTCGGTCTGCAGATGCGCTATGGCAGAAGGAGATGGGCCGCTTCCCCCTCACCCTCCCAAGCCCCAGAGCGACCCCTGAGTGAACTACCCCAATCTTAGGGTATTGTAAGCCTTGCTAGGTGACCTGGGCATCGCAAGTTTTCAGGCCTGTGCCCAGGGGCTTGTCCCAACTAGAGTGATATGCCGACTGTGAATTCAGAACATTCTAATTAGAAAACAGCAGTTCTCAGTCTTTTTTTGGTCTTAGGACCTGTTTACAGTCTTAAAAAGAGCTAAAGAGCTTTTGTTAATGAGAGTTTTATCTATTGATACTTACCATATTTGAAGTTAAAACCAAGAAAAATCTCAAATAATTTATTTAAAAATCACAATAGTATATTCATTACACAGTTTTACGTAAGTAACCTATTTTATGGGGAAACACTCTATTTTCTAAGAAAAAAATGGCATTGTTTGACATTTTTGCAAATCTCTTTCATGTCTGGTTTAATAGAAGATAGCCAGATTCTCTGATCTGCTTCTGTTTTCCATCCATTGTGATATATCGCTTTGGTTGAGGTATGGGAAGAGAATGTGGCCCCACACAGATATGTAGTTGGAAAAGGGAAGCCTTCGTGCCCCCTGAAAGGGTCTGAGGCACCCCACGGGTCCTCGACTACGCTTTGGGAGCTGCTGCATTAGAACATAAATTCTTAGGTGAAAGTTCGATGACGTTCACAAGACTCACATTTAGGTAAGGTTGTTGATCCGCTGCTTGTAATTCTTTTTTCTCCTCCTCAAGAAGCATATCACAGTGCAAATAAGAGTACCATCTTAGGGATAACCTTAAATCTATTCTTCTCCATTTTTAAAGAAGCAATTCCTCCCTACAACCAATAGTTACAAATTTATTGTCACCCACCCCGCAAAGGATGGCGGCACACTATGTGTTGAAAGGACATGGTTGCTGACCTCTATCAGAGGCATTCTTACCAGGCAATGGGGGCCACTCATCTCATTGAAAGGCAGCACCACATAGCTCTGTCATTGTTGGTTTTCTCTTAGGACCCAGAGTTCCCACAGTGTAGATATTCCATGGTCAAGCAGCAAATGCTTAGTATTGAGCACTTCCTGTATGTTCACCAGGAACCAATGGGACAGCAAATTCAGTGTCTACTTAGTGTGCATTAAGCAGGCCATCGTTTCTAGGTAGAGAAACCCTTGACGGGTTTACGCTAAGGGTGAAATGTCTTTCAGAAATTGATTGGCGGCCCCTGCTTCCCTGACCTCACTTAGAGTGAGTCCATCTCTGGGTGCCTCGCTTGCACTGTGGACTTTGGTTTTGCTTAACTGGATCCTTGGGGATGCAGTATTCCATTTTAGAAAAATATTCAATTTAGAAAAATAGGAACCCATAGGAAAGTATATGGGCACCAACACCTCAGTCCACTTACCCATTTTGATGAATTTCCATAGAGTCATTCTGTTTTGTTACTGCTATACATTAATTTGATATATTTCCAAACAGCATCTGTAACCGAAGTAGTTTTCACTATTTTCAATTCTGTTCTCAGACCATGTCTTCAAAGTTTTCCTTCAACTCCTTCAGTTGTAAACTTGATAACCAGGTGGTTACAAGTACTAATGTATTGAGTTTAAAATCTACCACATATAAAGTCCTCTCCTCTAAAAACATAATAATCCATAAGAGTCTGATGTTAGCGATTGGCCTAGAATGAGGATATCAATCTTCTCAAAACTGGCGTTTGTGGGATTTTACTTTCTTACTGCACTTTCTGTTACTAAGGCCTGCGGGATACAGAATGCACTGGGAAAGACAAGGGCCCTGAGGGGGCCATGCTGTGGTAGGCGTCCCACATAGAAAGTAGAGGAAGATGGGCACGGAAGTTAGCTCAAGGCCAGGCTTCCTCAGCAAAAAGAGGAGGATTGGCAGCAGTTAGCTCAGGGCTAATCTTCCTCAAAAAAAAGAAAAAAGAAAAGGGCCCTGAAAGGCAGGAAAGTGGGAGCCAGATAACATGGAGGAAGTCATTCTTGTCCCCAGGAAGCTCCAAATCGAAAACAATTGTTACATCATTGACTATTATATTGGAAAAGTCAAGAGGAAGCACCAAAGTCTCCAATGATAAGAAAATTCTTTGAGGATATATTCACCCAGTAGAATTTTATACAAGCAATAAAAGTGGGAATCAGGAAGACTGTGTAGCAACATGGATAGGGTCATGATGAGTGAAAAATAAGACCCAGGATATTACGTATTCTGTGATTTTACAACTCTGTCAAAATATAGATGCATTTTAAAAAACTCAGAAATGGAGTACATAAAAATGATAGTTGTATGCAAAGTGATAAGACAATGGATGTTTTTTCCTGGATTTTGCACACTTTTAGCAATGTTCTATTGATTTTACAATTTAAAATAAAAAACCCTGCAGCACGTGTCTAAGTTTGATGAGACGAATGATATCAAATCAGGAATAATGGTATATTTTCCTTAAAAAATATAACACAATAAGTGATTTTTTTTTTTAGGCAAACATCCCAAGCATACACATTCAAATGACTGGTGACCCTTTAGAAGGAGTCACCTGTGTGGTATTTCCATTGCTTAGAATAATTTTTTAACTGCCCTCTTGAACAATGTGAATTGAGCGGTTTTGGCAACAAAGATGGGAACACTGGGGCTGAGTACTTCCTTCAAGAGAAAAATAAGACTTTGCTTCATCATGTGGAGGGGTCCTGGGACATCCAGGTATTGGTGTCCTCAGACGCAGAATAACCAAGGCTGGTCTTGAGGCTTCTTGGACATGTTGTATTCAAAGATAATGATAAAGGCATTCTCTTTCTATTATTTCTTTTTCTTACTCCCTGCCTCCCCCTCTTTAGGTGTTCACTGGAATTTTCACAGCGGAAATGTTCCTGAAGCTCATAGCCATGGATCCCTACTATTATTTCCAAGAAGGTTGGAACATTTTTGACGGATTTATTGTCTCCCTCAGTTTAATGGAACTGAGTCTAGCAGACGTGGAGGGGCTTTCGGTGCTGCGATCTTTCCGATTGGTATTCCACATTCTTCCAATTTCTTTTTACGTTTCCCATCCTGCAGCTACTAGAAAAAGTTTTGCATAAGATGATCTGATGATTAAAATTAGCTCATATAGCTTAGCTATATTCTACTCCTAATTCCAGTTGGCTATTTATTAGATTAGCTACTAAAATCTTGACAACTTTTCTGCTAAATACCTAATGCAGAAGTTAGTTTTTAAAATCAGTCAACAGGGGCTGGCCCCGTGGCTCAGTGGTTAAGTTCATGCGCTCCGCTTTGGCGGCCCAGGGTTTCACCGGTTCGAATCCTGGGTGCTGACCTAGCACCGCTCATCAAGCCATGCTGAGGCAGCATCCCACATGCCACAACTAAAATACACAACTATGTACTGGGAGGAAAACTATGTACTTTGGGAGAAAAAGGAAAAATTATTTAAAAAATAAAATCAGTCAACAAACAGAAATCAATTTTAGGAAGTTCCTCAAAAAATAATGGTTAATCTAAAAGAGGAAGAAGAAGGACTCCCAAGAGCTAGTCTGAGGTCTAATGCGGGTTTGCTAGGGAGCCTATTTCTTTATCTGAACACCTCCCTGAAATGGCAAGAATTTCCCCTTGTTCGAAGATGGTTCTCCTTACTTCTTCTATCCTGGTGACCCCCTCCAGAAAGTGAGAATAAAGTAATGTTTTTAAAAATTATACTGAGGGGCCGGCCCCGTGGCCAAGTGGTTAAGTTCGCACACTCTGCTTCCGCAGCCTGGGGTTTCGCCGGTTCAGATCCTAGGTGCGGACTTGGCACCACTCACCAGGCCATGCTGAGGCAGTGTCTCACATGGCAATGCCAGAGGCGCTTATAGCTAGAATATGCAACTGTGTACTGAGGGGCACTGGGGAGAAGAAGAAGAAAAGAAAGGGAAAAAAAAAAGAAGATTGGCAACAGATGTTAGCTCAGGCGCCAATCTTTAAAAAAAAAATTGTATTGAAATTAGTTGAACATTGGCTTTGTTTTCCATATCATTAGCTAAAAAGGATTTTTTATTTAATGTATTTGAAGTTATTGCTTAAATTACTAAAATGACTCTGAAAGAATAGTTAATGATATCCTCAAAAAAGTTTTCCATGAGCATAGGCATAAGTGTTGTCTGATTGAGTCCCTTGGGAAGCTAAGTGACCTTGGGGCTGTCCCACTCAAACAAAACGTCAGAACTGGCTTCGGTTTTTGTCTCCTTCTTGGGAAAATACCTGAGCACTTGCAATGAAAAGGATTTAAGGTTTTTTCATCAGGATATTCAGCCTATCTAAGAAAGAGAATTGGAATAGAGTGAAATTGTTTGTACAACAGAGATTTCACTCAGTCCAAGTCACAATAACATCTGCCAGGTTTCTGGAACCTCTGCTTACTAGTCTTTGGTTAGGATCCAGCCCACAGTAAACTTTTTGAGAATAATTCTTATTATCTAGAAAATGAGAAGAAGGATTAAGAGAAACTCGTAACATTCTTACTACATTAAAAGCCAGTCAGAGAGGGAAAAAAATCTGAGTGACCCAGATATATGTACAGAGCAACACCTGGTAAATCTTGAATTCTCAGGTAAGACTCAAGTTTTCAATAGGAAAAAAATGTTCAGATCAGAGCTGTAGCCTTCTCCCAGAATTCCCATGACATCATGTTAGTTGTTAACTTATGACATCTGATGATGATCTCATTATTATCATTCCCTTCAAGGGCTTTATGCATTATAATTCTCGAGCTGTTAGCCAAGTCCTTGTAATCATTCGTTACAGAATATGAAAATTTCATGTTTGACAGATAACAGAAGTTCTGTCCTCTGAACTGATATCAGTATAGTCCCTTTTCCTAAGATGCCTGATGTGTGAGGAGCTGTGGAGCTGCCTCTGCTGGCGAGCTGTGCTCTTCCTCCAGGTTGTTCCAAGCATATCACAAAGTTCAGATCAGCCATTGATTATTATTGGCAAGCAGAAAGAGAGATATTTAGAATTTTTAATTGCTTGCTTTTTTAAGGAGGCAGATGATTTATTTTCACTCTCCTTACCATACTGATCTTTTGGTTCACTACAAATCACATTTTCCTTGATATATCCCTTGAGAAGTCAAGGGAAACTCTGTAGGAAAAGGATATATTCATGTATGAGTTTTTAAAAAGTAGAGTGACCCAGGGACTAATGCAGGGACTGGAGGCAGTATTCTTGGCTCCTAGTTCTAAAGCTTTCACTTACTGGGAAACTAACCAGTCTTCCCTTATCTATGCCTCAGTTTCTCCCATTTTAGTCTAAGAAACTGTTAGAAAGTCCTGGGAATTTCCCAACAGCACTCAATAAATTTAAGCTGATCTTAGTAATTTTATATGTTTTATTCTAAGAAAATGGATTGAATATCATTTGGTTTTTGTTTGGGTTTTCTTTTTTTTTCCTTAGCTCCGAGTCTTCAAATTAGCCAAATCTTGGCCCACCCTGAACATGCTGATCAAGATTATTGGAAATTCAGTGGGTGCGCTGGGCAACCTGACCCTGGTGCTGGCCATTATTGTCTTCATCTTTGCCGTGGTGGGGATGCAGCTCTTCGGAAAGAGCTACAAAGAGTGTGTCTGCAAGATCAACCAGGACTGTGAACTCCCTCGCTGGCACATGAATGACTTTTTTCATTCCTTCCTCATTGTCTTTCGAGTGTTGTGTGGAGAGTGGATCGAGACCATGTGGGACTGCATGGAGGTGGCAGGCCAGGCCATGTGCCTCATTGTCTTCATGATGGTCATGGTTATTGGCAACTTGGTGGTTAGTACTAACTTGTGGATCTTTTTGTTTGTTGCCCTGAACATTTTACCCTTGACCCAGACACCCAGTCTGCTTAATCCTTCTACTACCTTCCATATCTGTGTAGGTTTTTATTCTTTCTTGGCCCAAGAACCCTGAGGTACAAATGAAGGAAAGGAGACAGCTATTTATAGAGGCCTACTGAGTCATTAGCCCCACAACCTGTCAACCCTTTTTCATAGTTATGGAAACAAAACTCAGCAAAGTTAAGTGACTTTCCCAAAGTCACACAGCTGGTAAATGTCAGGGCTTTTATCAGATCCTAGATTTCAGAGCCTGTGCTCTTCTACTGCAAAAGTTTCCTTCATCTGAACCAGAATTTCTCATCCTTGACACTGTTGACATTTTGGGCTACATAATTTTTTGTTCTGGGACTATCTTGTGCATTATAGGATATTTAGCAGCATCCTTGGCCTCAACCCTTTACTGACCAGTATTGACCCCTACTCCAAGTTATGACAACCAGAAATGTCTTCAGACATTGCCAGCTATCTCCTAGGAGGCACACTTGCCCTCCATTGAGAACCACTGATCTAAAGCATCTTAGGGTTTTATCTAATTTGTGTAAACGGCAGATCACTTTCTTGCTTTACTGTGATCGGTCCACCTGCTCTCTTCTGCCTCTGTCTACAGAACATTCACCAACAGAGATTTCAACACCTTGTTTCTCAAAGTGTGATCTGAGGGCTAGCAGCAACAAGATCTCTTGCGAGTGTGTTAGAAATGCAGAATCCTAGGCCCCAACCCCAAATTACTGAATCAGAATCTACATTTTTAACAAGATCCCCAGGTGATTCTTATGCACACTCAGATTTGAGAAGTATCCTTTGAGATCAGGCCAAATCCCACTTGTAAGAGTAGAGTAAGGAGGGCTGGAAGAAGGCAAACTCAGATGGTTCCTTGTAAGCTCATCCATATTAGTTCTCCTCCTTTTTCTGCCATAGAGAAACTTGCCAGTAGAGGGTTCCTACTCACCAGCCTCTGAACCAGCCATGGCCACCCTGTTCTTTCATTTGACCTATAGAAATAGACACTTATGTTTCTTTAATGCCTCCCATTCTTCATTCCCAACCACCTTTCCCTCAGACCTAGTCCCTCCAGTCTTTCCTCTCCTTCAGTGAATACAGCTATTGCTACCACCGGTACACAGTGTGATCAACCTCTCCCAGCCCTGACCTCTCCCCCCCTGTCTCCAGTCTCCTATTCTCAGTTGTCTCAAGGACATCTCCCCGCGACTGTCTGCAGATACCTGAACACGTGACAAAATCAAATATCATTTCTGCTTCTGACGACGCCTTTCCAGGTTCCCCTTTGCTCAGTCTTTCTGCCCATCTAGTCTCTAGGAATCTGTAACTGTCAGTCTCTTCTGACTCTTTTCCCTCCACTCCTGGTAAATATCTGATGTCTTTCATATGTCTTTCTTCAGAGTATTTCTGTACATACATCTTTCTTCATACTATTTCTAAGATCTGCTCATTCCCTTCCATTTCTGTAACCCATCCCTGCATCACAGTCACCCAAGTTTCACTCACTAAAAAGACCAAGCCCCAGGCCCTGCACCAGAGCTACTGAATCAGAATCTTTCAGGTGAGGCCAAGCGTCCCACCCCAGGAGGTTCCTATGCATGCTAAGGTCTGAGATTATTATAACCCAATCCAGACCCTTACCAACTCATGCAGGTAACAGCCTCCTAACTTCTGACGCCCCCTCTGTAAGGAGCTAGTAGGAATGACTTTGTCAAATCTCTGTCATCATCTGTGATTCCTTTACTCAAGAACCAATAGTAGGGGAATGGCTCCGTGGCCGAGTGGTTAAGTTCATGCACTCTGCTGCAGTGGCCCATGGTTTCGTTGGTTCGGATCCTGGGCGCGGACAGGGCACCGCTCCTCAGGCCACGTTGAGGCGGCGTCCCACATCCCACAACTAGAAGGACCTGCAACTGAGATATACAACTATGTACGGGGGGTTTGGGAAGATAAAAAGCAGGAAAAAAAAAAAAAAGAACCAATAGTAGATCCAATTAAATAAAATTCAAATTCCTCAGCCTGGCCTTCAAAGCCCTCTCCAACTCACCCTCATTTTACCAACCATCTTCCTTTTTAATCCTACAAATGGCCCAAATAATCCACATACATGTAGTTCACATATTATTTCCATCCTTCCCCTCTGCACGTGCTATTAACTCCACCTAAAATGTATGCCTTACTCGTCTTCAGAAGTGTGACAAAGTAAGGGCCAAGAATAAATCAAGAAGTGAACACCTCTCCCACTTTTCAAAAGTAAGTCTTAATAAAAATAAATAAATTAATCTTAATACCCAATCTGGTAAAATAAGAAATTAATCAATCAATCAATAAAGCTTGTATCTGATGGCTTGACACTTTTAGATATATACCACAAAACACAAAAGTTGCCAACACTGTCTTGCTAAAGCTATTTTATTTTGATAAATGCTAGGGAAACTTAAAATAAGATAACATGAAATGTGTTTCAGTTCTACCGTCTTGATTTGTGGTATGAAAGTGCGGCTCTCCAGGGCTGATGGTTTTCTAACACGGTCCTCTAAGACGTCTACTGCTACAAGCACATGGCCTCCATGCACTTTTCGATCCTCCCCAATAGTACATATCCTCCTTTTTGTTTATATTTTTGGAGAGTTTTCTTCCAAAAGGAATACAGCCTTTGCTTTTTCTGATTATAAGAAGAGTAGTATATTTTGGGTACATATATGTGCCTGTAAAACTATAAAAGAATGGAGAAAAGAGGTGCTAAACTCCTTGTACTACAACCAAAATCAAACAAAATGTCTCCCTAGGGACCTGAGCATTTAAAACACTCTGTGGGTCACGCAGAATGCAATGCAAACTCTGAGTCTGTTAGATAAGTCTGTGGGCTTCCAGTTTACATCTAGTTTAGTGGGTAGCTTACCTAATACCATTCCATAGTCACTCTCTTTTCCTAATGCTACTGGTGCAGGTGCTGAACCTGTTTCTGGCCTTGCTCCTGAGCTCCTTCAGTGCAGACAATCTGGCAGCCACGGACGATGATGGGGAAATGAACAACCTACAAATCTCAGTCATCCGTATTAAGAAGGGTGTGGCGTGGATCAAACTGAAAGTACGTGCCTTCATGCAGGCCCACTTCAAGCAGCGTGAGGCAGATGAGGTGAAACCTTTGGACGAGCTGTATGAAAAGAAGGCCAACTGCATCGCCAACCACACTGGTGCAGACATCCACCGGAATGGTGACTTCCAGAAGAATGGCAATGGCACTACCAGTGGCATTGGCAGCAGCGTGGAGAAGTACATTATTGATGAGGACCACATGTCCTTCATCAACAATCCCAACCTGACCGTGCGGGTGCCCATTGCTGTAGGCGAGTCTGATTTTGAGAACCTCAACACAGAGGACGTTAGCAGCGAGTCGGATCCTGAAGGCAGCAAAGATGTAAGGTCCCAGCCTAAAAACCAGCCTTGATCCTGTGTGAGAACAAACAGGGCTCTGTCAGCCCCAGGGATTGGTCCGGCTGTGGGCTTGGTAGACAGATTCTGGAGTAACCAGTTCACTTGGAGAACCGACACTACCACCCTGTGCCATTCTAGGCCTTCCCTAGACGACCTCGATGCCTGAGATGTTCCTAGATGTATCTCCGTTGCTTCTGGGTCATCTGAGTCAGAGGCTGGAGTGAATCCTCCAGGGTTTCCCTACCGTTAATCTGTCTGAGGTGCATCCCGGAGACCAGCCTGTAACCACATTTTGTTTAGGGTGGCTCACTGTCATCTATGAGTGGGTTTTAATATGATACTCCATCCTGATAGAGGTTTTGAGGGCCCTGTGAGAATTGCTTGCCCACCATGAGTTGGCTGGTGATGAATTTGTACTAGGAATTGTAGAGAAGAATTGTAGCTGGTGCATCATCCATACCAGAGGTAGAGCGGCCAGTGGAGAGTGGACGTGTTCCTGCAGAGTTCTTTGATCTCCCTTTTCTGTGTGTCTAGAAACTGGATGATACCAGCTCCTCTGAAGGAAGCACCATCGACATCAAACCAGAAGTCGAAGAAGTCCCTGTGGAACAGCCTGAGGAATACTTGGATCCAGACGCCTGCTTCACGGAAGGTGAAGGGGGGCGAGGCGAGGGCATGAGCGTGTGGCACTTGCACTGCTCACAGGTTTCTGCCGTGGTTTAGTGGCTGGGTGGGGAAGGAGGGGCTCAGTGGCTGTCTTCCAGAACTTTGTTCCCACCTCATCATTTTGAGGGACATTTATGATTGTTTTCCTTCGTTGAGTCTTACCTATGACATGTTTCTGTTCTCACACTTTTCTTTGTCCATTTTCTCTTGGCATCAGCCCAGAAACTTCCTTTAGGAAGGCCTGTTGTGTCATGGCCTTGTCTGCCTCCTGACTACCCTTCTCTCCTCCCTCTCACTGCTTCTTTATAGGACATCTTCCCAACTCCAGAGGGCCTTGCCCTGCTAGCCTTGCAGCATAGCCTCAGCCCTGCGACCCTCTCCATTTCTGAATCAGACATTCTGATTCAGCCTCTGTTCCCCCAGCCGTGTGGTGGGGCAGCACCCGGTGGGGCCTGGGAGATGGCCCACCTCTCCTGGGAGAGAGGGCAGGTCTGGGCGGGGCATGGTCCCACGGTCTGACCTGCCTCTCCTGCTGGTGCCAGGTTGTGTCCAGCGATTCAAGTGCTGCCAGGTCAACATTGAAGAAGGGCTAGGCAAGTCATGGTGGATCCTGCGGAAAACCTGCTTCCTCATCGTGGAGCACAATTGGTTTGAGACCTTCATCATCTTCATGATTCTGCTCAGCAGTGGCGCCCTGGTGAGATCTAGGGGAGAGTGTGATGAAGGATTGGCTGGGGAAGGGTTTATAGGAACTAGTGAAAAAGGCTGGATGGGGCCAAGCCCAGTTTCTCTGAGAACACAGATTGGCCATGGACCCAAGGATAATGGTGTATTAAAGTGCTTTGGGTTGGTGTTTTGAGCCTTTGGGATTAGAATCCACACTTGTCCATATCCTGATTTTTAGACTGAGTATGACCACTCTCACGCCTAAGACCCCTTTTCATCAGGATTAGAATATGAACTACCAAGTGTCTTCACTGCTTGGTTTGCCAAGCAACTTCCTAAGATGAGCTTCCCTTTTTCACCTGACACCCAGATCTCTTGTTCTTTCCTTTCCAGTTGCCCAAGATAGGCAGGGGGCGGCGTCCCTCCGCCCACTGTCCCCTCTCACCCTGCTGGATTGGGAGAACCTGTGGCACCAGCAGATATTTAGAGTCAGATCTCTGGTGCAAAGGTTATATATGTTCATATGGTTGTAAGTGCTTATTCATCAGTGGGGCACACCAGGCACTGAACACACAGGCTCTTACCCTGCTAAAACAGATTATCTTGGCATTTGCTTCCATTTTTAGTGAGATTGTAACTGAGAGGATGTGGGCAGGGTCTGGTATGAGGGAGCTGTTTCCTAGTTGGGTAGATTTGAGGACAGCAGGGACTAGAGACACCACACGTTTTTCTTCCTTTAGTTAAAGGAAAGGTGAAGAACGCAGAATTTTGAAATGTTTTTAAAGGAGGTGGGCACATTCATGTACGTGTGGAATCAAAGCTTAAACCAGAAGCAAAAAATAACAAGAGAGGAACCGGCCTGGTGGCATAGTGGTTAAGTTTGCACACTCATCTTTAGCAGCCCAGGGTTCGCAGGTTCAGATCCCAGGCGCGGACCTACACACTGCTGGATCTGGAGAACCCGTGGCATCAAGTCATGCTGTGGCAGCGTCCCACATACAAAATAGAAGATTGGCACGGAAGTTAGCTCAGCAAGAATCTTCCTTAAGCAAAAGGGGGAAGATTGGCCATAGATGTTAGCTCAAGGCCAATCTTCTTCACCAAAAAAATAAATAATTTTTTTAAGAGGAAGATTGGCAACAGATGGTAGCTCAGGGCCAATCTTCCTCACAAAAAATTAATAATAAAAAATAACAAGGGAGAAACCCCAAATTCAGTGTTAAAGATCCCAACAGTGACTTGAGAAGTTTCACTGACCTATGAGGGAGGAGAATAGGAGAAGCTGAGACAGGTAAAGAAAAACCCAAGGATGAAGAAGGCCAGGGGAGGTCAGGGGCAGGCTTATTCAGGAAAGCAGGACTCAAGCAGGAGGCAAAAAAGATGGCGTGGTAGCCTTGATGTGAGTGAAGGGGAGCCTGCCTGTCCTGCCTGCCTTCGGGTCATTTATTACATCCATGGGCCTTCACTCGGTGCTTCCCAAGGCGCTGGGGAGGCATCCAAGATGACAGCCTGGCCTCTGCCCTTGAGAACAGAGAGGATCAGACTCAGGCCAGTGACTGGAGAAAAGTGTTTTATTATTGTCGTCAGTATTACTCTTTAAATCTAGTAAACAAAAACCTAAAATAATGGAGATCGTGCCCCATCCTTTGATTCTTCTCTTTCTCATCTCCACAAAAAAGAATAAAGGCACCAGTGAAGCAAAAGTTGTGAACTTCCTGTACTGCTCACCTTTGACTGTTTTTATTTATCTTAGGGGAGACGGGATACTTGGCTCGGTACGTGAAGACCCTGTGCATAGTAAGCATGAGACTTAAGAATAGCAAAGTGAAGCCACAGCTAAAATATCCAAGAAAAGACTAGAATGTGGTTCTGATCAGGCCTCAGAGGGAGAGGATTAGAGTGCCAGTGACGTGAAGATTGGTGTTAGGCAGGTCACGTGTGCTGGGTTATAGAGTGGACTTCTAGAAGTAGAGGTGAGGAGGAACTTGACATGGAAGCTGTTGCTGTTTTCACTGAGCAGAGGAGATTTATTTGGACTAAGACCCTGAGAAGGACTGTGGACCCATGAGTTCTGTCCCCACTGCCCAAGGATGACACTAGAGCACCTGATGTCCACGTGCCTCCATTTGGAAGATGAGTCTGCAGGCAGCCCGATTCTCTCCTTCCTCCTGGAAGCATGCAGAACAGTCACCTCCCGTTGCACCTCCCATAACAGGGGACTTTTTTTCCACCTCCGGTTTTTTTTTCACACTTTAGGAATTCCCTCCTCTTAGCACCAAGCTTGTATAGTCCACTGCTCTGCACATGGGAATGCTCAGACCTTCGTATCAGGGAATTTCCTCATTCAGGAATTCCAGAGAAAGAAAGTAGTACTAAGATCTTCTTGACCTGAGTGTCTCCCAGCCCTGTGACCCTCTACCTGTATCTGTGATGTCAGGAGCTAAAAGGAGAAAAGATTTTGTCCTATAAACATTCATAGTGTGGGCAAGGACATGGAGAAATTGAAACCCTCATGTGCTGCTGGTGGGAATGTAAAATGGAGTGACCACTTTGGAAAACAATTTGGCAGTTCCTCAAAAAATTAAACATAGAGTTACCATATGACCCAGCAATTCCACTGCTAGGGATATACCCTAGAGAAAGGAAAACTCATCCACAAATGTTCATAGCAGCATTATTCGCAATAGCCAAAGATACACAACTGTCCATCAACTGATGAAGGATAAACAAAATGTGGTAAAGCTATAATTGGAGTATTATTCATTAATAAAAAGAAATGAAGTACTGATGTTTGCTGTACCATGGGCCAACTTTATGCTAAATTAAAGAAGCCAGTCACAAAGGACCACGTAGCTTGTGATTCTATTTATGTGAAATGTCCAGAATAGACAAATCTGTAGAGATAGAAAGTAGATTAGTCGTTGCCTAGGGCTGGGGCAGGTAGCGAGGCTAGAGGGTGTGGGCTTTCCTTTTGGATAATGAAAATGTTCTAAAATTGACTGTGGTGCTGGATGTACAACTCTGTACTAAAAGCTATTGAATTGTACGCTTTAAATGGCTGAACTACATGGCATGTGAATTATATGTCAGTAAACTTTTTTTAAAGAGCCTTGTGTAGCCGGGGAGTAAAGTGAAAGAGACGGGAAGCTGGTGACAGGCCACCACGGGGGAGGCTGCCGGGAGGGCAGGGCTTCTGATGCTCTTGCTTAGCTGTGGGCGCTACAGACAGCTGCTGCCTCTCTTTCAGGCCTTCGAGGACATCTACATCGAGCAGAGAAAGACCATCCGCACCATCCTGGAGTACGCTGACAAGGTCTTCACCTACATCTTCATCCTGGAGATGCTGCTCAAGTGGACGGCCTATGGCTTCGTCAAGTTCTTCACCAACGCCTGGTGCTGGCTGGACTTCCTCATTGTGGCTGTACGTGTCCTGCTTTCTACTTCCCGCTCCTTCTAGCAGGAAAGCAAAACCAGGGGGTTTTCTTGCTCTAATGGGTGGAGTTGCGTGGGGCCCAGGGTGCAAGACAAGGTGTAGACTTCAGAGCAGCCGATCTTAGCCTTGGGAAGGGGAGCTCTGACGCCCCCGCCTTTGCTCCAGGGACTGACCAGGTGGCTCTGTACTCTGGCGGTTTGACTTGGAAGATTGAGAGGTTAGGAATGGGAAGTGGAATCGTTGGCGTCAAAGCCGCTGTTCTTAGGCTGGGAACAGGAAGGTTCTTGCCCCAAACCAGCAGGATATGCTCTTTCTCCTTCCAGGAGAGGAGTGAGAGGAGGCAGTGGGTGCTGGTGGGGTGCACGTGGGGGGATCTAGGGGTCTCTCCTGCTGCCATCCCCACGGACGCTTCTATCCAACTCAAGTCTTCATACCAGACTGATGTGAACGGGTCAGTTTGTCAGGGAGTGGGGCAGTTCACACCGAAATACAGTCCCCTTCTTGCCGCATACTGCCATTTGCACAGTGATGATCAAACGTAGGAAATCCTTTTTTCCTCCAGATTCCAAGACCATCTCCAAGGCATGGTGGCCATTGGCTCCCGGGGTCTTTTTCAGGTGGAAGCCGCGTTGTCTGTAACTGTTTCTCACCCCACCAGCGCTTGTTCCTCGTTGGCTTTTCTCGCCGTGATCATTGTCTCCTATTCTGTGTAATAACTGAAGCTTTTTTATTCCAGCCAAACCAGCATTTGATAGAAAGGGTGAATAGGAATTTGTGGGACCTAGGCCTGTGGAGAGCTCACTTCCTGCTGAGGGCGGAGAAGGGCCAAGAAGTGCAGTGTTTGGAGGCCGGGCCGGTACCTTGAGTGTATAGGTTTTGTGGGCTATGGGTGAACTACCTGTGGAGTGCCTCTAGATCCAGCACAGAGCAGCGTGCAAGTCTCCCTCTCAGATGACAGGAGCCCAGCTCTCTGCCCCAGCAGTGATCTCTGCTCTGTAAACGCATTCCTTTCCCAACACGGTGTCTGCAACTTCCGAGGCGGATGACTCCTTCCAGGAGCTGTCACTGTGCTGCCATTTGCGTTCCCCATTTCAGAAAGCAAGCCTTGGAGAGGATGCCTAAATGAGGTGAGGAGTTTGCCCTCTTCCCCAAAGTGAACCCAATAGGGCCTGCCCCAGAGGGCACCAGGGTGAGACCCTTCTAGCCAGAGGCGTTAGCACTCCCTCCTTCAACCATTTCACAGACAGAAACATGAGCGCTGAGAATTAAGGAACGGACTTAGGATAAGGCCCAGAGAACTAAGTGCCCCTGGGCCAGCTCTCTTTCTTGGAGAACAGGGAAGTGCCATCGAGTCTTCATTCCCCTGTAGTTCCTCAGGACCGCTTGGAGTCAGGGAGGACGCCCATGGGAGTCCTAAAGCCCTTCATGGTCTGGACCTTCCCAGAACTCAGACAGATATATCTACCACCGCACTCCCAACGGCTCGGGAAGTGGTGATTTGGAAGAAATCTTCCCCACGTGGCTTTTGCCTCCACTGTCCCCCTAACCTGAACCACTCTCTTCCTCTTCTCTCTGGAGTGAGTGACCGCAGGATTCCGTCAGGTATCTCACATTCCCTTGGTGCCCAGACAAGCTGTGGAAAGCATTAACAGTCCTGCACATCACTGTTTATTTAGCAAACATTGTTATCACTTTGTATACTAGGTGGCAGGGAAATAAAAGCATGAGACAGGCATGTAGCCAACTGACAATAATCCATAAATCCCTCTAGTTTTGGGGAGTCCTGGATTCTTACATTGCTGTGGGGCCTGACAGTGGCTCCTGAGAACACCTCTGTACCAGTTATTGGTGAACAAATATAAATCAAACCCCATTCTCTGTCCCAGAAGCCACGGGAAGTCGCAGGGACAGGCGAGCGTGGTCCTGGCCTGGAGAGCTTACGCCAGCTTGCAGGGCCGCTCAGGCCTGCTGCCAGGCTTATGGTAATCCAGCGTTCTGGGAACAAGGCTCTCCCAGGACCCTCGCTTCTCTTGACTTCTCTCGGACAGAACCGTGCGCTTAGTCTTCACGTATCAAATGTTTATTGAGCACCCACAGCACGCAGAGCCTCCTGCCAGGGGTTGTGGGGGATGCCAAGAGGAGAAGACATGGACGCTTCTCTCTAAGGGCCTGAGAAGATGAGACACATAACCACAGGTACACGTAACCACAGCGTGACACGAGTGTGCGAGTGGGGACAGCCCCAGTCCAGACCGTGAGTTGTGGAGGGAGAATAAGGCTAAGGCTGACACCTGGACAGCTAGAACTGTCAGAGTTTTCGCTGTCCTTTTGGGTTAAACATCTAGCGCCCTTGGCATTTCAGAACTTCCAGCAGGTGTAATTTTAGGTCCTAGTTTAGCACCATCTCTGAGAGACTCTCTTCCTCCCATTTCCTCCACCATGACTTGGTGTCGGCATCTGTATTCATCACCGTGTTTGTTTCCCTAGTGGGTTTTCATTCTCCCTTGTTGCCCTTAAAGCTGCTAAGAGCACTTTTTAGAATCACGTGGATAATCCAGACAACTTCTAAGGTTAATTCTCTTTATTTATAAGCCACTGAGTTCCCAGAGACAACTTTTTGTTTTGCTCAGGTCCTTGGCTACCCTGGAGATCTTGTCCTGTAAAAGAATTTTGTCATCTTTTCCCCAGGGAAACTTGCCATGTCGTATCAGGAGCTTAGCCAGCATGTCGGTTCCAGGGACGGGAACTTGCAGAGAGTGCTCACCGCATCCTGAATTCATCCTGAAAACATTCTGTTTGAAAGTGTTCTGTTTTCAAGAAGTCTCCCAGTATCTCTCCCTCTCCTTCCGTGCCTGGGGCCATGGATCCTGTGAATTTTGACTTCTCCTCAACTCCTTTTTCTTTTTCAGGTTTGATTCTTTCCTTAAAGAAGACTTTAAGCAAAGTTCTGATTATCTCCAGTGAGTTTAACATGGAGACTGAGAGGATTATAAGAAAGTCCTCAACTGAGGAATAACCCAGACAGGACCCTAACTGATGCTGTCTTAGGAGAGCTTGGCCAGATTGAGCAGTTGAGCAGCAGAATATCTCTCAGCAACATTTAGAGCCAACCCCTTGGACTGGCATCCGTACCTCCTCCACCCTTCTCCCCTCTTTAGGCCTATTTGTTATCAGATAAATCACCCCCTACCCCAGAGAGCTGGGGTCTTCTTGCCTTGTAGAGGGCCTGTTGCCACTCGAAGCTTAGTTTTTTGCATCTTTACCTAGCGTAGTTTCATAGGACACAGCTGACTCAGGGGTATTTTGAACTCAGAGACTTGGTTGGGATGGGCTAGCTTCCTTCTGATGCACCTATTAAGGTCTCACTAAGAACCTGGCAATTTTAGATTATTTGTGGTTAGGAGTTGGCCGCACTTGGCAACAGTAGGCAAAAGACACCTCCACGCAGATTCTTATTGGTACTGATGGATGGAGGGGAAATGATTGATTGGTGCTACTGTGTTCTAGATAAGGCTTTTGTTGAGGCTCTTGTTTAGGCAGAAATTGAACTCTGAACCATCTATCCTCCAAAGAACATGGGGAGCCTAATAGGGCAGCATTTAATACCAGATTTGCTTTGAGTACTGCCTAGGCCTTCAAGAAGATACCTGCGCTGATGGATTATGAGTCCACGCATAGGTTCACACCCTTTGCTAAAAGTGAAACCTTTGAGCCTGCTCACCCCTGACCCTCGCTAGGTCACTGACCTTCTGCTTCTACCCCTGCCAGTCCTGCTGCTTAATTATAAATGTCTTCATTTAAAAAAAAAAAGTGTTGTACAGTTCAGAGATAAAGAATCAAAGAAACAGAGCCCTAAAATAGAGATAAAAAGCAACAAATGAAACTAAGTTGTGGATTGTTTCTTTTTTTCTCCTCTAAATTTGCTTTAAAATATCATCATTTGAGGCTAAGGAGATCTGCAACCACCACTTCCCAAAAGAGGGAATTTAAGAATTGTTGATGGGAACATCTTAACCTCTCCCAGAATTTGTGGTGCAATGTAAGAGAAAGACCACTCCCAGAAAGCCCAAGCCCAAGCATTCTAGGATTTGATCAGCTAAAGGTATTTTCAGGTCTGATGCCCCTTGCAGAGCTCTGGATCTCCCCCAGCTCAGGGCCAGGCAGCTGCAGGTGTAGTTAGTATCCAGGGTTAAGGTAGCATCGTGGTACCTGCTCTGAGAGGTCTCGTGGGACAAAGTGAATTTGTTCTATGAGAAGAGCAGGAAAGCGTTTGACTGTGACTCTAGGCCTGGAGACCTGCAGACTTCTCCCCAGGATGGCAGTGTTTCAACTCTGGACTATTCAGATACTGACAATCCTCTGCTGGGATATTGTCATCTAACCTGCCAGTGGGGGAGCCGATCGGTCCGTGGAGAAAGAGTACTGGCCTGGGAATCAGGATCCTGGCTCCAGAACTGCCGATGTGACACTGAGCAAATTTTTCTTTATAGGTCTCGATTTCTTCATCTATAAAAATTTTAAAAAATTCTTCCAAGAACCCTTTCAGCTATTAGTCTAATGATGAGAGTAATAGAAGATTGTCCTAGAAATAACACACTTGAAGCCAATTCATTTTGGGCTCTTCTGGAGAGAAAGAATGGGAATTATAAGGACAAGTATGCATTCGGTTGTCCAGACCCACCCAAGTTCTCATGGCCGTGAAGGAGTCTGGGTTATCATTAGAAATGAGAGAGAGGAGAATTACTTAAGTGACTTCTCATGGAGCCAAAATTCTGTGAAGAATTTCCTCATTGGGTTCTTTTCTTCTTGGGAACTGCAGTGTCAGCTGTACTTACTGAATATGTTTCCTCTGTTAATATAACTCATCAAACCCTCAAACAAATGGTTTCTTGTCAACCAGGAGTAAGAGAGCTTGTCCCTGTTGGAAATCCATGGTGAATGAGCTGAGGAGGGGGCCGCTTGTGTGGAGTGTGTGTATTTATCTGTATTCTTTTCCATAGGTACCATTAAATTTGTCTGGCTTAATTTAATGGGAACTTCTGGGACCTGCAGAGACTATAAAGGGCGAGGGTAAGGTTTTTGTCATCTGTTCAGGCTCCTCTCCTTCCAAAGGAACTTCCTCATTCTCTCCCTCTCCCTCCAGCCTCTTCCCTTTTCCAACTTGTATGTATGTTCTGCCACCTCCTCCTGGTTTTCTCTTCCCTTTGTGTTTTTTCTTCTGCCTCTCTCACCACCTTTCCTTCCAGGTCGTTTGAGTCCAAGTTGAAGTAGGCAGCTGGTGGTTCCCACTTCCTCTACCCGGGGGGGGGCCCATCTGTATCATCAGTGCTAGGGGCTTTATTCTAACACTCTGGAACCTCTGTTTTCTTTTTTTGTTTTGTTTCCTTTTTTGTTTTTGTTTTTCTCTTCTGTTTCCGTGTAGGTCTCTTTAGTCAGCCTTATAGCTAATGCCCTGGGCTACTCGGAACTAGGTGCCATAAAGTCCCTTAGGACCCTAAGAGCTTTGAGACCCTTAAGAGCATTATCACGATTTGAAGGGATGAGGGTAAGATACTAAGAGCAGCTGATCCTTCTGCATGCCAGTGGAAACTGTTTAAGCACGCTAGAACTGATCACATGGTGGAGAGATCATTCCAACACGAACTGTGTGATGCAGCTGCTGATCTGATCCTCCGCTCTCTGCCCCGCACCTGCCCGTGCGAAGGGGCGTTGCGTTAAGCTGCCTCATCACATTAATATTGGCCCCACCCCCAACAACATGCCATTGCAGAACATGTGAACATTGGCTATTCTCATTTGGCCTGGCTTACCTGTCGCACTTGGGGCGGCTTTCTGGGCTGTTGATTTAATAGGGAGAATCACCAGGTGCAAAGAAGGGGAATTGTACCCCGCAGACCCACTGAAAAGCAGACGCCGCAGGCAGGGAGAGTGCTGCGTAGAGGCATCAGCCAGGTGGGGACTGTGGCCTTGGAGTCACTGAGAAAGCGGCTGAGAAAGGGCTTGAGACGTTGATGGCAGCCCTAGACTCGGGGATGGAGCAGAATTCGGCATAACCCTGGGGAAAGAAATGCTTGTCTTTCTATCTGATTCCTCTTATTGCACCTTGTTGTTCTCAGCCCAGTCCCCTAAGGACTGGCAGCCTCTGTCTGATAGCAAAGCTTTCCTCCTCACCCCCACCCCTCTGCCCACGCTATATGGTCCCCTGTCCTAATATGGTCAAAATAACAACCAGGTACGATGCTAAATGACTATCAGCTAGTTCTCTCGAAATTTCTCAACACCTGCTATTCCTGCTTTGGTGATACGCCACTTAAACCAAAGGTGCAGGTGCTGTCACCTGCCAACTTAGAAATAAGGCTCCCTCCATTGGTGCCTTTTTGCTGTCTCTCGTTTTAAATAATTGTGCATGTGTGCACAGGTGCGTGCACACACACACTAAAAAGTCAATTTCCTAAAATCAAGTGGACAACTGGCTTTTGGTGGTAATAGTTGTCTTATGGTAATCAGAGAGGTCTGTTATACTTAACGAGACCAAGAAAACTCATTTCAATTCAGATGTTGAATACATGCAGGAGAGCAAACCAGAGGATATGTCTTTAAATGTGCAAATCTCAGCATGTAGGAATGAAAATTAAACCGTTGCAGTAGTCCACACGCACAAAGCAAGACTAATTGGAGAAACTAGAAACCAGGACAGTGCTGCTTCCTGCACGCCTCTTCTGTGAGTCCGGCCTCTAGTCCATGAAGCCACCCACAGTCGTACAGAAAGATGAATATTTCACTGGAACTTGGGAATTTTATTTTAGTATTTTAGTTTATTCAAACAAATGCGTTTTGCAACAAATTTGTGTTTCTTCTGTAGCACAGTCACGGTTTGGTTTACTAAATATTAGCTTTCTGCACCCCCTAAAACCACCTACAGGACGGTCAGGTCCACAGCAACATAAACTTATTTTAATTTAAAAAACAAAACAAACTTTGGGATTCTAGGCCTTTCTCCCACAGAGAAGAGAGATTGCAGAATGTGTGCAGTAAGGTCATTGTTAGACTCAGGCTAAATTTAGGGATTAAAGAGTATATTGCAGAGGACTCCGTGTTTTAGGCAGCCATGGTATCGTTGAAAATAGGATTAAAATGGCTTTCCTCCTCCCCCACCTTCACTTCTTTTCAGAAGAGGTTAAATTTTTTTATAAATCATACCTGTTTTGTTATGGAGTTGATAATCATTTTAGTGACTGACAAACTGAGGACTGGAGGAAGTCCATTGAAGACAATACTCGCAGCATCGTACCCGAGCTCGGTAGCCCTGATCCTCCACGTCCCCAGCAGTGATCCTGGATCTCCTAAAACCAGACTGGTGATACCTGAAGAAAGCTCAAGGAAAAATGCCCAACCGACACTTGCCACTGACTCTCTCCATCTGGGTGCTCGTTCCTGCCAGCCCCACCCCTGCGGCAGAAGTAGCCCTCAGTGACCAGCTGATGCCAGCTGGCTCACGAGGAAGTTATGTGAATAATCTGGTCATCGGATCCCTTTTGGGAGCCACAGCTCTTCCCTTTAGCTCCTCCTCTTTTCCTTGCCTTTCAGGAACTCTCAGTGTCCACTCCTCAAAAACCTGTACTTGTAACTTTCAAGTAGTTAAGAGGCCAGAGGTCCCAAATGGCTGGTCAGAACAGTAGGAATTTTTATTGAAAAAGCATTAGAAAGTGAAACCTCTACATCAGCTGTTTTTTTTATGGGCAAGAACAAGTTTGAACCCAAAGCTGGGATTTCAAACAATAAAGGTTCGGTAAGGGAAACGGCTATAGCAGTGTCAGCTCACTTGGTTACGCCAGTCAGCCAACAGCGCTGACCAGAACGGCGTGAGTAGGTGAGGAGGGCTGGGGAGCCATTCCTGTCCTGGTTTCCCAGGCTTTGTGTGGAATAATGACTGCAGGAGGAAAAGAGTGAATTTGCCTAAGCTTATAGTAAGTTCCCCAATCATAAACAGAATTAGGCACAGACATTTTATTTGTGTTATTTTTCTATGGGGACATGCATTTTTTATTCTTGTGTATGCCAACCCTTGAGAGATTACCCTTAGAATATTTTAAATAAGAAATCTTCACAAACTGAATACCATCAATGCAGATGGGCTCAACTGTCACTGTGCTACTCCAGTTACAGGCTCAGACCTCTGCTGAGAGGGAACGTGTGGCCCTAGCCTGTCCTGGGACACTGCCTTCAGTCTCCTCCTCTCATCCTCAAACCAAAGGCCAGAAAATTGAAGCACTCATGCTCTTGGCAAAGGAATACTTAGTGTAGTTCTTTGCTTTTCTCTCCTCCATAGTAATCTTCATTTACAGATTTCGCTGTGCTATTAAACTTTTGAGGGGATATAATAGGAATGCTATGAAACATGCATGCATTTTTGTTGATTGTCAGTACATGGTCGTCCGTTAAAGCCATGTTCCCTCTGCCAGATTTTTAAAGCTATTTGACAGGTTTTATAGTGTTTAATGAGCAACAGTAATGTTCTAGGCATTATGGAGAAGATAAAAATGCTGTTAGAATTAGTATCCATTGGAATTTTCTCATCAATTAAATGACATTTGTATCAATCACTGAGTATAAACTTATGCTGAAAAAAGTAACTTTTTATAGATTGCTAGAACCTAGCTTTAAGTCATATTTCTACACCTAGTGTTTAAGAATAATGAATTTCATCATAATTAAAGGCAATGTAGAGTAGTACCCTGAGTGTTATTAGAGAACAGGAGAGGAGATCCTGTTTATTAAGTAACTATCTATGGAAACTTGAATCATCATTTATGATATATCTGTAGTGTGAGCGCTCAGAATAAAAAAGCCTGGTTCTTACCCTTTGGTTGCTGAGAATATCAGCACAATGACAATTCTATATGGAGCACAGTTAAATAATTAATGTTTAACATATTGCAGCTTATCAGCTAATGTTCACAGCAAGGAAGAATTATTAGTAAATTCCATCAGCTGTTTACTGTTTTATTCATAAAATAGGATAAGAAGTTTTTCTTTGGTTATGATTAATAAATGAAAGGACATTTATATCTTATAAGTACATTGGCTTTCATAGGATTTTTATGTCATACATATCAGAGAACAAGCTCAGTAAATACTTTTGTGTGTTGATTCCATTGATCAGATCTGTGAGTACAAAAGTACAAGGAGATCACTTAGTCAATTAGCTAATTATTCTTCCCTGCTGGGCATATTACCCCGCATCTAACTCTAACACACAGACACGATGTAGGACAGGTTAGACTGGCTTAAGGTCGTCAGAAGAGCTCCTAGAGGAGGTAGATTCTGAACTGAGATAAAGAACATTTCTGGGTCTCAGATTCTCTTGTAGACTTGCGATGATGTAACAGAAGGTCGTGACCTTTCACCTAAGCTCTGCTACCAAATGCAGTCCCGAGACTTGAGCTTGAGAATCTACTCTCTTATCATTTAAGAAATGATTATTCTTCTTGTGGATCATCCTCCCTTTGCCTGTTCTTCTGCACATTTCATTGCTTTCTGGTGCTCCCACCAAAGGGTGAGCAACCGTAGAATGAGGAGGTAAAATTCAGATCTGATCACCTGACAAATCTGGTAATATAAATAAATAAATATGAATATCATTCTGCAAAATAACATCGGGGAGTTTTCAGATTTCAGATATTCTGGCTTTCCTTGCTCAAAGTAATGAACAATCAAAGAATAATGATTTTATACTAGTGACAGAGCTGTTTGATCTAGAAGAGATTTCTTGGTCTAAGAATTAAGAAATAACTGCCTCTCAATCTAAAGACCTTCATATGGGAATTGGAGAAACACAAAACCAATATTTCAGTCTAAGGAAGAGTGACTCCTTAGCAGAATATCATTGCCTTTTTTATACAGGACAGAACAGACAGCTCTTCCCAGCCACATGTTCCAATGAGTGACATTGCAATCTAGGGCAAAAACAGAAGATAAGACCTGAACCCAGGTCGGGCTCGAATCAGAGCCCACAGCTGTCCCCTGGCATTCCCTCCACGGCACAGCTCCTTCAGCCCTTTCCGCGCTGTGCTAGTTGGCAACCTGCTCTGTCTTCCCTACAATGGAAAACTGACATGGACATGGTGTTGTCACTTCCTAACAAAACTTAGAAGACTTCATTTATATCCAGTGTCTTTATTTTGATTCCATTAATCCTCCTAGGGTACTAGGGAAAGGAAGAAACATTCTTCCCATTTTAGGGTCACCTTTCTGACCTTAGCAGTCCCACTAAGACACCAGCAAGTGAGACTCAGGGCAGAGATGAACGCCAGCCTTGTTTTCTAGCCTGCCACCGGAAATGCTATTTTTGTGGGCAGGTGGAACTCCTCTAGTGAAACCGCTGCTACAGTGGAAGTGTTGTCTTCCACTCTCACCTAGAGTGTGAAGCGAAATCAGAGTTACAGACAACCCAGAAACTTTGGTTCCTGATGGATTTTGTTTCTTTGCTTTTTTTTAATTCCTGAATTTACCATAGCCAGTGATTTTTAACAATATGCCAATTTTTGGTTTCAAGAGCAGTGATCTAACCCAAAACTCTACAGAAAACTTAAGTCTTTGCTCTTCGTAATACGTTGTGAAGAGTTAAGTCAAGCCCTTGACTGAGCAGAGACGTCAGCGTTAGCCAAGCAGGGGGCGACTCTGAGATTTAGAAGCCTACAAAGTCAGGAAAAAAGGCTGAAGAAGAGGAATGAACCTTGTATGAAAAACACATCTGTTCAGATTTTATTTTATCCTGTTTGGTAGAGGGAATATAGCTTTTTTTTTTTTTCTTGAGCCTGCAAAATATGCATGCTCAGCTATTGCCTGAAACAAAATAACTGGCCTTGCATAGTCATAAAAGAGACTTTATGTATTGTTGACTGATTCACTGCTAACCCCGAAGGGTGGTTCTCTGTGGTTTTGAACAATCATGCCTTGTTTTGCAGAGGGGGAATGTCTGTTGAAAGGTAACTAGTGAGCTTGAACTCTCTCAGATTTTCCCACGGCGGCGTACTTTATGAGTTGGCGAAGAGGGAGACTGGACTAAGAAATAATTTTTTGGTCCAGGTTGGTGCCTAGGAGAGAAGACCTAGGTCAACTTGGGCAGGGGGATTTGTGTTGGAGGAAATAAATAGATAATTTATTAGAATTCCTCAAAAATGTCTCATAGATTTAGAAAATGTTGGTCCTACTTGTGGATCTGTCCAGTTACCCTAATTCCAAAGGGACCATAATGTTTCTGTAGTCAGAACAAGCCATACAATGTCATTCCCCTCCTGGAAATCAAAAGAGTGTGCTAGCCCATAGCTCCTCCCGACACTCAGCAACCTCCCCCTTCCAATGCAGGTGGTGGTGAATGCCTTGGTGGGCGCCATCCCCTCCATCATGAATGTGCTGCTGGTGTGTCTCATCTTCTGGCTGATTTTCAGCATCATGGGAGTTAACCTGTTTGCGGGAAAGTACCACTACTGCTTTAACGAGACTTCTGAAATCCGATTTGAAATTGAGATTGTCAACAATAAAACTGATTGTGAAAAGCTCATGGAGGGGAACAATACGGAAATCAGATGGAAGAATGTGAAGATCAATTTCGACAACGTCGGGGCCGGCTATCTGGCGCTCCTTCAAGTGGTGAGTATGGTTCTCCTTTCAGTTCTGTGAAACTCAGATGGCTAGCAGAAATCTCATTTGGCTCCTTCTCAACCCTGCTTCCAGAATCAGGATTACTCTTCATAGACTGCAGCAGACGACGTCATTTCCCAGACCAGTTCCTGGGAGACACCTTTCCCGAGTACTCTGGTTTCTCCAAGACCTCACTCAAAGGGCATCTTTCACTGTGCTCAGAAGCAGTGTTCTGCTCAGCAACAAATAAAGATTCCTGCAGCATAATAAAGTCGCAGAGAGGTCACCTTGTCTGTCTAGGACAGATTTTCTAGTTAAAGAGGAAGAAAAAAATGAAGAAGATAAGTGCATAGACCAAAATAGATATAGATATAGACGATGGCAATTTTGATGGAGCAGGACAGTCCTACATGACAGCTATACTAACGTTAACTGAAGAGAAGAACATGGCAGTGCTGTGATGCCACCTCTTATATAAGTCAGCTCAACCCCAGAGAAAGGTCTCGAATGGGTCACAGTAAGGAAGGATTTATTTTAATTATGTAGCATTCCATCATGCCTGGTTTCCTTTTCCTCTCCCACTTTTTTGGAGTGTTTGACAAGGCTATGATACATTGGGAACTCCTAGGCTTTGCAATCAGACAGATGTACGGTTGAGCCACACTCATGTTTATTGGATACGTAAGTTTGGACAAATTACTCAGCCTCCCTGAGTCTGTTTCTTCATCTGTTAAATGTGGATAATATTATCTTATGTGGCTGATAAGAGGATTCATGATAATTTATTAAAATTTCTTAGCACAATTCCTGGCACATAGCAGTGCTTAATTCATGGTGTTTGCTGTTATGTATTTTTGTTACTATTGCAACTATGCCTCCATCATATAGTTGTTGGGAGTATTAAATGCAGTAAGGCAGGTGAAGCTCTCAACTCGACGGCACATGTAGTAAGTACTGACCCTTACCTAGTAGTAGGAGGCATGTTAATGGAGTGAACAGTGGTTTATCCCACTCCAAGGCTCTTGTGTTCTATCCCAGTTCAAGAAACTGGGGTACACAAATCGAATCTGAATTGGCGCAGCTCCCAGAGACCAGTGCACATCAACCAGCCAGTCAAACCTTGTCTTCAGAGTCCCACCACCGGCAGGGCCTTGGACGGCACTCCTAGGGCCATCAGATGAATGAAGAACTGCCCATCCCCTGAGAAAACTTAGACTCGGGTTGAGTAAATAGAACGTAAATAAAACATGGAGATTATTAAATTGGTTTCCCATATTTGTATCCAAAATCAGGCCAGGGAAGGGGCTGCCTAGGATGAAGCCAGTTATTGCCACCACCATAGGCTCAACATGTATATTAAAAAGGGAAACGTTCTGACTTTTTAATACAGCTATGAATTTTTCAGACCCCCGTTGCTTGTTTAACACCTTTTTAAAAAACGACTCCTCAATGGAGGGTTAAGTTCTAAGTACCCTCACTAGATTCCCACCACTCATTCATAAATATGGCTTTGTCCTAGCTTAAGTAACCTTCCCAGACCCGTTTCAAGACCCTTTGTAAAAGTATTGATTCAATTACCATTGTCAACATGTTTCTCTGCCAAACCTTGATGTTATTTTCAGGGACTTAGACAAAGCTCCCTTGGGATCCTTATTAACAAACAGAGAATTCCATGTCCATGTGAGGCTGCACCCGAGCTCCCTGTCTTGTGTTCTCACTGATCCTGAGCCTGGCTTTGGGACCCCTGCGTAGACTCCCGCCCACCCCCCGACAGGCACAGTCTAACGACTGACTCTGTTTGCCAGGCAACCTTCAAAGGCTGGATGGACATCATGTACGCAGCCGTAGATTCCCGAAAGGTAAGGAATACCTGGTGAAGCCACAACCTTCTCAGATAGCCAGAGAGCAGGCAGCGTGGTGGGGCTCATTGAGAGAGAGAGGCTAGAACATTTGTTGCTGCTTTTATTGATTGTAGGTCACCCCCTTCCTCTCAGTGAGTCCTCACTCTCTTATGCTGGCTCCAGATGAGTAGCTTGTTGATTTTAGCCTGGCCCCAGTGGAGCCGTCTGTGCCTCAGCACTGCTTTGAAATAAATGTGGCTCCTAGCAGACAGCCCTCCCGCCCCCTCGCCTTATGGTTTGCATTTTCTCCACATGGAGAAGTCCACATGGCAGGAATAGTGCCTTCTTAGGGCAGGACCTGCCAATGTGGTGAAGGAGAGAGGCAAAGAGAATCTAGGGCTCCCCCACCCCAGCTTGTTCAGCAGCTTAAGTGGTCAGTTATGGCTGAGGGCCCTGGCATGTCAGAATCAGCCATCTGACCTCCACGCTGGATGCTGACTCTCTTCCTTCTCTGGCCCTTCCACAGCCTGATGAGCAGCCCAAGTATGAGGACAACATCTACATGTACATTTATTTTGTCATCTTCATCATCTTCGGCTCCTTCTTCACCCTGAACCTGTTCATTGGCGTCATCATTGATAACTTCAATCAACAAAAGAAAAAGATAGGTCTCCTCCCCTCCTTGCCAGTGGCTGGAGATCAGTCCAGATGAGAGGCACTCCCGTCCCTGTCTCTAGAGAGAGAACACCTCTCTTTCTCTGAAATCCATGTTATCACCGCACTGTGGCACTGTCCCCACTGTACCTTAGCCCCAACCAACTCTTTCTTTTGGGGGCTGGATTTTGCAGTGTGTGGTTTACCACAGTTACAAGCCATCTTAGTGAGGCCTTTTGCTGGTTTTGGCCTCCCACCAGAGGGAGGGAGAGGGTCTAGGGACAGGATTGAAAAGGAAAGAAGCAGATGAATAGCTGTAGTGAGAAGCAGAAATTGTCTAGACTTCTACTTATCCATTTCGGTCCCCGGGCACCACTAGCAAATTGGGACTCGAGACACCATCCTTGGAAAGTTCACTGGCTTACTTGTCCCAGATGGTTAACAATTTTTCCAAAGCAAATTGAAAAGATTACTCTTGTCATTCATCTTATAAATCAAGTCTGTCCCAATAAACTCCAAGGAAATCCTCAAACTTTCTTGTACCAGGATTTCCAAATTTTTAATATTGTCAGAAATAAATGGGCCATTAGCCACTAGTTGAAAATCTTTTTATTTAAAAAAAAATTTTTTTTCTAGAATTTATCAGGAAAGCAGGCCAAAAAAAATTTAGGAACCAGTGGGCTGTGACTATCTTCAGAGTCATTGCTCAAGTTTAACCCTTTCCTGGGGGTGTGGAATTGGATAGCCCGTTTCCTTTCTTCCTAGCGACTAGCAGATCTCAGAAATCCCAAGTGAAAACAAAGGCAGGTATCTGTGAATTCGAATAGTTGTTCCAGGTCTCTGTCACTCTGGGACAACCGTTAGCCCAGCTGAGCTCTGGAAAGGAGGGGGCGTAAGCCTCCCTCAGGCCTCAGTGTTGAGCCTTAGGTCCCAGTCCCGCGGCACGTGAGAGCCAGTTGTAATTGCCCATCTTCTTTTTCCCTCCTTTACTTTGGAGGTCAGGACATCTTCATGACTGAAGAACAGAAGAAGTACTACAATGCCATGAAAAAGCTGGGCTCAAAGAAACCGCAGAAACCCATCCCCCGCCCCCTGGTGAGTGCACTGTGCAGGCGGAGGGGGGAGGAAGACCCCATGTGGGAAAACACGCTGGTAGGGTTCCTGGGAGGAAGAATAGGGTAGGTGATAAACTGCCTGTGCCCTCGAATCCTCTCCTACCCACCCCCTCCGAAAGGCCCGAGGAAGGCCACAGTAGAGCAGGGAGTGCTTTTCCATTTGTGCTCCATCTTTCCCCTGAGCCTTCCCTGGGCAGCCGCAGAGAACTGGCACGTTAACCACCATGCTCTGGCCCTGGTAGGGAGACGTTTCAAGAGACCACTAGAAACGAACACGGGAAAATGAAAACGGAAGCTGACCTCTTTCCTCCCAGTGAGAGAGAGATTTGGTCATTATTTTCCCAGCTTTCTACCCAACCAGGAAGTCTTTGCAAGGAGGTGCCAGAGGCTAAAGTAATGCTTCCAGCTATTTGGGGGAGCAGAAGAGGGTGACACTAGGAGAGGCTGCCGCCCCAATTTCCTCTCTTGAACTGAGCCTTTTGTAAAGCAGATTTAGGGGCTGGGATGCTGCTTCCCCTCTGTGTGTGGCTGTCCTCTTGCTTCAGAGAGGAGGTGCTCTGCTCCTGAAGCCACAACCCAGCTGGATGGGACCTAACCCCCAAAGCCAGGCTCGAAGTTCCTTATTCTGTGACTTTCACTTAAAGTCACTTTTTATTTTAAAAAACCAGCAGAACTGTCAAAATAAAAGCTCACCTGGCAACCTAATTTGTAAAAATAAAAATAGAGCTAACTACCTTGTTTGGATCAAGAGGGGGAGTCCCAGAGCATTTTCCCTCTTCATCCGCTGCCTTGTTCCCACCTGCCCCTCACCACCTTCTGAGAGGAAGGAGACCCTGGGGCTTTGAAAACCACTGAGTTAAAGGAGCCCTGAAAATAAGCACCAGCTCAGGGGCCTAGGTACGTTAAAAAAATCAGGGAGATCTTAAGAAAGAGAATGCTTTTTGTATTTCCTCGATATTAGCGTTTCCATTTTGTGGTATAAATAGGACTAAAAGAAATGGAAGAAGGTTAATGTTTCTAAAGTTCTGTTCAGTACTTTGCACGTGGCAACCTGAGTGCCTTTTCTTCCACACTCAAATATGAAAGCTTGGTGCCGAGGAAACATTAATAAAGAGTGATCAGTCCTCATTCAGCAAGTATTTATAGATTTCCAACTGCGTACCAGGCACTAGGCATAAAGAGATGAACGAAATTTAGACACTGCTGTCATGGAGCTTACAATATAGTGGGGGATATAGACCATAAATAAGTAAGCATGGGTGTTAACCAGACTTACTGTGGTGCTCATTTTGCAGTATATACAAATATTGAATCATTGTATTGTACACCTGAAACTAATATAATGTTATATGTCAGTTATATCTCATTTTTTAAAAAGTAAGCAAACAGCTTTATAAATGTGGAATGTTGTGAGAAGAAATTAACTGGAGGGCCATGACAGAGAATGATGGAGGCTTGAGGTGGGGGATCTGCTTCAACAGGGTAGTCAAAGAAAGCTTCAGTAAGGAGGGTCTTGTTGAGTGAACGAGAAGGAGCCAGAATGCTGGGGAAAGAGATCCAGGAAAAGCGAACGAGGCCCTGCAAGCAGGAGACAGTAGTGTGGCCAGCTGCGGTGAGCTAGAGGAGCACGAGAAGAGCAGCAGCAGACTGTGAACAGCATTCTTCAGCCAGGCCAACAGTAGGAATTTTATTGCAAGCCCAGTGACAAACTATTGAAAGGTTTAAGTAGGAGAATGATGTGATCTGGTTATGTTTTTAAATAATCACACTTGCTACTGTGTGGAGACTGCCTGGATGAGGGCAGGAGAGGAAGCAGGGAGACCAATTTGGAAACTCTTCTAGAAGTCCAGATGAAAGATGATGCTGGCTTAGGCTAGAGGAATGAAATGAAATGGATGAATTCAAGTTAAATTTTGGGGGTGAGAATCTACGGGACCTGCAATGGATCAGATGGGGGTGAGGGAGGGGAAAGAGACAAGGATGACCCTCAGATTTCTGGCTTAGAAACTGGATGAATGATTGAGAGAAGAGAGGAACCAGCTGCGTGAGGGGCAGGGGGAAGGACTTAGTTCTGCTTTGGACTTGTTAACCTTGACATGCTTATGAGTCATCAGCGAGAGATGTCAGGTAAGCAACACAGGAGTTCAGAGGGCAGCTCTGGGCTGGAGAAGAAAAAACTTGAGAAACGTAAGTACATAGATAGTATGTAAGCGATAGGAACAGATGAGCTCTCCTAGGGAGAAAGAAGGGGTTAAGTAAGAGAATAAATGGCCAGCAAATGAGACTAAAAGGGAGCAGCTGGAGAGGTAGAAAGACATCCAGAAATGGTTGGTATCATAGACACAAAAGAGAAGGGTGGCAATTTTAGCAGACTCTTGGTGAGGCAGTGTTGATGTTGGTCTCTTTCCGTGCTCCTGACATCCTGATGGAGCAGCAGGATGGAGCCGGCCGGTATTACAGAGGTGACAGCAGAGAGTGCTTTGCTTAACAGGATGGCAGCTTCCACAGCCTGCTTGGAAAGGCTTTCATGAGTCCTTTTGTATCTTTCCACCCCCCAGAACAAAATCCAAGGCATCATCTTTGATTTTGTCACTCAACAAGCCTTTGACATTGTTATCATGATGCTCATCTGCCTTAACATGGTGACGATGATGGTGGAGACAGACACTCAGAGCAAGCAGATGGAGAACATTCTCTACTGGATCAACCTGGTCTTCGTGATCTTCTTCACCTGCGAGTGCGTGCTCAAGATGTTCGCCCTGAGGCACTACTACTTCACCATCGGCTGGAACATCTTCGACTTCGTGGTGGTCATCCTCTCCATCGTGGGTGAGCGGGGCAGGCGGGCGAGGGCGAGAGGGACCCGACTGGCCCTGAGGACGAGATTCCTGGGAGTGCGACAAATTCCACGGGTCTGCAGTGCAGGCAGCTTACTCACAGCTGAAGGCCGTGTATACCCCCACGTCATCCCATGGGCCCGCCCAGCAGGTTACGTGGCCGAGGGGTTTCTACTGAGTCTTCAGAGTAGGCTTGGATTGTAAATTCTGTGGTTGGGGGGGCGGGGAAGATTAGATTTGGTCCTTGCTTTCAAAAAGTTTAAATTCTAACAGAGAAGGTAAAAGAAATGTATTAAGGGGCCGGCCCCGTGGCCAAGTGGTTGATGAGTTCATGCACTCTGCTTCGGCAGCCCAGGGTTTCGCCAGTTCGAATTCTGGGCGCAGACATGGCACTGCTCATGAAGCCATGCTGAGGCGGCATCCCACATGCCACAACTAGAAGGACCCACAACTAAAAATACACAACTATGTACCGGGGGGCTTTGGGGAGAAAAAGGAAAAATAAAATCTTTAAAAAAAAGAACAAAAACGAAATGTATTAAAAAATATGGCTACAACAGCAGTACAAAATGGAAAAAGGAATGGTGAGAGATGGTTGAGTTGGATGTTGATGAAGTGGCCTAGGGAGATTCTGGTGGTGATGGTAAGTGGTCGTGCTGCTGCTGCTGGCAGTGTGCATTTACCATGTGCCAGGTATGATTTGAGAGTTCGTTCACTTGCGTTACCTCACTTGAGCCTTATGACAGCCCAGGAAGCGGGCTGTTGTCACCGTAAAGAGTCCAAGGTCACTCAACTAGCAAGTGGCAGAGGCAGAACTCAAGTTGGTTTTTAACAGCAATCGTGGCATTTTGCTTCACCAAAAAGGCCTGGAAGGGTGATGTCCTGGCAAGCAGAGGAAATGCTGTCCTGCTGTTTGCCCTCCCAGAACTTTTCCTTGACTTCCTAAAAAGTGTCTCGAAGGGTGAAACAGTGCCTTGGCTCCAGGTGGGTTTGACTGACTTATGCTAGCAGAAGTGGAGTGCCTGAGACCCGTGGGAACCAGTCCCAGAGTCTGGTGGCTACACTGGTTTAGCAAGGCGGTAGCTATGGGCACCAGGAGGCAGCTGGCCCTCCCCTTGGCCTGCGTCACTTTCTAGTTCTAGCTCTAGGATCAGACTGTGAAATGCATTTTTAAGCCGGGTTAACAATAGGGATTTTGCTGCAAGCCCAGTGAGAAACTCTGAAAGGTGATCAGTAGGAGAAAGATGTGATCCGTTTATGTTTTTCCAGGGCAGCATGTACAAAAGTGTGTTGCTATAGCAACAGTAATCCCATACATTTCTCCCCAAGAAAAGAATCCCATGATGAAATGACTTTGGTCGACATTGTACATTGACTTTCCCTTTGGAGGGTCACAGGACACATTAGCCTCTAGAAGGCTCTTGGAAGGCCTGCAGTAAAGAATCCCGTTTAACACACCATCCTGCCTTTATTTGAGCACAGCAACCTCTGTTCAAGTAATAATAATGGTGTCTCATATTTTAATGCACATATTATGTGCTGGTCACTGTTCTCAGTACTTTACACTCCTTCCAACAACCCTCTGAGTATCGTGAGGAACTGAGGCACAGAGCATGTGGCTGGTCAGTGAGTGAGCAGGCTTCAAGCCCAGTGCCCAGCATTGAGTCCACACTCATAACCTCCCACAAAACGCTCTGGACAACGCTGCCCTTGTGCGCTGTTCTTGAACTTTCTCTGTCCACCCATCACTGAGTGGGATGGAAAACCCACAGGCCAAACCATGGCCCCTATTCTCAGATGGTACTTAAAAATAGAGAGGAAGAATAGAGTTTCTTTTGATGATTGGGATTTTTATTAAATATCATTAATTTGTTCAGAAACAGAAGTGTAGAAAATATCTTTTTAAATTAAGAGAAGCTGGGCTAGCGCTAGCCCTGGCTGCTCCTAGAGGACCCCGTGAATGGTGCTCCCACTGCCTGGATTGCTGCCTGCCCCTCTCTCCCCGCCCCCCGGGACAAATGCACGCTCGTCCTATAAAACCTTCATCTGGCATGGTCTCCTCTCTGAAGCCTTACTTGCCCACCATATACGGAATGCAAGTAGTACATAAATTACCTGACTTCTTCTGGTCACTGGTTACGACTTAATTGACAAAGAAAAAGAAGGAGCTGAAATTCATCCTGGGTCCCAGCTGAGGTAGAGATTTTCTTGAAAGTTCAAACACCCCATGGAATTCCAGCTCCACCAGAAGCCCCAAGAGGGTACCTGGCCACTCTCTGAACTGACGGCATCTTGTCCCTTCCTGAAAGCTAAGATTCTTTGGTGGCTTGAAACTTTCAAATAAGGAGATTCCATAGCCTTCTGCATGTCACTACTCCCGTATTTATGAATCGTTATAGTTGAAAGATATTTCCTTATTTAAATTAAATCCTTCATGTCAGTTGAAGCTCACATTGTCTGGTCGGGGCCTCAACATCAAGAGAGGGAAGAGATGTCATCACCTTCCCTTCAGCTGTCACTTCCCAACCCTTTCATCTCCTCTTCCTTCTGTGGCCCTCACTGGGCTCCCATTATTGCTCTGTAGTTTAAAGGCAGGTGGTCTGGTTGAGGTGGACCCCTCGATGAATGTAGGCAGAAAAAGACCCTCTGGTTTGTATGTTTTCACACTCTACTTTTATATCCTACCAATGCCTTGATGTTATTATCTGCTCATACTGGTTTCTGATTTATGGCTTTAAACACAAAATCTAGAAGCTCTGAGTTAAAAGCCACTCATGAGAGGTCCCTTTAGTTTTCTAGGCTAGTTTGGTAGAGTAGGGACATGGGGCAATGAGAAACCAAAGATGTCTTTTCAGAGCTAGGAAGAAGATACTTTGGAAATTGGTGGTGTTAATGGAATAACTAAGACATCACAGCCAAAGGGGAGTGAAGTCCGGGGGTGGAGCCAGGGCTTCTCATTCATGGTTGTGGAAATGGAAATTTGATAGCATTTTGGAGAGGAATCAGTCTGCATGCACAAATCTGAAAAAAACTAGTTGTCCTTGAGTGGGAAACAGATAAATGAGGAACTATTCATAAAATGGAATACCATTCAACCGTTAAAATGAATGAAATTACTTTAACAGTGGAGCCCAACCTCACAAACATAATGTTAAGTCTCGAAAGCAAGTTAGAGAGCTGAAAAGACACAGTATTATCCCTTAAACACGGTAGGATGCTATCTCTATGTTAGTTAGGGATCCACACTTAGCAAATGAGGAAGACACTGGAATGATACATACCATCTTCAGGATTGTGGTTGCTTCTGGGGATGAAGAGAGGAAGCAAATTTGGTAAAATGCTAGCGTCTATTAAATCTGGGTGTTAGGTACATAGGTGTCTGTTTTATTGCTTTCTCTGCTTTTCTATATGTTTGAAACATGTGACTTTCTTTTTCTACTGTGAGAGTTCTGATTGAATAGTAAGGCACTCATTCTATAAAGTCCTTTGAACTTAAGGGTCCATAGTGCCAGGTGAGATAAGTAAAGAGAAAGGGTGTCTTCAGTCTCAGTGACCTTTCTTCTTCTATTCCTCTTCTTAGGAATGTTCCTGGCTGATATAATTGAGAAATACTTTGTTTCCCCAACCCTATTCCGAGTCATCCGATTGGCCCGTATTGGGCGCATCTTGCGTCTGATCAAAGGTGCCAAAGGGATTCGTACCCTGCTCTTTGCCTTAATGATGTCCTTGCCTGCTCTGTTCAACATCGGCCTTCTGCTCTTCCTGGTCATGTTCATCTTCTCCATCTTTGGGATGTCCAATTTTGCATACGTGAAGCATGAGGCTGGCATCGATGACATGTTCAACTTTGAGACATTTGGCAACAGCATGATCTGCCTTTTTCAGATCACAACCTCAGCTGGTTGGGATGGCCTGCTGCTGCCCATCCTCAACCGCCCCCCGGACTGCAGTCTGGATAAGGAACACCCAGGGAGTGGCTTCAAGGGAGACTGTGGGAATCCCTCAGTGGGCATCTTCTTCTTTGTAAGCTACATCATCATCTCCTTCCTAATTGTTGTGAACATGTACATTGCCATCATCTTGGAGAACTTCAGTGTAGCCACAGAGGAGAGTGCAGACCCTCTGAGTGAGGACGACTTTGAGACCTTCTATGAGATCTGGGAGAAGTTCGACCCCGATGCCACCCAGTTCATCGAGTACTGTAAGCTGGCAGACTTTGCAGATGCCTTGGAGCATCCTCTCCGAGTGCCCAAGCCCAACACCATTGAGCTCATTGCCATGGATCTGCCAATGGTCAGTGGGGATCGCATCCATTGCTTGGACATCCTTTTTGCCTTCACCAAGCGGGTCCTGGGAGATAGCGGGGAGTTGGACATCCTTCGGCAGCAGATGGAGGAGCGGTTCGTGGCATCCAATCCTTCCAAAGTGTCTTACGAGCCAATCACGACCACCCTGCGGCGCAAACAGGAAGAGGTGTCAGCAGTGGTCCTGCAGCGCGCCTACCGGGGACATTTAGCAAGGCGGGGCTTCATTTGCAAAAAGACAACTTCCAATAAGCTAGAGAATGGAGGCACACACCGGGAGAAAAAAGAGAGCACTCCGTCTACAGCCTCCCTCCCATCCTATGACAGTGTAACTAAACCTGAGAAAGAGAAACAGCAACGGGCAGAGGAAGGAAGAAGGGAAAGAGCCAAAAGACAAAAAGAGGTCAGAGAATCCAAGTGTTAGAGGAGAGCAAAGAGTAAATATTGTACAGATTTAAAACTTGCAAGTGAAAGGTTGTTTACAAACTTCCTGAATATTATCAATGCAGAACAGCTGTGGAGACACTCTCTCCTGAAGATCTATACCAAACGTAGTCTGCTTACCATGTCACACGGTTGCATCTTGAGCAGTGACCTGCCAAGGGCAAAGGACCCTGCTCCCTGGACTCACAGATTTTCTAATGCTTGGGCAGGTGGTTACTGCATGTTCCACATCAGTCAATGCAACTTAGGACAAAACTAACAGGATACAAAAACAGAGGAGAGGCTGCCGGGACCAGCATATTTCCGTTGCAGCCAAATGGATTTTATTTTTTCATTTCGTTGATTCTCAGAAGCAGAGAGCATCACTTTAAAAGTTTGTTTGTTCATGCAAACTATATTTGCATTCTTACATTAGTTAAGCTAAGCAGCAAAAAGAAAAAACACACACACACTCACATTTAGCCCATGTCATTTAGTTGTCAGTTTCTTTGACATAAACCGCATCTTCTCCACATGGGCTTCACGTGGTTTGGAGATGGGTGGGGGAGAACAATCAGGCTTCTTCAGGCTGAGGAGGACTTGCTCAGGCCAATTCCAAACATTGTGCTCGTTCAATGCGTAGAAATGATTTGCATGATGGCATGCCGTGATCAGAAGTCATGCATGAGAACCATACACCACAGGACACTACTAATCCTGTCCCCTGCACTGGGTCAGCCTTTGGACAGGACCCGGCCCTGCACCGTTCACTGTATTTGGAGAAAAAATGGTAAGAGTTCCATACCCACTGCAATTCTTTCTGAATTCTTAGAAGTCTTTCATACACCTCTGGGTAGGGAAACATAGCCAACCAATTGACCACTACCACCCACAAAAAACAAACCCAGTCCAACAAGCAGATGGATCCGTTGTGTGTATATGTTTAACAGACATCTCTAACATACAGCCATTGTTGCACATTTTGAAAGATGAACTATTTAATGCTGCTCTGTGTCCCGTACATGGGGAAGCTTTGATCTCGAATGGTTTGTATTAATAATGTCACTGTAAAACCAAATCCTAGGGCTAAAAACAAAAATCAAAAAAAAAAAAGGTTCATTTGTATCTCGCAATATTTATGATGGTTGTTTAGCCTTCATACTGGAGAACTGACACTTACTTGGGGTAGAGATGAAAGTGCTATTCAAAGTAGCATGTTATCTCTGGGGGTAATTTGGGGAACTTCAAACAACCTTTCGTGGGGGGTTAAGGGGTGCTCACTTCATTAGTATCATGTCCTTCTGCATCATGGCTTTCTCGGGGCTCGGGTCCGTGTGGAGAGGGTTGGGATGTGCTGACCGGGCCTCTCTCTTCTACAGAGGCGTCATCGCGGGCTTACACGCTGCATGATTCCTCTTGCCTCCATCACATTTTTCCACCAAGCAGGGCTGCCCTTACCCACATAGGCGGGTGAGGGCAGCAGCGTTGGGGCTACAGCTGTGGTTTATTTCATTTGTTATTAGAATAGTCACTGGTGGGACCTGAGGTAGAGATGGAGCCGCCTCTGAACCAAGCCCACTTGGTTTCTTTATTGCACTGGTTCTCATGAGAAAGCGACTTAATGCTAATTCTTAAGATGTTCCAGCTTCCCCCAGCACATTCCCTTTCAGCCAGTTTTGCTATGTGCTTAGCAACCTGCCCATTGTCATTGGAGGGTGGCTTTGGGGGGAGTGTCGTATCTTCCATTCCATCTCCTGCTTTGGGAAAGACAGTTCCTAGTCCAGGGGTTTCTCATCCAATGACTAGATTTCAAAGCCGAGATGCTGCAGTGGAATGTGTCAGGAAGTCTGTACAAAGAATGAGGAGAGACTCTGGCATGCAAACCCAAATAAATTCTTCCTGAACCCTGCAACAGAGGGGAAAAAGCCACCCGTAATCAGACACACCAATCTGCCTTGCAGTCGAAGCACTGTGGATGTAATCGCACAGTCCACCTGACGAGCTTTGTGTAGAACAAACCACAGCGAGTCAGTAAGCAGAGCTTTCTGTCCTGGTGGACCGTTCGAAACTGTCCAGCTCTCGTAAGCCTGCTTCTGCAGCATCACCCATAGGACTTTCTGTGCTACACCCGATACAGGCTGGGGAGGCATTCCTTTCGGTGACCCTGCTAACTGCTAGGATGGATGTATAGTAACATGTACAGGCTCCATCGTCAACAGCACAAAACAGAAGCTGACACGTGTGGTTATTCTTTTTAAGAGAATTATAAATACTGTAATATATCATTTTATTTTATTGGCATGCCTTTTTGTAAATACAAATTATTAACTTATTAAATAGGAAATGGCTTCTGGCTTATGCCATTGTCATGTTTATTTTTATTTTTTATACTTTTCTTTCTTCTTAGAACTTAGAGATGCTGTCAGCCAATGTACATCCCCAAACCAGACAGACAGACAAAAAATTTTTTATTGCTAATGGTCTTTTCCAAAACAACAAAAAAATATATATTTTTGTTCCAATGTGCAATAAATTCTAACCACTTCTATGCAAGATTTGGCTAAACTTCATAATTGTTCTTAGGTCTTGAGATGGGCAACAGAGCTATAAGATCCTGCTCGCTACTCCAGGCGCTCATGCTAGTGATGTCAAGAGCTACTAGAGCATATTAATGAGGTTTTTCTGAGATCGGACCTTGTCCTTCCCCAGACCCTGATCCCAGCCAGCAAGCTGTCTCCTCAGTAACACATACATGGGCCTTGGTATCTGACACCTGTCAGCCAGCTTCATAGGGAAGAAGCCACCTCCACTCTATTGAAGTTTCACTTTTCTTTTTTAAACTTCTCCCGCCTTCTTTTCCCTCACCCACCGTCCCTCCACCCACTCACCCACTCACTCACTTGCTCACTCGTCGCCCTGCTCCACACTTCTTTGGTAGTAAATGACACCATCACCAGCAGTTTACACCCGCAGTTAACAGGCATTGAACTGAAAGCATCAGCGATGACGTTTTCGGACGTCTTCACTGAGTGGGTATGTGGCAATGCTTTGCCAAATATTAACGAGGCCACTCAAAAAGCAGCAGCAGCCACAGTATCACTGCACATATATATATATAAAGATATAAATACAATATAAATATTTATTTTTTGTAGCCAGGTCCTTGGTGCAGTATTTGTACTCCACAATCCACCTTTAAAAAAGGACAAAGAGCAAAAAGACGTGTGATGCTGTTCCTTTCAGATGCAGAGAGGCAAAGCCACTGAGCAGCAGCGGACACGGTTGCTGGTCTGTGTGTGAAAACACTTTCCCCTCTTCTTCCCTCAACCTCCTTGTCACTCAGGACGAGGAGACTCCATGATTTAAGGTGGAGGGCCAGAGTGGGAGAAACTTCCCGAGTCCACGGGACCCACTCCCACTCCTCAGTAAATGAGCCACTTCCGGCATCAGAAGTCGACTGCGAGAGATCAGCGGAAACTCCCAGTCAGGCCCCGAATGACAATGCCCAGAGTTCTTTTATTTTTTGCCGCAACCAATGTCAACGTGTGACAGACCAGTAGGGAAGATCAGTGTTTTAGCAAATGTGTAGAGGCCATCACTGCTCTCAACGAGACGTGATCAAAAGTACATCAGTCACTACTAGAAGCCAAAAGGAAACAAAATAAAAATGAGCCTTTTTACTGTACAAGGGAAGCCTGTCTTGGTGTGCGTTTGTTGCTTGACTATCCCAATTCTTGAGTCCTGGGAGGGGTTTGGGAATTGGGACCTTAGCACCTTTGGGGAAAGGAGGGGAATGGAAGGGAGAGAAATCAGAGGGCCTCTCACAAGATGCTGGCTGAGAAGTAGAGATTGGAGAGAAGCAAGGTCCTGACGCCCACATCCCCGCTCACCCATTGCATGTGGCATCCCCCAGCCGGGCGGTGCTTACAGGAAACCCCTTCCTCGCCAGTCTACCTAGCAGAGCTCCCGAGAGGATGTCGGCCAACCCAGCTGGGCTGGCCTTCTGTCTTTTTCACCAGTATGTAAAGAAAAAAACTATCCCAGTGCCCCAAAGCTCAGGCAAGCACGATGCCCACCAGCCTCCACTCTGCTAGCTAATGCTGGGCCCTGCCCTCCATCACCCCGACAGATAAACCAGCAGACTAGGGCTGGTCTCATTCACATTCGTGCAGGGGAGAGGGGCGCCCCTCCCCCTCCCTCCCCCTGCCCTGCTTTGGGGACATCCCTCTCTAGGCCATGTCTCCTGGTCCAGGAACACTCAGGAGGATTTTGAAGTGCCCACTCTAGTCCACTCCAGTAGCTCCACTCTGGAGAGAGATGGCTGGTAGGTCAGTCCCCATCCTTGTCCCCTCGGCCCCCAGCCTCCAGGCCTGCTATGGAGGTGAGATTGCCATGGGTTAGGACTTTGTGACTTGAGTCCTGGGCATCTTCTGTAACGATGCCTCTTTCTTTTCTCAGATGTTGCCCAAAGTTTTGCAAAAAGCTTCGTTGATTTTCAGGTACCCCCACCCCTAAAGAATCGGCTGCAATTACTCAGCCAGGGGGACATCAGGAGAGAAGAGGAAGTCGGGGTTGGGAGGGGCCCAAGGTTGGCACAGAGTCTGCGTTGTCACCCAGCTCTATGCTTTCTTGGATCCCCTTTCCAAGATTTCCTCCATTAAAGCGCTCCTGAGGCACCCCCTGCCCCTGCCCCCCACTGCTGTTTGCTGTACATAGAGGCTAAGTGGGGTGGGCTGGGCGGGTGTGCACGTGTGGTGTGTGTGTGTGAAGAATGTATATAGGTAAAGGGGAGCGTGGTCCAGTGGTTCCAGAAAAGGGACAGAACTCCTGTGTTCCATCCCCAGCTCGACTGCTGGCTCGCTGTGTGGCCTTGGGCAAGTCACTTAACCTCTCTGTGCCTCAGTTTCCCCATCTGTAAAATGGGGATAATAATACTGACCTACCTCACAGGGGTGTTGTGAGGCTTTAACTAAATGTTTTGTAAAGTGTTATTGAGATACAGAGGCAAAGGCACTAGGGAAGGGCAAAGTATAATTTGGACTTCGGAAGATGAAATGGTACCATAAATGCTGCTATTCTGAGAGCCATTTTAAACTGCACTGCTCCAACCACCCCCGCTTCTCATCACCAGGACAGCAGGTCGAGAAAATGTCTTTCCTTTCACTTGCTTCTGGGGTTTGTGATTATTCTAGACACTATTTTTTCCCCTTGCTGTTATCTCCTTCCCTCACCCCCTCGACTTGTTCCCTGCTCCGTTTATGCAGAAATGGCAGAAATGCTTGAGAAATGAGAATGTATAAGTGGATTGGAAGTTTATAGTCTGAAAATTCAATTTTACTTTGTACTGTACATCTTTTTACTTTAGAATTTGCAATAAAGGGTTACGTCAATCTTGTTTTCAACTCTCCTCTTGGACTGGCCTGTCATTCTGTCACTGCTCTCACACCAGAGCCCCTCAGCCCAGGGTGGATGGGGAGTCAGGAACTCCTACCCAGCAGGACCCCACAGCTGTCCTCCTGCCTCCTCCTGTGGCAGGGGCTCAGTCTCAGCAGAGTCTGTGAAGGCTCAGCTCGCCCAGGCTCAGCTCCTGGGATGGGTCGGCGGTGCCCGCCACTCGGGGTGGGAAAGGTTTGGGGCTCCAACAGCCCTTCAGGAGGCCTCGCCTGAGTGGGGAGAGCAGCGTGGAGGCAGCAGCCCCTCGAGGTGGGCATGCCTCTAGCTGTGCTGCCCCCCTGAACACTCCAGCAGGGCCTCAGAGTAAACAGGGGCGCCGCGTCCCATTCCGGGCCCATCGTGCGTCCCAAGCTCCCTTACTGCGCACAGGTCATTCCCTATGGAGCTCAGACGCAGCTCAGGCAGCTCTGGGTTCAAAACCCCGACTATGCCACTAACTAGTTGTGGCCAGAGTTCCCTCATGTGTAATGGAGATAATACCTTCCTTCTAGGGTTTTGAAAATCATATCAAATAATGTTTGTAAGTGCTTAGCATAGGGCCTGGCACACAGTTAGTGCTCAATAAATGGTGGCTCTTAGTGGAAAAGCAGTTGCGACATAAGGAACTAAAGGGGACGAGAATTGGAAGGCCCCCGCGCCCCCTCCGTAGATTGGCCTGGAGCCCCTCCGTCCCCTGACAGCCACCCGCCGGCTGTGCGGGTCATTTCCAGCGAACCAACACACCGACCGCTCCCTGCTGTGCGAATTTCGTTACTTTTATAGTTGTCGACGGCAGCGCCCGCCCAGCACCGGCCCCGCTTTACAGCCGCAGGCGAGCGGGCACCTGGCCGGCCAGCAGCGCGGGCCGCGGGGGCGCGGTCCGGAGCGGCTGGGCCTGCCCGCGGCTGGGCCTCCCGGCGGGCCTGTGCTCGGCGGGGGCGGTCAGGCCGGGGCCGCGGGGCCACGCCGGGTCGCCGTCGCCGCCCGTGATCCACAGCGTGAGCAGGACGAGCAGCGCGCCGGCGCCCAGCGCGCCCACGAAGCCGCCGAGGAGGCCGAGCGCCAGCGGCGCGGCCCAGGCCGCAGGGCTCCGCCCGTAGGGCGCGGGCGGCCGGCGCTCCACGAGCAGCTCCAGCGCGTCCCAGGCGGGCTCGCGGCGGGCGGCGCGGCGGGGGCGCGGGGCGGCGGGGGCGGCGGGCGCGGCGCGGGGGGCGGGCAGGTAGCGCCCGCCGAACCTGCGCAGCTGCAGCGTCGCCTGCTGGTGCAAGCTCTTGCCCAGCTCGCGGGCCACGTCGGGGCGGCCGCTGCGCCGGAGGGCGCGGGCCACGCGGTCCCAAGACAGGGACGGGGCCTTGGCCGCCAGCCAGGCCGCCAGCCCCTCCCGGCAGCCGTCGGAGACCTCGGCTGCCTCCCGCCGCCGCCGCTGCCGGCCCGGTTCCACCGTGGGCTCCGGCCGCTCGACCCTGGCCAGCCGGTCCTCCGAGAGCCGGGCCAGCTCGGCCTCGACGCCCGGCTCCGGCGCCTTCAGGAGCGACTGGAAGTGGCCGCACTCCTCCGGGGTCAGCAGCTCAGCCAGACGGACGGCCGCGTGAGGGCCCATAGCGTCCAAGGCGCCCGCCGGAGCCAGCGCCCAGCCCCAGAGCGCCAGCCCCAGGGCCCACGCCGCCATAGCCATCGCCGCGGTGACGGGGCCCACCGAGTGTGGGGGAGGGGCTCCGAATGCCCGCGGGTGGGGGAGGGGCGCCTGCCACCGCAGGTCGTGGGGGAGGGGGCTTCCTACTTTCAGGGACGCGGAGGGCGTCTCCAACACAGGCGACTTGTTGGAGGACCTCCTGACACCCGGGAACTGGGAATGAGAGTGAGGGTCTCCCAACACCCAGGAATTGGAGTGAGAGGGTTTCCCAATACCCAGGGGTTTGGTGGGACTCAGTACCCCCCGGAGGCTGGGATCCTGCGCCCTCGTATTGAAAAGCCTGTCCTCGGCCTCCTGGCCGCCCCACTGATGCCTCAAGCGTAGCAAGTCTCTACTATCTCTTACCGGTTTACTAACCGGTTTACCCGCCCTCGTCCTCCACCTGAAGCTCTAGACACCTTGCTCTCCATTATCGCCGATATCCAATCAATTCCTAAATGCTCTTCCTACCTATTGAATACTAATGTAGTATTCATAGCCTCTGTCATTTCCCATCCTCCCCGCCCCGGGTATCCAAACCCTCAACCTCACCTGTCTGGACAAGGTACGGTCCTCCGCAAGTCCTCGCCTCGCACAGACACACTCTAGGGCCCCACTCGCTACACTTGTTTCCTTTCCCCAAGCAAGCCTGGCTCTGGCTCTCCTTTGGATGTTGGCCAGCACTCTTTGCTCTGCCTGAGCCACTCCTCAGCTGACAGGTCCCTTCTGGGAAGCCCTCCCTGACTCCCGGACACACCCTTTAGGCACCTCCTCTCTACTCCCGAGGCACTGCCCGCTGCTCTGGCCTTTTACTGTCTCCTCCACTAGACTGGAAGGTCCATCCACGGTCCCCATGGCAACTAGTGCATCATAGGTGTTCAGGAAAGATCTGTTGCATCAGTGTGTGAATTCTTAGCTTGCAACTTCCTCCCCACAACATGCACACAGGCTTGATCATGGGGCCTCAGCTCTTCACGGGCAAGGAAGGGTCTCGGGGTGCAGTGTTTCAGTCCCAGTGATTGCTCCAGCCTTACTTCCTCCCTCCCCCTGCCGGCACTTTAAGGTCTTGTGACAAACCACGCGTATGGTGCAATCTCCAGCCAGCATTGCTTTGCCAGGCTGTACCCAACCCTGCCCAGGAAGTTTTTGTGACACCACCACCACCACGAGGGGATCTTTCCTGGGCATTCTTGAGATGACCTGTGCATCCTCCATCACGACACTTACGTGGAAATTAATTCGAGGATTTATTCAACGTTCACTCAGTGTCTTCTTTGTACCAAATATCGTGCCAGTTGTATTTTCAAATGATCCATTTTTGAGCTTTTCCCACCCTGTATTGCGGGCTCTCCAGAACAGTGGCTGTGCTTAACCATTTCTGTATCCTCAGTGCTACGCAGAGTCTGCACAGGGTACATGTACAATAAATCAACTAGAGTGCAAGGGGGTCTGGACCCCCCAAAGGCCCCTTCCCCCACCCAGTCCAGGCACACACAATTGTTTCTCTCCCAGGGGAAACTGTTTGCTCCATAAGGTCTCCCCTTGGGCTTGCTTTGCCTCCCGAAAGCCCAGCTATGCCCCAAGCCCTGAGCCCGCAGCAGCCTGGGTGCCCGCTCCCCTTGCACTCTGGGATTTTCAAGAATTGTGCTTAGTGCATTCAAGGACCTCAGGAAGTGGTAGGTCCAGACCTCTCACAGGTACCTCCACACAGCTTTTTCAGCAAGATACTCCTTCCTAGTTTTCTCTCCCAATTTATGATCAGCTGTCAAAGACAGAGCTTGGGGATTGACAGATGCTGGCAGACAAAGGATCCCATGTGACCTTAAAGACTGGAACTCGCTGCCTCCACACCCTGCCCTCTGCCCGCTGTCCCTCCATCCAGGAATGGGGGACAAGCGCAGGCCCAGCCCCCAACAAGGGCTGCCATCCAGTTCCGGGTGACGCTTCCTCCTCAGCCTCCCTTTCCTCCATGCATTCATTTGTTCATTCATTCACTCATTCAGCAAACATGGGAGCCGTTCTTTCCCCTCACATTTCAGGGCTCGGGGGATATGAGTCAGTCCCAGAGCCTCTGAGAGGTCAGAACTGCAGGAGGGCCTTCCCTGTCCGGGGGCTTTTCACCCCGCGGCCTCACTGCCCAGCGCCTCGTAGGCACTTGCTGTGCCAGAGCGAACAGGAGTCCCACCATGACGTTTTGCTGAAGAAACAGAAGCACCCACAGAGCCACACCCATGGCCCTGGAGACCGAGAGCCGGCATTCCCCACAGGGCTCCCCACATCCTGCTGCCCCCAAGAAATCCTCTGGAAACCACATGTCATCACTTTAATACTGTGTAATACTTTCTTTTAAAATACAGTCTCTTCTGAGGTAGACAGACCACAACTGCAGAGCATCGTCAGACAGGAGATAAATACGTCCATGTACAACACGCAGCAAAATGAGGTAGAAATGGTTACAGCTGAAGGAGGGGACCCCAACCCCAATCTGGGTAGAGGAAGGAGAGGGCCAGCTTGCGAGTCTGCCCCCCCCAATCCCTGCCCCTGGATTCTTTGGTATGCCCCCCCCAACACTGCCGAGCTGGACCTGCCCTTCCCCACCCACCCCAGTGCCCATGAGGTAGGTGCTAGTAGACTGGGGGCTGTCTCCTTGTGCAAAGTTCCCCAAGGCCAGCAGAGGAGGCAGTGGGGGCCCTGGGTCTCGGTCAGTGAGCTCTTCCCCAACCCCCAGAGCCGCCTGCCTCTTGAAGGGAAGGCTGGGATCCCAACCCCACTTCCCTGATGCCTTCCGCCACCCCCCACATACACACACACACCTGAGACAACCTCCTCGCTCCCTGCTCCCTCCCAGGGCCTTTCACAGACAAGACCCCGCGGCCCACTGCTTCTGGGCTGCCGAAGGCCTGCAGTGAGCCAGCTCTGAGGAGAAGAGGGCCAGAGACCAAGGGGAAAAAACAGAGCAGCTTTCCTGTTCGCACTCCTGGGCGAGCACCAGGCCCTCAGCACCTTGGCACCTGAAACGTGCCCCACGAACACCCTTCCAGCTGGGAGTGGGAGAGGTACAGAGACTGCCGGAGCTCTAAGGCCAGCGGGACACAGGGCGGGAGGCTGGAGCTGGAGAGAAAAGAGGTAAGGGTGTGGGCTGGTCCCTCGCCTCCTTTGGACCAAACGTCAGAGTTGTGAAATGGGCTCCCTGAGGGCAAGGGGACAAATGGCTGAAGTCCCATTGGGAAGTTGGTGGGAAGGAGAGGAATATAGTTCCCACAAGGATGGCCCCCATGCCTGGGCTTCTGGTGGGAAGTCTGGGTGGGGCTGAGAACAAGCCCCCACTGTCAGGGATAAACAGCCTGCCCATCTCCATACCCTCTCACAGCCCCTGGAGCTCAGCCCTAGGACCCTGGGAGAAAGGGAGAGACACACTTCCCCATAGAACCTTCTAAAATGCTCAGTCCTCCTCAGAGCTCCCCAGCAGATGGGGGAGGCTGAGTCTGTAATCAGCTTTTTGCCAGCCAGCCTTGTGGCCAGACTGTCTGCCCTCCTGAGGGAATCCTCTTGGCATAAGCTACAGGAGACTTCTGCCTAGGCAAGGGCCAGCGAGATGACCTCTATGGGGAGTTTCTGCCGGGGTCATCGTCCCGTGTGGGCCCTTTCAGCCTACTTTGTGGGTCTGGGGCAGGAGGTGGGCACGGGCATCCCAACTCTGGATAAAGAACCCTTCACAGAAAACACAGCTGAGGGCTGGGGCCCGGCGAGGAGAGCCATGGGACGGGAACAAGACCTTCCTCTCCAGTCCCACCACCCTCTCCTCCACACCCCTGCCTACAACCTGGGACCTGCTGGGGAAGCCCTAGAAATACATTCTGCTTCTATCCCAGGAAGAGGAGGGGTTTCTGCGTGGCCTCTGGTCTTCCTCTGCCCTCGCCGAAAGTCTCTCACTTTCTGAGTCTTCCGGGAGAATCTGCTGGGGGGGCGGGGAGGGGGGTGGGGGTTGGGGCCAGTCCGAGTAGGGACACACAGGAGAGCAGCCAAAAACTAACATTCTTTCTGAGGTCAGTTTCTTCCTGAGTTGTCAAAATAAAAAGAAAAACAGCAAATTCTACACATCTTACAAAAATAAGAGGCCTAAAATATTGAACAAGCTACATTTCTGGGATTTCCCCCTCAAAAACAAACAACAAAAAACCCTTCTTTGGGTGTTCTTTTTTTTGTTTTTTTTGTTTTTGTTTTTTTGCTTGACCCTCTCAGACCCAAGGTGTCAGCTGGGTGAGGGATGACAGGGTGGGAGGGAACTCCCTACCCGCTCCTCCCCAGCCCCTGGACCTCCAGATCTCCTGCAAAGGGACACTGCAGTCTTTGAATGAGAGGGACAGAAGGCAGGGAGAGGCACCAAGATACAGAGAGGCTGGAGAGCAGAACAGAGAAGGAAGCACAGGGGGTGATGGATAGAGACAGGGGAGAGAGAAGCAAAAGAGAACAGGGCCAGCAAAGGGGGAGGGGGCGGGCGGGTGACAAAGCGAAGGGGACAGAAAACTACGCGATGCAAAGGGGGAGGGGAGTGGGGGAAAGCAGGGGAGCCATTCAGACAGCGAGGAGACAAAAGGATTGTGGCGAGAGAGCAGGAGTTCCTTAGGCCCCGGATCTGCCCGTCCCTGGGGCGGAGATGGCAAGCTTCCCGTCCACAATAAATAGGAAAAACCTGAGTACACAGCGCATATGGCATCTATCTGCCTAGCAGAAACATTTTCCTTCCCACGAAAAAAATCCACCGGCAGCCTCCCCCCCCCCCCCCCCCCCCCCGCCCCGCGGCCCCACCCCACATTCCTCACTCGGGCGCCCTCCCAGCCCGGTTTGGTTAAACACATCCCTCCCAAACGGAGGGCACAGGGAGGGAGGGAGGAAGAGGCGGCGGCTCCAGCGGCCTCCCCGGAGGCCGCAGTCAATGTCCGCAGCCGCCGTCAGTGTCCGGAGCCGTACATTTTGTCCCACTCCACCAACGAGTCCAGGTCCTTGGCGGAGGCCCGAGGGCCCACCTTGGCCAGCGCCGCCTCCAAGTCCTTGTAGGAGAGGGGGCGCTGCAGCCCTGGGAGGCCCGCCCCGGCCGCCGCCTGCTGGCACAGCTGGCCCAGCTCGCCCCCGGAGAAGCCCTGGGTGCCCTGCACCAGGGCCGCCAGCTCCCGCTCGCTCAGCGCGCAGCCGTGCTGGGCCAGCGCCCGCTGCAGGATCTGCCCGCGGGCCGGACCGTCGGGCAGCGCCACGTAGAAGCGGAGCGCGAAGCGCCGGCGGGTGGCCTCGTCCAGGGCCGCGGGCCGCGACGTGGTGCCCACGACCAGCACGCCGTCGGCCCCGGCCCCGCAGCCGCCATCCAGGCAGGCCAGGAGCGGCGCCTGCAGCGCGCCCGCCGCGGCGGCGCCGTCGTCCCGGGCCGGCAGCAGGGCGTCCAGCTCGCTGATGAGCAGCACGGCCGGCGGGCGGCAGCGCGCAGCCGCGAAGGCGGCCTGGAGGAGGCGCGCGCCCTCGGCGGCGCCCGGCGCGGCCAGCGTCGCCCCGCGCAGGCGCAGCAGCGTTGCGCCCAGCTGCGTGGCCAGGCAGCGGCCCAGCAGTGTTTTGCCGGCGCCGCGCGGTCCGAAGAGTAGCACGGTCCGCGGCGGGCGCGGGCTGCCGGGGTAGGCGGGCGGCCTCAGCAGGGGCCACAGCAGCTCCTCCTCCAGCGCCGCCTTGAGCGCGCCCTGGCCCGCCACGTCCGCCCACTGCACCGGGGGCCCGCACTCCACCATCTTGCTCGTCGCCAGCTCCAGGGCGTGCGGGTCCACGCCCTTGGGAGGCTCCCCCGACGGCACGGCGAAGCCCCCGCGGGGAGCCGGCGCCGGGGCGCGCTCTGGGAACTTTTCAAAGGGCTCGAGGGGCGCGCCGTAGACGGGGGAGCCCAGGACCTTGAGCGGGACGCCGGCCCCGTACTTGCCCGACGCCTCCTCGGCGACGCCCGGCGGCTTCGCCCGGAACCCGTTGCCCCGACAGTCGCCGTTGTCCGCCGCGGGGTAGGGGGCGCCGTCGGCCGCCGGGGCCTTGGCGGGCTCGTAGACGTACTTGCGGTAGCGGCCGTCGGCGCCCTCGTCGGACGCCTTGCGTTTCAGCGACACGCCACCCTCCGGGAAGGCGTAGGGGGCGGGCGCGGGCCGGGGTGGGCCTGGCGCGGCCAGGGGCGTGGGCGCCGGCAGCCCCGAGGTCAGGTAGGAGCCCGGGCCCGGGCCCGGCGGCGGCGGCAGGGCGCCGTAGCCCGGCTGCGCGGCGTAGCCCCCCGCGGGGTAGTTGTAGAGCGGCCCCGAGGGGCCGTAGCCCGGCGGCGGCGGGGGCTGCAGCAGCGCGGCGGGGGGCGGCGGCGGCAGCGCGGCGGCGCCCTGCGCGCAGTACCCCGGGGCCAGGTAGCCCCCGCCGTAGCCCGCCGTGTACTCGGGCGCCGCCGACGGGCCCCCGCACGCATTGCCGGCGTAGAGCGGCTCAGGCAGGTTCCCGGCTAGAACCGGAGAGCCCCCGAGGCCCCCGGAGCCGCCCCCGCTGCCCGACTTGGTCCCCGGAAGGCCCTCGTGGAGCGATGCCAGAGGATAGGGCGGCTCCGGCCCGGGCCAGGGCTCGGGGTCCCCCTTGGCGCCGTTGAGGAAGGCGGCGTCGCCGTAGCCGCCCAGGGCGGGGCGCTCGTAGGGTGAGTCCAGGACCCCCGAGTACTTCTCTGCGTAGCGCTTGAGGAGGTTGGAGGCAGTGAGGGCAGAGATGTCGTCGTGTGCCCAAGCATAGTGGCAGCGCTGGCGACCCCCAGGGGGCAGTTCCAACTTGTGGGCCGGCGACGGGGTGGTGGAGGAGACGTCCAGGTGCTGCTCTGGCCACTGGTTGAGAGGCTGGGCGTGTTCCGGTGTCCAGTGCATCTTCGACAGAGCTGCAGGCAAGAGAAACAGCTAGTGAGGTGCTGCAGAGCCTCTGAGGACCCCCACCACAGCCGCCGGCCAACCCGCTTCGACTGCAGCTTGGGGCGGGCTGGTTTCCCGCATCCGCCACCCACCCGTCTACCCTCCTGGGGCATCCTTCTCCAGGCGCCAAAGACACGCCGCTTGCCTTGCCCCTCATGTCCAGGATTAAAGTTATCTGAAAATACTTAAGTCAGACCCAAGAGGGATCTGGAAACGACACATTTGCCTAACTTCTTGTAGCAATGATTATTATTGTCTTGGCCACACCAGCGCTGCCCTCCAGGACACACGGTCCTTACTTTCAGACCTAATGTAGTGAAGGGTCAGGCGATGGGGGACACCCCAGCCCTAGAACAGTCAGCCCTACGTGGGGCTCATTCAGGAACGTGTTTGCTGCATCCCCAGCATGGGCTGCGCACTGAAGGCACCGGGGTTGTGTGACGATGAGGGAGGCGGGCCCAGGGCGCCGGCCTCATAGTCCTAAGTGCTCTCTTCACCTCAGTCTTCCCTGAGGTTCCAGGGCCCTCTTGGGGCCTGAGGTCAGAGATGCCATCTGTGGCAGTGGTTCACCCTCTCTGGGAAACCCCAGGGGCTGACCCAGAAGCATTCACTTCCTTCCCACTTGGTTTCTTTTAGTCTCCGCCTGATGAAGTCAGAGTGGCTGGGTCCCAGAGCCACCTTTGCACATGACGGCTGTGTGCCCAGGGAGGTGCTGCCACCTGCCTCCTCCCCAACACGTGTCTCTCCCAGATACAAAAATGGTTATTTAGAATAGACAAACCATTCCAGAGAAGGTGGGAGAAAGTCAGTACACATCATAGAAAGTGGGTCACAAATTTCCCAGTAACCAAGTAACTCACTTTGTAAAGTGAAAAACACCACCATCCTCAAAAGAAGCAAAAATACTCCTGGCGTAGAGATCATAGGACTTTTTGTCACAGACCTCAAGAAGCAGACCTGTGAGATGTAATAAACAATGTCTTCTTAGACAGCCTTGCCCTAAACACAGCAGAAATGTTCCACAGCTCTTTCTTTTTTTGTGTGAGAAAGATTAGCCCTGAGCTAACAGCTGCTGCCAATCCTCCTCTTTGTTGCTGAGGAAGACTGGCCCTGAGCTAACATCCATGCCCATCTTCCTCTACTTTATATGTGGGACACCTACCACAGCATGGCCTGACAAACGGTGCCATGTCTGCACCCAGGATCCGAACCGGCTGACACAGGGCCGCTGAAGCGGAACGTGTGTACTTAACCGCTGCACCACCGGGCCAGCCCCTGCATGGCTGTTTCTTACACTGTCCCACAGCACCAGTCAAGGCATGAGCCAAACCTAGTAAAAGGGACTCGGGGCCCAGGGAGTAGCACTCTCCGGGCACATGGCTCCAGTGGGTTGGCCTGATCTAAGGATGAAATCTCAGAGACTAAATGGGCCCCTGGCATGCCAGACACGGCTTTTGCTGATGATGATTTCTCAAACCTAAGCTTTTGATAAGACAAACTTACAGTTTCAGTAGTCTTTCTTCAACAAATTTTTATTGAGCAAATACTAAGTGCTGTGCTAGGCATGGAGGCTGACTGAAAGGTGAATGTGATGGTTCAGCCAGGTGACGGATTCAGGTAGACAGTGTCCCCTGTGAGGTGGGAAAATAGAGGTGTGTGCCAAGGGCTCAGGGGAACATGCCGCACCTGGTTGAGAAGGGCTCACCAGGGAGTGGTGTCTTTACTGGACTTTGAAGGGTGAGAAACCAAGTTGGCCAGACAGGCTAGAGGGTTCCAGCACTTTCCAAGGTGCAGAGCACAATGCATTCAGAAAGCCAGGGCTGTGCTAGCTCATACGCCCTATTCCCCTCCTCAAGACACTTTACTGCCACCTTCTGGAAAATTGTCATAACAAATCTACAAATTACCATGTCTCTGGGGTGAATCGTGCCCCTTTAGAAGAAGGTCTCATATGCAGTGCGCAACCTAGTTAACCATACATTGCAAGCCTGGAGGGAGCACCAAGAAATGTTGGGTCACCGGAGCCTTGGAAGTGGGTATATGGGGGGGAGAGGGAGGGAGAAGAAGAAGCTGAAAATAATCCAGTTGCTTCTCAGCTTCACAGTTGCCCTTACCTGCAGCAGCCTGTCGACAGCACCACCCCCATTGATCTCACTACCTCCTCTGACTCTGACCTGACATCAAAGGGAGAGGACGCTCTTTGAAAATGAACTATACTCTCAGCCCTGCTGCCTAAGGAAGGCATGAGCCACAGACACTAAAGCTTACAAAGGAAAGCGGAGTTCATGAGGCGGGTTCACCTCCATCTGGTGGTCCTGGCCACCAATGGCAAGAGGGCTGAGCAGACAGCAGAGCTGGGTGTGAGGGCCAGGGGCAGAAATGCAGCTCTCCAGCTCCGCTGAGAGGCGTCACCAAGAGCAGAGGCATTACCTGGTGTAAGGGGCTAACGTCCTGCAACCCCAGAAATCACAAGTGGTTCTGGCTGCAGGGTCACAGGAGGTAACGTCCACGTTAGACAAATACTGCGTTATGACATGGACCCCAAACCCTTTTTTCCTATTTACTGCTATCTGTGCTTTGGCTCCTTAATATGAAGAGAGATTGACCTTGATGATGGCACTTTGCCTGAGCATATTAAACTGGGCGTGCTGGGGAGAAAGAGTGACCCCTCCCAGCACACAGACACAGTAAAGAAGGCTCTGGATCTGGACTTGTCCACATGCACTTCCTTCACCGCCTGCCAGACCCTCTGCTCCTCCTCGTGGCTGTTTTGTGGTGTCCTCTCTGCCCTCCCTCCCACCCGCTACTGCCCTGGCCGCAGCCATCTTCCCTGAAGACCACACACTCTGGTTGTCACTGAAACTCTCTACGTCAGCTACTGGGGGCTCCAGGAACCCACCTCCAGCCCCCCAAGCCTGTCCTCCGGGCTTCACACCCAGCCTCCTGCTTCCACTCCAGGATGAGCCCCTCCCTAGAGGGGACCTGTCTGGGCAGCTCATCCAGCCCATGTGAGCTCTACCCTCAAGCCCATCAGATACTTCTCCTCCGGGTAATTCTCTTCCCAGGGGCACATCTCCCTCACCTCTGGCCTTTTGTCTGTCCTCACCTTTATCAACATCTACATCCACTTTGCAGTGCAGGACGCCTGAGGTCCGTTCACCCCAGCCCTTGACCCCATCCTGGCCCAGGCTGGGATCTTGCCCCATCAACTATTATTATTATTATTAACTATTCCCCCCACTACAGTGTCCAGGCTCCCTCCCCATAGCAAGCTCAATTCTTTCCCATCTTCAAAAAGACCTCCTTCAGCCTAAGTGCCCCACTAGCTAGCAGCCATCTCTCTTCCCCTTCTCCTTCACCATCTGGCCTCTGCTAGAGGTCCTTTAGTGGTCTACCTGGGGAGCAGGGGACCAGATCACCAAGTTCTGCCGAACTTAGTCACATAGCACTCAAGACTTCCTCCCACCTCTTCCAAGGGAAAGAACAAAGATCTGGCCAGAACCCAACTGCCTGAGGAGCAAGCTCAAGTAGACAACCCAAGGGGGCAAGAGGAGGGCAGAATTTCAGGGAGAGGGAGGTGCAGTTGCCTGACCTACAGGCAGGCTAAGAATGCTGACCCATGGGAGCCTGAGGACACACCAGCATGCGTGCACGGACCGCCGGGACATGCACAGATGTGCACAGCTGCAGGCACACATGCATGTGTCTGTGTGTGTGCAGGTAGGTCCGGATACACACAGAAGCTTTAAGTGCAGTCTCAGTTGGGTGCTTCCTGACACACCCAGGCCAACTCAGGAGGGCTGGGGTGGGGGAGGCCAGCAGGTAGAGCATGCTGTCTCCCGCCCCCACCCCCAGGCCTGTTCCAGCCCTCTTGCTCCTGCATAGAGACCGTGGGCCTGCCTGTGGCCCAGCCCACAAGCTCCTGCCATTCAACCTCCTGCACCTGGAGGGCTCCTGCCCCCGCCTCCCTCCCAGGTCCATAGGCCACCCTCCAGTCCCCTCCATCAGCTGAGCTGGAGGTGCGGAAAGGCCTCCTGACTTGGGGGAAAGTGTGGGCTTTGAATCAGAGAGACCTGAGTTTGAATCCAGGCCCAGACACTTATGTGTGACCCTGAGCAAGTGGCCTGACCTCACTGAACCTCAATTTCTCCATCGGTTAAAGGGCATAACATATGCCTTGAAGAGTGGCCATGAGGATTAAACAGTGTATGTAAAGTGTGCAGGCCAGAGTGGGGTACAGTAGTATGCATGATAAATGTGCAGTTAGGAACCCGAGCAGCGGCCCAGCCCTGCTGAGTGACTACCAACAAGTCACTTCCCCTTGGGGTTGGGGGAGGTTGGAGAATGTTCTGTGGGTGAGGGTCCTTCCAGCTCTGGCATGACAGACGGGTCCTCGTGGCATTTCCCCAGCAGCCCAGCACTAGGGACAGAGCCTGTCCCTTTTCTGTGCTCCACATGCTTGAGCTTACGTAGCCCTGGGAGATAACACCATTGTCATCACCCCCATTTTACAGGTGAGGAGACTGAGGTACAGAGAGGTCACTACATCCCCAAGGCACAAGCTGGAACAGAAGTGGAGCAGGATTCAGACCCTAGCAGTCTGACGACAGAGCCCAAGCCCTTCCCTCTCGGCTGCACTGCCTCCCCGGTCCAGCCTTTGGTTCTCACGGGCCAGGGAAGAGCCTGAGGCCACGACACCGCCTGCACTGCCTCTGGAAACACGTTCCTGTACTTCCTGGGAACGCGGCTATGCCTCCAGTGCGGTATATCTATCCTCCAGACCTGCAGTTGGAAGCACCTCCCCCGGAGGATCCCAAGTCGCCTATGCCCCCAGGCAGCAGAATTTCTGTCCTCACCGCAAAACAAGTAGAGCTGTCCCTTTCCTGTAAACTTGCCACCTGATACGCGTTCACACCCCTAGGCTGGACAGACCTCCTTATTTGGGTCGGTGGCCTTCCCTGGGGGTGGCTGGGACTCTGGAGGAAAAGCAACTTTCTGCAACTGCGGCAAAGTTTGGGGAGCAAGGTCAGGCTCCCGAGGCAGCTCTTTGTCTGCAGACCCGTGAGGGCCAAGGGCCTCCTACATGGAGCAGGCTGGAACTCCACTGACCCTGGCCGCAGAGTGCAGTCCTTCAGACTCACAGGCGACCGATAAATAGTAACAGGGAGAATTACTGGATGGAAGGGGAAGTCAAGAATTCCTTAAAGCCCATCTGTAGGAAGTCTTGCAGGATCCGTGGGAGAAGCGACTCGGCCTTCACAAGTGACTAAAACACTCAGTGCGCCCATTTCAGTCCTTGTGGACCTGTCCAACCCCGTGGGCCATGCCCTGCCCGGAGCAGTCCATGCATGGGGCCTCACACAGGCTGTGACGGTGTCATTTATAATAAGAAATATATATCTGGTCTTCATCCACTGTTCCTGGCCCGAAGCTCCCCAAACTCTTGAATTTCCAGAGCAATGAGAGCAATGGGAGCATCTTTCGTTAGAATATTTGGTCTCTTGTCCTCAGTTTCTGAAATACCTTCAAAGCCATAAAGGTGAAATGGGTGTCTTGTTATTCATACAAGCCCCTTTCAACCACACCTGAGTTTATGCTGATAAGATGATTTTTGGAAAGCTCCTAGTAACCTAAGCATGGAGGCTGGCTGCCAGGGGAACCAGCCATGATTAGAGGGTTGGAACTTTCAACCTACCCCCCACACCCCTCCCACCACCCAGGAAAGGAAAGGGGCTGGAGATTGAGTTCAATCGCCAATGGCCAATGATTTAATCAATCCTGCCTGTGTAATGCAGCCTCCACAAGACCCCAAAAGGGCAACACATGGAGGCGCTGGGAGGGTGGGGCCCCAGAGAGGGCGTGGACGCTCCCAGCCCCTTCCCACCCCCCTTATCCTGTGCATCTCTTCCATCTGGCTGTTCCTGATCTTATATCCTTTCATAATAAACCCGTAATCTAGTAAGTAAACTGCTTCCCTGAGCTCTGCGAGCCGCTCTAGCAAATTAATGGAACCCGAGGACCGGGTCGCGGGAACCTCTGATTTATAGCCCATCGGTCAGAAGCATGGGTGACAACATGGACTTGAGATTGGCCTCTGAAACGAGGGCAGCCTTGAAGGACTGAGCCCTTAACCTTTGGGATCTGACACTATTCCCCTGTAGAGAGTGTCCAAATTGAGTCAAATTTGTAGTTAAATTCAGCTGGTGCAGCAGAATTGGCTCATGTGTGGAAAACCCACACACCTGGCGTCGGAAGTGAAGCAGTGTGAGAGTAAAGGAGAGACACACACGGGAAGAGTGTGTTTTTCCCTTACGCAGGCCTCAGACACTCCTCCTCCAGCCCACCCAGCATCCCACGGCAGCCATCACCCTGAGCTGTCACCGTGACCATGGGCAAGACACCTAGCCTCTCTAAGCCTCACCTTCTTCAGTTGTCAAATGAGACGGTGTGGATGGTGGACCGCAAACTTTTCTCTCTCCCTAGGAACCCCTTTAAAGTAAATTTTATACAAGATGTGGTGGGAAGGGACGCCAACCATGCAGTGTCAATGCCCGTCTCCAGCTCCCTAAGGAGGCCCCTAACTCCCCTTCTGGATCATACAGAAATTCTAGGCTTCAGAATTCCATTACCCACCGGGAAGGAGGGGGCTTGGCCAGACAGGGCTGGGGGCCGGGCAGGGAAGGAGGGGCAGCTGTGTGGCGGCTCCAGGCCTGAGTGGAGAAGGGGCCACCGCTGCCCTCCTGGGCCAGCTCCCCGGCTCCATTATCTCAGCCCCAGACAAAGGGGCTGGAGAGGGGAATCCCATTGTTGGGCCTCATATGGAAATCTCATTAATCTATTCACCGCGGCTCCCACAGGCCTTTTGTCCCAGGCTTTTTGTCTACTGCTCAAAACTGGTACCCTGGGGGGGGTCTCTGGTCGCCTGGCAGGGCTTGAACAGGACTGTTCCCCACCACTGGGCCCTGCCCTTCATGCCAGCTCCCCGTTACTGCAAGAGGAAAGGAGAGGGAGGGGCGACAAGAGGACTCCGGAGAAGGAGTCACCTGCCACCGCCTTGTACCCACCACACAGGAACCTCTTCCCCCAGTCCAGGCCAGAGAGCAGCCCCCAGCACAGCTGGACCCAGAACTCTGCCTGGGGGACCCCCTGGGCCTGGCATAGGGCCTACTGTAGGTGGGGCTCAATAAAAGTTTGGGGATGAGCCAAAGGAGGCCAGAGAGGTGGCTGCAAAACTCCACGTTGCAGGGGCTGCAGCTCGTTTCTGCAGGGACTCTCAGGATGCCGTCAGTGTCCCAGGGAGTATCAGCCGGTAGAGATGCAAAATTGGATCGAACTGTGACCCCCCGTCCTCAGGGATGCTGTGGTCTAACAGGAAAGATAAGGGAAAAGTGGTCACAGCCAAAAGACAGGGAGGGAGGGAGGAAAAGAAAGAGAGACAAGAAAAGACTGAATTCTGGAAGCCTGGAGACAGTTGAAGCTATTTTCCGGGGTGGGGGGTATCAGGCAGCACCTAAAACGAGTCTCTGAGGATGGAAAGCACTGTGGTCTGTGCGTGGACTTGAGGCCGGTGAGAGGAGGGGCCAGAGCCGGGCAGGGAGTGCCGGCCCGCCCATGTCATCACTCACTCGCTGCCCACAGCACCCCACCTCATAGATACTGTCTACAGATGACACACTGAGTCCCAGACAGGAGATGCAGCTGTCAGAAAGGGGACCCCCTACCTCTGGCCAGTGCTTTCCCCACCTCCACAGGCTGTGGGGAGGCAAGGATGCAAACTGAGGAGCAGACCCCTGAGGGGAGGAGTCTGCCCAGGGGATCAGCACCGTCTCCCTGTCTCCCTCCCTGTCCCCAAACTCACTCTGGCTGGAGAAATGATGCAGAACTCGGAGCTGGGGACAGGGAGTGGGGAGCAGAGGAAGACGAGGATGGATGCACAAGCTCCGAGGAGTGGGAATGGTCAGGACAGGTGTGGTCACTGTTGGGGTGATTGTGTGTCAAGGATGCTGTCCCTTGATCCCCCCTCCTGCAGGAGCACTCCCCCTCTCCTGCAGGAGCACTCCCCCTCTCCTGCAGGAGCACTCCCCCCCTCCTGCAGGAGCATTCCCCCCTCCACGGGATCATTCTCATCAGCCTACAAACATGCTTTTATTTCTCCATCTTAGGGGGGAAAAAAGCCCAAAATCATCTCTGATCCCCTCCAACTACACCCTATTGCTTCCTACTTGCTTTTCAGCAAAACAAAAACCAAGAAGTTTAGAAGTTGCCTATACGACTGTTTTCTGATTCCTCCCCTTCCCTCCTCTCTTGAGCCCTTCCAGCCAGACTTTCACACGCAGCACTGCGGCCGCCCACGCACATGGCTGCGTGGTTACATCCCTGGTCGCCCCAGGCCCAGCTCAGCAGTCTTGGACTGGGCCGATCACCCCTCCTTCCTGGAAAGTCCTCACCGCCTCCGGCCTCCTCTCCTCCTCAGCCTCTTTCACTGCCCTCCTTCCACACCCTCCCCTCTGAGCCTTGCAGAGCCGGGGGCTCAGTCCTTCTCTCCACATCAACTCCTTGGAGCCCCCATCCAGTCTCGCGCCCTTGACCACCGTCTGTACACTGAGGATTCCTGAACGAGCTTCTCCAGCCTGGGTCTCTCCCCTGGCCCTGCTGGCAGTCAGCCTGCTTCCTGACACCTCCGGTGGAATATTTAATTAGCACAATTAATGCATCCAAAAATCAAACTCTGATTCCTCACCCCACCCCACCCCTACCCCATCTTAGGAAATGGTAGCTTCGTCCTTTCTAGTTGCTCAGGCCAGAAACCTTGGGTCATCTTGAACTTCTCTCCTTGCCACCTCAGACCAGCAAATCAGATGGGCCTTGGCTTCAAAACCTATTTGAACTGCCAGCACTTCTCACCACCTCCCTCCACGCCTTCTCTCACCTGCTGACTGCAGCAGCCTCCTGTCCCATCTCCCCATTTCTACCCTCACCCCCCCACTCTCAGTCTCAACACAGGAGCCACGACGACCCTTGAAAAGACGTCCGATCATGTCATTCTTTGACCCAGCAGCTTCCAGTGGCTCCTCTCTCACTCAGAATAAAAGCCCAAGTGGCCTACCAGGTCCCCCTTACCTCCGGGCCTCCCCTCCAGCCACACTGGCCTCTCGCTGCTCCCCCTACACCAGGCTGGCTCCCACCTCAGGGGCCCTTGCTGCACTCGGTGCCTACAACCCGCTTTCTTTTCCCCAGCTCTCTGCATGGCTCACACCCTCACTTCAGGTCTCTGCTCCACCATCACCTCATCAAACACTGTCCCCCTCAACCTGACGTTCTCTGTAGCACTTGTCATAAATCTGACCTACTAGTTGCTTTATTGTCTTGTGTCGACTAGAAAGTTCCATGAGAGCAGGGACTTTGTTCACTGTCATATCCCAAGCACCTAGGACAGTGTCTGGCACACAATAAGTTCTTAATGGACTCTGTAGGATGGATGGATGGATGGATGGGTGGGTGGGTGGGTAGATGGATGTATGGATGGATGGATGGGTAGGTGGGTGGGTAGGTGGATGGGCGGATGGGGGATGGATAGATGGGTGGGTGGGTAGATGGATGAATGGATGGAGGGATGGATAGGTGGGTGGGTAGGTGGTTGGGTGGATGGGGGATGGATGAGTGGATGGGTGGATAGGTGGATGGGTAGATGGATGGATGGATGGATGGATGGATGGATGGATGGATGGAAGGGTGGATGGGTGGATGGGTAGATAAGTAGATGGATGGGTGGATAGATGGATGGATGGGTAGATGGGTGGATGGGTGGATGGATGGATGGAAGGACAGGTGGATGGGTAGATGAGCAAAGAAGCTGTGTCCAAATAAAGCAAACACTTGGAGCCCACTTGAGATGGGGAGGGTGGCAAGAGGCAAAGCCCAGGATTTCCCTTAGGAGTGGACAGGGGAGGGTGCCTCCTGGAAGCAGAGTTTGTGTCTGAACACCAGAGGAAACTGCCCATCCCGGCCCCCAGGGACCCCACCTGGCCTCCTGTTCTTTTTAATCTTTCTCCTTCTCTCCTTCCCCAGTCAGGCCTCTGCGAGAAGACAAAGGGGCACTGGAATCCCCATCAAAGGCCGCAGGACACATGGTAAAGAGCTCAGGCCCCTTGGGAGCCTGCCTCCTCAAGGGAGTGAGGCCTCCCCACCAGCCCGGCTCCTCTCTGGGATGGGGGGGATGCTCCGGCCCTGGACTCCTCATATGTCAAATGCCAAACAGCAGGAGGTGGGCCTGAGCCAGGCTGACCAAGCGGCCCCCATCTGGGCTGTGTGTGCACACGCGCTGGGGGGAGGGGAGAGTGCAGAAATCCCTGCCTGTGTCGCGGTCAGGGCCACAGACAAGCTGTAACCATCTGCTCTCGTCTTGAGAGGCCAGGCCAGGGGCCCAGCACCCTTGGGGATAAACCTTCCCTTTCTCCCAGGCTTCCAGTGTGTGCAAAGAACTTTCATGGTTACCCTCCGGTTTCTCCCTCACGACTTCGCTGCCAGATAAGCATATTGTCCCCATTCTGCAGGGGAGGAAACAGAGGCTCAGGCAGGGGAACTGATTCTCTCAAGGTCAGAACAGCTAGTAAGGGGAGAAGCTGGGACTCGGCCCATTCTGCCAGCCCCTCCCCCAGCCGTGGCCAAGTCCCGGGGCACCAAACTCAGGGCCCTCACCAGGCTAGGCTCTCAGGCACGGCCCTTCCATCCATCCCTGGCTCATCCCTCAGCTCCAGCCCAAGCCTGCCCCACAGCCCCCTCTTCCAGGAAGCCTTCTAGGATTGACACCCCCAAGAAAGTTCCTAAGATGCCTCAAAGTCTGGAGCTCTGTACAGCCACTCCTTTCCCACCCTGGGCTGTTGGTCTGTCCCTGGGTGTTTGGCCCCCTGGTGACCCAGGACCTCTTAGGGGCAGCGCAGCCACCCGCAGGAGCAGACAAGCCCCAAACTGGTGGGGCGAGGGTCCAACAGATGGCAGAAGGAAGAGGCCCTGCCCCAGGCCACGCGGCCACGAAGGGATTTGCACCCAAGGGCTTGGCTTGGACCCCTGAACACAGCCTCCAATCCTGTGCTGGCCAATTCGCATCTGCTAGCCACAAGTGGCTACTTAAATGCATTAAAATGTATCAATTATTTTAAAATTTACATTATTAATTATTTTTAAAATTTACTACTAAAGTTAAATTTAAAATTCAGTTCCTCAGCAGCAGGAGCCGCACTCCCAGCACTCAGCAGTCACGTGGGGGAGAGGCCACTGTACTGGACAGCAAGCACACAGGACATTCGCATCACTGAGGAGGGTTCTACTGCCCAGCACAGGTCTGACCCCAGGCAGCACTTCCTCCCCAGCCAGCGTGTCCCCACGGCCACCGGAGCCCCTGCCCGCAGCGCTCCATGGAACTTGACTGGAGTCTCGCTTCCTGGGGTCTCCAGGCAGACCTCCCTAGATTCAGACTCCTTTCCTTTGGATTCCTAGGGAGTTGTCTGCCTGGCTGGCCCAAGCCTCCCAGGAGCCAGGGAAGGAGGGGGCTTGCTGGACCAAGCCCCTCCCCACCAGCCCAGCCGGTCCTGCCTGCCTGCGCCCTCAAGCTCAGGGCAGGAGAGGAGGGGCAGGCTGAAGGGGAGGGGAGGATGTAGGATGGGGCAGTTTGTCATCTGGCCCTTGGGGCTGTGCTTCCTTCTCTCCCCCCTCAGCTGCTCGACACCCCTCCCCCCTCACCTACCATCCTCATCCTCATCAAATCCCAAAGACAGATGGGGGCTGGCAGGAAGAAACGTGACCACAGTGAAAGCACTCTCAAGTGGCAACACAGTCCGGGGGTCACAGCTGTGTCCCCCGAGGCCTGGCCAGTCCCTCATGTCCAGCCTTGTGTCAGCCAGGCCTGGGCTAAAGCGAGGCTCAGTGAAGGAGGGGGGACACTTAGGAATCTTAGGAGGAGATTTAGGAATTCGTAGGTGCTGGGTTATTCTAGCAGGCCCTACCCCAGTCAGACACGCAGTCACTCTGGCCGCTCATCCATCCATCCATCCATTCAACACACATTGAATAAGGCCCCACCGTGTCAAGATGTAACAAGAGGATGTAAAGATGGACAGGTGGGCTCCCTAACCAGCTTGACCAGGTAGGGACCTGGCTTGTTCTGGCCTTAATCCTTGTTCCAGGCTAGAGGAAGCTCCTTTGTCTCTGCCCAGTGGTCTGAGCAGGATGGACACCCCCCACCCCGTCCCTCAAACAGGCGCACATGCACACGCACGCACACACACACACACTCCCAGCTGCTGCCAGGACCCCCCTCCCATGGTGTCTCTGGCCAATCACAGCACTGAAGGTTAAGTCCCACTGCCCAGCGGCCCCCAGGGAGTGTATTAGCACATTTGAACCGCTCAACCTGCAGTGACAAAGCCTGGGGCCTTGGGAGGAGACACAGCAGGAGGGGTAGGGGCCTGGGGGGAACTGGCCTCCCTCCCCTCCCAGGGGAAAGCTCAGGACTAGATTAAGCATTCTGGGGCACAGAGGAATTTGGGGGCCCCAGCTCCAGCAGTGAATAAGCGATCCATAAAATCCCGATTTACACACTCACTGATCAAACGGCCCACGACTACCCCGGGAGGCTGGGGGTGGCTCCCGGGCTTCCCCACTCTTGCAGAGGGTCCTAGGGAGCCCGGAGCAGGATCCCCGACACAGATCCCATGCTTTATCTGCAGACTCAGTCCCATCCCAATCCCCAGGAGGGGCTTCCGTCCCCAGGGCCTGGCCACCTGCCTGTACAGGCTGTGATCTGGCTGTCTTTGGGGCTGGCTGGCCCGGTGGCCATCTTCGCCCGCTCTCTGTGAATAACTGCTCTTCCCCTCACCTGTGCTGCCCCGGGGCTGCCAGGGCTGACTTCAGCCTCCTCAAAGCTGCTAATCACTTTTCCAGCTCTGAAGCCCCCTCTCCTCCCACCCCTTTCTTTCCAACAGCCCCTCCATGTTTTCTCTTGACCCTCCTCTTGATCCCCTCCCAGCTGGAGCTGCTGGGATGCTCTGAGCCCTTTCCCTCCACCGCCGGTCTCCCCTACCCCAGGCTACATGGGGAGCGGGTACCGGCTCTCCATCCCCCAGCCGTCCCCCTGGGGACACCAGGTAGGGACAACTAGCCGAGTTATGACCCTTGCCCCTTCCCCAAAAGAACAGTTTGTCTTCACCTGCCTAAATTTTGTTTGCTTCACTTAGTTAGGCTGTCTGAAATTTCCGCAACAGAAAATCATCCTGGTTAACAAGCATCCACTTTCAAACCAAGTGTGCCTCTGGGAGGGTCCAGGCCATCAGCGCCTGCCTCTCAGTGAAGGCCAGCAAGGCTGAATGCCTCTCCCTGATGCCTGCACGAGGTGAGCTGTGCTGAGCAAGTGGAAGTTGCACCAGGAAGCAGGGGCAGCGAGCCTGGGGGGCCGGGAACTGCTTAAAGGGCAGCACAGCGCCCACCCTGCCACGGCCTCTTACCACTACTTTCTCTTTCTTCTCCCCAAAGCCCCAGTACATAGTTGTATATTCTAGTTGTAGGTCCTTCTAGTTCTTCTATGTGAGCTGCCACCACAGCATGGCTACTGACAGACCAGTGGTGTGGTTCCACGCCCGGGAACTGAACCCAGGCCGCTGAAGTGGAGCATGCTGAACTTTAACCACTAGGCCACCAGCGCTGGCTCACTCTGCTCACTACCTGAGCTAAGTTGGAGCCGGTTAGGGATGGACTTCAACTCTGGGCCCTGAGGACAGGACAGAAGGGGAGGGACAGCTCACAAGTCAGGCTGCTATCTCCCCGAGGCCACTGCCTGCTGGGCTGGGGGCCTGATCTCCTTGATCTCCTTCAGTCCCCACAGCAGGCTGCGCGGTGGGGAGTGTGGTGGCTTGTGGTGGAGTCTATTCTACAGAGGACAGGCTCCTCCCTTCTTCTCCCTTCCCTCACCTTCACTGGCTGCTTCCAAGGACCCTTGAACGCAGCCGGGATCTATTAGCAACTTGAGTGAGGCAGGTGTCTGAAGCCCAGCCTGAAAGACTGACCAAGGCTGGGGGTCTCTGAGGCCAGCCCAGCAAGCCCAGGGGTCCCTCTGCAGCTCACCGTCTCACCCCCTTCCTGTGAGTCAGCCTCTGAGAGTGGGACGAGTGTCTCAATCTCTGTTTCCTCCAGTGTGACATGGGAGGACCCAGCATCTCCCACAGGCTGCTGTGAGGGCAATGAAGGAAGGGTGGTCTTCCAAGACGCCTGGAGCAGGGCCAAGGGTGGGGCAGGGCACCAGCGCAGGCTCTGACTTGGCTCCTGAGAGGGCTCGCTAGGTGCTCCGGCCTGGGAGCGGGGGGAGCGAAGGAGGACCCACTGAGCTAGAGGGACTCCAAGGAAAAAAATACAGCTCCCAAGCTACCCACTGGGCCCCAGAGTGGGCAGCGCTGCCCTGCAGGAGTGACGTCCCCGTCCTGCCCCGACTGTCGGGTGGGTCTGCAGAGGCTGTGAGGGAACTGAGCTCACCATCACCGGAAATGCAGTCTGAGGCCCAAACCACAGCTTCCCAGAACAGCCTAGCCTGACCCCTGGCTCCTCCCACCTGTGACCTAGGGCAGCTCTCACCAGCTCCTCCTCTGCCAATCGAGGGAGGAGCCCCAGGGCCTGGCCAAGGCCCCCCTTCTGCCATTTAGAAACTGCCCAGGCAAGATCACATGCCCCGTCAGGTCCCTTGTGAGAGCCCACCGTGCCAGACCCCACTTCCTCCCAAGCCACCCTTTTCACCATCCCTGGGAACCTTACGGGGAGGGTTAGGGATGTAGAGGGGACTCTTCAGGGCTCCCTGGGTGCCCACCAAGACCTCAGACTCACACACCTGGGGAAAACACCCCCACCTTCTCTCTCCAGAGTCCACCCAGGCACCCAGGCTGGAAACCCTGGAGGCCCCGGCTCTCCAGCTCTTGCAGCCTCTGCCATCCAGCTGGACACTGGGTCCTCTTGACACTTTCTGAAACGACCCCCAGCTCTCATGTCCGCTATGACGCCTGGCCCACATGTGGACCCACTGCCTCTCCCTCCTGATCCTTCTTCTGCCCACCTGCCAGGGTAGTCCTTCTGTCTAAAACACACACCCAAACCCTACTGACCACAGAATGGACGCCAAACGCCTCAGCCTGCCACCAAAGGCCAATCAGTTTGTCCTTCCAGCCTCAGACCCTGCCACTCTGGCCCCTTCTAGCCCCTCCAGCCATGGAGTCCATTCTCTGGGCCAGACACGGTCACACTTCCAGGCCTTGGCGCCATCTGGTCCCTCTGCCCAGAAGGCCGTCTCCCCCATTCTGCAGCCGTGGCGCTCCCATGCTGTTATGTCACTGTGACTCCGATGCTGTTGCTGGCTCCCTCGGGGGTACGCCGCACAAGTGCCCTGCCCCTCGGTCCTGCCACCTAAAGGCCTTCTTTAGAGTCGGTGGCACCCGTTCCCTCCCTGCTTGGCCAGCCCTGCCCCTGGGCCTTTGCACAACAGTGCTCTGGCCAAGCAGCCCCCATCTGTTCCTTTTCCACTCTGTACTTTCCATCCCAAAGTCCCCTCCCCAGAAAACCTTCCCTGATACAATGGCAGTGGGCCTTTGGGTTTCTTTCTATAGTAAGTACTTGTTCTAATTCCTCTTTTTGAAGATTATTCACTTTTTCATTGAGGGACAAAGATTTGCAGTTGAGGGCCAGCCCCAGTGGCCTAATGGTTCAGTTCAGTGTGCTCTGATTTGGCAGTCAGGGTTCGGTTCCTGGGTGTGGACCTACACTGCTCTGTTAGTGGCCATGGTATGCTGGCAGCCCATACACTAAAAAATAGAGGAAGATTGGCACGGATGTTAGCTCAGGGTGAATCTTCCTCAGCAAAAAAAAAAAAGAAAGAAAGAAAAGATTTGCAGTTGAACCCTGTGCTTTGCCCCAGCTAGAGTCGACCCCTCCCTGAGGCGCTCAGCTTCTCACCACAGTTTGGAGACAGGAACAGCTGCGCACAAGGCTTTCGGGGGTGCCTGGGGTGTTGATGAGCATCCAGTTGGCAGTCAGTGGAGGGGGCTGTGGCTACTGCCCAGCTCAGGCACACGGCTATCCAGGGCTGGAAAAGACCCTCCCAGTGCCTGTCTCCTCGTCCCAGGACTTGGCCCTGCGTGGGTGTGAGGTGGAGGATGAGGTCAGGGCTCCTGACCATTTCTAGTCACAGCCACCTCATGCACTCGGTAAATGGGTGGCTTGTCCTCAAAAATACTTTTTAATGCATAAGATAAAAATACATGGACTGCTTTATTTGTCCATTATACCTCAATAAAGCTGGAGGGGGAAGTAAAATTTAAAGAATACATGGGATTACAAAGGGAATTAATAACATTGGGATATGGTTCTATCTATGAACTCCTCAGGGCTCATGGACCACAGCTCTCAGCCCAGAAGACTGGAGCCCCCCTCAGGCCCCACGCCCTCCCCTCAGCCAGGTTTAGGACTCAAAGTCGACCTGCATCAGTGTGGGTGGCATGTGACCTCCAAAAAGCTTAAGCTTTAAGGTCTAAGTGATCCTATGTTCCCTGGCCCCAAAAACGCCCCGTCCTTGTGCGTCCCTGTGCTTGGGGTGGTGAGAGACCCGCCCCCCCATGGCGGGCCAGGCCTGCGCTGAGGGAAGGAAGCATGTCCAGGCAGCCCACCTGGGCTCCCCCAGTAGCTGCCCCCACCCCCAGGCAGCCCACCTGGGCTTCCCCAGTAGCTCCCCCGCCCCCTCCTGTGTCTTTCCCAGCCCTGGGGGTGGTGGGCTGAGTAACTCCAGCTATGCAGCCTGGCCGGTCTACCTGGGTGTGAGTGGGCAGGGCTGTCCTCAAGGGGGTGGCCCCCACACCTGCAGGGTCACAGGAACAGAGAGAGAAAGAGAAATTGGGGGGAGGGTGTTAGGCAAAGACAGAGCAACCACAGCAATTCCTTCTGTCTGTCTGCTCCTGTATGGGACCCCAGCACCCCGCCAAGCTCCGCTCTAAGTTCATTTAACCCTGGGAAGCAGGTACAACTGCTGGTCTCATGTTACAGAGGAGGAAACTGAGGCACAGTTAACTCATCTAAGTCACCAAGCTCTCGGAGGTGGTGCCACTCGCCTGGGCAGTCTGGGGCCAGATGCTTTTCTGCCTCTCAAGTAAGATGTTGTCCCCATTTATCAGCTAAGAAAACAGAGGTGTCAGTTGATTCCTACCATCCTCCCCTGACCCCCTTAACTGTCTTCCTTCAACCCCCACACCCCCACACACACACACACACTCGGTCGCAAACCCTGGAGCTTAGCACATTTCAAAGTGGTTCTCATGGGACCAAACAAGTCCTTGCAGGTCTGAGACCCCAGCCCCTGGTTACAGTCACGACCACACCTGCGGAGAGTGAAGAGAGAGGCAGGGCAGCGCGCAGCCTGCAGACAGTGCAGAAAGACCCCTGAGCACTGAATTTCTCCAAGTAGCTGAAGGACCATCGGATGGCGGACTGTGCAGCCCTGCGCAGCCCCTTGACTGTCTCTAGAAGTGATGAGCTCCCATCACGGGGAGAGAAGAGGCTGTCTTTACTGGGAGGGGTACTCCCGGGTAGGCTGAAGGGGTCTTCCTGCCCCCGCCCCCTGCCCCCGGCAGTTTCCCTGGGTCATCCCCACTGCAACTCCAGCCAGCTGCCCTTCCCACCCTGCTGAGGCAGCGCCTTCGTTCCCAACAAGGGGCTCAGACCCTAAAACTCCAGCCGGAAGAGGGCTACAGTACGGAAGGTAATAACATAAAGCATGGCCATCCCACACAGGACACAGTCCATCTGGAAAAGGAGCCCCTTCCTAGAGGAGGGAGGGTCCAGCGTCTAATGAACGCCGTGGTGGAAGGAGCACTTCTCTGAGGAGCTGGGTGGAAGGGCCATCTCCCCTGGTGGCAGGAGAGTTCCTAGGGGGGCCCCCTGCCCCAACAGAAACCGCAAGCAGACTGGGGAGAGGCGGAGCCACATGACACAGGTAGGGGAGGCCTTCCCCTAGTATAACCTGAATCCCAGTTTTCTTTCCCCACTGGCCTGGAAAGAAGAACAAACACCCCCAGACTCTGGAGCACCCAAGGGCCAAATAGGCCAGTCAGCAGCAGGGGGTTTTCCTGGTCTCTCACTCATTCCCACTGCGTTAGGGCCTCTGACACCTACGACTCAGCTTCCTCCAGGGAAACTCAGTCTCCTTGGACTCTGCCAATGATGCTGGCCCTGCTGTCAAGCAAGCAGTCTTTTCCCTGACTCTCCCCTCTCCAGCCCATCCCGTGCCCTCTCCACAGCTCTGAGCGTGCTACTCCCTGCTCCCATGCCTTCAGTGGCTCCCCACTGCACAGGGAGCACAAGGTGAGCGGTCCTGAATGTGTAGCCTGTCCCTTTGCCTCTTCACTGGTCCCCAATTGTCTTGTCAGCTCCTTGAACATGGGACCACATCCTAAAGTAACGGCTGCTGGATGCCTGGCTGCCTGGATAAAACACCAGGGCCTGGCACAGGGCCCTGCCAAGTGTACAGCGAGCGTGGTCACCCTTGACATCAGGTGCCTGTGGCAAAGCACACAATGCCAGGGCCGGGGACGTGCTCTGGTCCTTCCTGGCCACATGGGAAGCGGAGGGTTGGCATGGGAGATATGAGATGTGAACGCCCACTCGGGGCCTGATGGGTAGGTGCCCAGTGAGTGCGGAGGGTCTCAGGGGCCCAGGAAGCCCGACCCTGGCTAGTCGCCCTCTGAAGCCTGCAGTGCTGGTTGCAGGTGCTCAATACGGGTGTGTGAGAGAAAAATCCAGCCTCCTTGTCACATCTTCCCATCCTCCCCTGCTCCATCCCAGCAGCAGGCTGGGGAGCAGGTGGCCTGAGTGTGCCCAGGCGGTGAAGGGACATAGAGAAAGGTACACTTCCACCTCCCAGGTTCCTGAGGAGCCAAGCTGGCTATCCCCCCCGCCTGCCTCCTGAGCCCCCTCTCTGCCCTGACTCTACTTTGGAGAGAGTTTCAAAGATGGCTGGGCAAGCCCTGCCACGGGCCAGAACGTTCACACACGTGTCTGCTTTTTCTCCTTGCTCCCACATGGGGAGGTGGTTCTCTGAGCCCCTGGGTTCCACGTCACTGAGCAGGTCATCAGAGTAGGCGTCTATGTCAGAGACAAAGGGGCACACTATTTGAAACCAGGGCTCAGTCACCTGTGGGCTCACTCACTAGTGCTTTTATTCCCATTCTGGAGATGAAGACATTGAGCCCCAACAGAGTAAGTAAGTGACATGTCCAGGGTGATTATGCCTGACTAGTGGCAGGGTCATAGCCACGCAGGGGTTGGCACCTAGTGTGGGGGCCATGATTAGTCATCATAAAATGGGGTCAGGGCCACAGTCCCATGGAGGCTGGCCCATGGCCACTGCCTAACACTCCCATTCACTGAGAACTACTCCTGGCTTCAGTCCCCAAGATGGATTGCAAAGGTGGACACTGTCCACACCCTGGTACTAACGGAGAGGAGAACAAGGTTCCCATTGCAGGCCCGTCTCCTTGGCTGGGCCGGGCCAAGTAGGGAAATGGCAGCATCAACAGCAATTATAGCCCTGAGCACTGTCACCTGCGTTTCTGACCAGGCCCTCATAGGCCCACAGTCATTCAAGAGAGGATCTCAGGGCTCCCAGCTCCCACCTCACTTCATCCTCACAATAACGCTTACGAGGTGGGCACCGTTCCTAGTCCCCTTCCCAGATGAGATAGAGAGGATTTACTAAGTGCTCCGTAAGTGTTCACTATGATTCATCAAGACGCTTATGGAATTGCTCAGAGAAGAGCCAGACTTTCCTGCCACTCATCCTTGTTCCCCGGGGACAAGTGGCTCCTAAAGCAAAATAACCCCTGGACACCCTCTCTCTAGGTGACACACTCAGAGAGGCGATGACCAGCCCACTCCCCGACCCAGGCAGTGTAAACCTGTCCCACTCAAGGGCTGGCCCAGCACCTCCATCTGCTACCCCTGGGCCCTTGGCTCATCCTGTCCCCGCCCCATGATCAGGCCAGGCAGACAGGGCGGGGTGTGGAGGTCAGGAGTGCTGAGCGACAGGCCCGATTCTGCCCTCAGCACTTCAGAGGGGGCTGGACTAGGGTGAGGGCTTCTTGACGTAGGGACCCCCTGGGCTTCAGGGGGTCCAAGAACCCTCCACAGCAGAATGCAAGGTCTGGGTCAATTGATGGAACCACATTTTTCTGGGGACAGCTTTCATCGGTCCCTCTAAGGGATCTGTAAATCAAAAGAAGTTATGGACCCCCAGACTGGGGGATCGTGAAGGCTCCTTCCATCTCTAGTAGTCTTGGGCTATATGCATTCAAACATAAAGGCCAACTCAGCTGCCACTCCAGGAAATTCTGGTTTCTTGCTTCTTTGACTGCAGCACAAGGCCTGGGGCCCGGTGCCGTGCAAGGTCTCTCCTGCCTTGATCTCCCTCACCAGCCCACCAGCTCCCAGAAGGGAGCAGGGCCAGCCCAGGCCTGAGATGGCAGAAGACACCAGGATGCCCCATGGTCGGCCTTGTGCGGCTCATCCCTGTCCACAGCCTCTGTCCTCTGGAAGGCAGGGGCTCAGGGTGTTGGGGACTCCCGGGCCTTGGGCCCACCTCTCCTGCTACAGCCCTGGAACCTCACCAAGCCGTGCTCCTGCCGGGAGCCTGGTTTTCATTAAATCGGTAAAGAAGTCATTAACAGCCAGCCAAGTCAAGAAGAACCAAAGTTCTGCTGGAAGGCACAAGGAGGGTGAGGAGACCGGGGGCCGGCCCCTGCCCTCCCCGGCTGACCCATGGGGGAGGGGGAGACGGGGAGGCTGGGCTCCTAAGGGTCCAACGACAGCAGCAGTAGAGATGGGGGTGGAGAGTGGGGGCAGTCTTGGCCCAGATAATAAGCAATTGTTAATGTGATCCATATGGATCCTGACTGGCCTCTCTGTTTAACAGGATGATAATGGCAGGGAAAGAATGCCGGTCTGTGGGGAAAGGAAGGGGCAAAGTCCTCCCCAGACTTGGGGGGTGGGGGAGGGTCAGCAACAAGAAGGAGGAGACCCACCCAGGGGTCTCCACCCACCCAGGAGCGCAGAGCTATTTGCTATTTGCCCAAACGTGTCCAGATTCAGTGCTTTACAGGCTGCCCTTACGAAACCCCTTTTATTCCACCAAGAAATATCTACGGGGCACCCACAAGATGCCAAGCCCGGTGCCAGGCCCAGTGCGAGCAGGGAACTCCAGGCCCCACCACTGTCCTGCAGGAGGCAAAGCCTAGTGTGGACAGAGCCACAAAGGCTGAAGGGAGGCACAGGTGCAGAGCTGGGGGAGCACGGAGGGAGGAGGAGCCAGTGACAAGAGCTGGGGACTCTGGGGAGGCTGCATGGAGGAAGTGTGGCATCTGAGCTGGGCCTTGAGGAATGAGGAGGTTGGGGAAAGACAAGGACAATGGGGAAGGCATTTGGCTGAGGGGACACCAAGAGCAAAGGCAAAGAGGCGTGAAATTGCGTGGAGGGAGTCTGAGATCTCGCAATAAAGCTGGAGCCCAGGCAGCGAGCGGGGGATTCTTGCTCCATAAAAAGCTGCGGCCATCCCATGGATGACGACGAGGAATGCAGGAAAGGGCCCTGGGAACAACACAGCCAAGCTGCTGCCTCCCCCTGCCCCCTCCAGTCTGTGTACTGGAATTGTCCCCTCAGGGGGTCCTCAGCCCAGCCCAGCCCACCCTTACACCACAGCCAGAAAACCCCGCAGGGCCTCGGAGGCCATCCTCATCCGTGTGTTTCTCAGTCCCTTTTTCTTCTCCTGGAGACATCGGGGTCCCCCTAAGGAATGGGGGTTATCTGGGCTTCACCAGGAGCCACTCCACTGCCCCAATCCCTTTGCCCCAAGAGGACTTTGCCCCAGAAAATGCCCCAGCGAGGGCATGAAGGTCGCTCCTTACAGGGGTGGCTGCTACGGACACCAATGGAATCAAGTGGAAATAAACGAAATGGCGTTAAATGTGGGAAAGGGGGATTTACGAGGCCTGTCACCCGCTCGGCACGGCCGGCCAGCAAGCCCCGCCCCTTTCTCGCCCACCCCAGGAAGTCCCGCTCCGCCCCCTGCCCCGCAGCCCGCGGGTGCCGGGTCCCAGCGCGGCGGCACCCAGGCGCCCGGCGCGTCCGTCCTGGGCGGGCGCAGGCTCCGCGGAGACCGGCGCGTGCTCCGGCTAGGGGTCGGGGAGCGAAGCCCAGCCCGGCCGGTCCAGGAGGCACGGGGCTTTCGGGGTGGAGTCTGGGAGGGTCTGGAGCTCCCTCCGCAAGGTCAGAGTTCTTTGGACCACGGCACCCCCGGGTCCACTCCAAAGACGCCACAAGGAAGGCTCTGGGGACCGAGAAGTCCCCCTCCCCGCGGAAGCCCAGAGTGGGTTGGAACCGGATCCCCACTGCTCGCTGCCTGGCCCAGGGCAGGAGCCCGCTCGGCCGCGGCAGCCCGTGCGGACGACAACACAAACATTCTTCCGTTCTCTATTCTCCTCCAAATTAGGTATCCATGGAGACAGGGCCAGGCAGCCTGACAGCCCCACGGCCTAATCCTGATTTAGTGACCGTCCCTTTAACAGCCCACCCACCCGTCCACCCACCCCTGCGCGCCGGGCTGCCGCTGGGCGCAGGCTCCAGGCCGCTCACACGCTCCCCGCGCAGCAGCCCCCCAGGCCGCCTCCCTCCGGGAGGGACTCGGGGCCTGGAGGGGCCAGGGAGGGGGGCCTGCATTTGCTGAGCACCTACTGTGTGCCGACCCTCTGCGGAGGACCCTCTACAGAGCGGGTTCCTAGCAAGGGAATTTCTGTGTAGACCAAGAGAGGGCTCTTGGAGTGGGAAGTTTAAGGGGCTCTCTCCAGAGAGCTGGGAGCTCAGAGGGTCTCCCGTGAGGCCTGTAGCCCACGGGTGAAGGTAAGTGCTGCTTCCTGCAGCCCCCTGACTCTGAGATGGGGGCTATGCTCTCCCGGGCCAAAGAGAAGAAAGGACGGGGTTGGCAGCAGGGGCGCAGGGCCCGAGGTGGCCTCAGTCTCCTGTCACTGCCCCGTCACCATGCTGGGGAATCTCCGGGCCAGGAACCCAGCCCCCACCCCCTCCCACACACACAGGGGCCGCTGGACAAAGACCTGACGGAGTGGGAGGGGCCTGCGGGCCGGCCCTCGGGCTCCGGACACAGGATCCTTCTGGGACCCGAACCCACAAATCCTGGCTCCCCAACCCCCAACCCCGCAGGCTCCCCCCAGAGCCGGCGGCTCGCTATTGCTGCAGCCTCCACACCAAAGGGGGCGGCGAAAAGGGTGCCCGTCGGCAGCGGGGAGGGGATCCCCTTCTTTGCCCGCCCCCTCCCCCCGGGAAGTGACCCTCGGCTCCCACGCACCCGCCCGGGTCTCTCGCTGGCCTTGCCCTTCGACCCCCGCCTAGTCGAGGCCCGCGCCCCGCAGCCCCCGCCCTCTCCGGCCCTCGCACTGGCCCGCGCCCGCGGACAAAGCTCCGGACACCCCGACCGAACGGTCACCACCCCCTGACCCCGGGCCGCCCGGGCGCCCCCGTGCCTGCCCTCGCCGGGCCCGCGGTCCCGTACCTCGGCATCCCGGCCGGGTCCTAGGTGAGTGTGCGCGGCCTGGGGGGGCGTCCGGCCCCGGGGCCGGGGCGCGGGCAGGGGGCGACAGGCCGGGGCTGGGGGGCAGCGGCGCTCACCATCCTGGAGCCGCTACTGCTGCGGCTGCTGCGGCCGCCGCGGCCGGGAGCGGGACTGGGCAGTGGGGGTGGCCGGACAAGGGCCGCCCCGGCTCCCCCCGCAGGCAGGACCCCCACCCCCACCCCCGCCTCCCCTTGCCCGCCCCCAGCGCCCTCCCTCGCAGGCCTTTGCTCCCCTCCCCTTTCCCTGCTCCTCCCCTCCCTGGGCGCCCCTCCCCTCCCCAACTCCCGCCCCCTCTCGGGCCCTCTCCACCCCAGCTCCCTCCCGCCTCCCCCGCCGCGCCCTGCCCCGCCCCCACTCCCCTGGGCCCGCCCGGCCCCTCCTCTCCACGCTCCGGGCCCGGCCCCGCCCTCTCCCTCCCCTAGCTCTAAAATAAATTAGCCACAGAGGGGGAAAAAAGAGCAAATGACCCTTGGTGTGGAGAGTGTCCTTGCGCCACTCTCAGGCCCGCCCCCGCCTCTCCCGGGCCGTTGGAGTGGGAAGTGGGGGTGGGGGTGGGGACCGGGCCGGCCGGTGAGGGTGGGGGCCGGGTCGCCGAGCGGGGAGGTCGGGATTGAGCGGCGGCCCCCGAGCGTGTCCGCGGGGTGTGAGCGGCTTCCTGGGTCGGAGGGCAAAGGGGACAGCAGCCGCCCGGCCCGCCCCGTCAGCTAGCCGCCCTAGACCCCTCTCCTGGGACTGCCTCGGCCCTTCGGCCAAAGGCTGATGGACTCTCGCTTTCCTCCCCCGCCCCCCGGTGAACTGAGCACCTACTCGGACCGACCCCCGGGATGCGGAGGGGTGGGACACACACGGCCCAGCAAGTCCACGGCTCTGCCCTAACGCCACTCCGAGTGGGGGTGGGTGCAGGGGAGGAGGGCGAGCCCTGCTGCGCTGAGGGTGGGAATGGGGCCGGCTTCTCCGGAGGGCTTCCCCGAGAAGGCTGCATTCCCTCTGGGCCAAGCAGGATGAATCCCAGACCAGTGTCCGAAGGCGTTCAGTGATTGGTGCACTCATTCAACAGATACAGAGTGAGCGTCTAGGCTGTGCCAAGCATTGGGCGAGGGGCTGGCGACACCTGAGAGAGTCTCAAAGGCACAGCCCTGTCCTGGTGGAGCTCCCAGTCCACGAGTAGACAGAATTCTATCAGAAGCATAGACGCAAGGCTCCAGGGGTGATCCAGGCCTGAAAGGGATCTGCAGGGCCAGCAGCCCACAGCAGAACCCGCTTTGCCCCAGGAGATTGTAGGAGATGGGGCTGACCTTGGGTTGGAGGGTCCAGACACATTTCTTCCGTCTCAAGTGGAGGAGATGTTGAGCGCTCAGAGGATCCCAAGACTGACTGTGGTCTCACCCAAGGGCAGTGCTTGAGGGTCCTGCCGTCAGAGATGTTTTTGTCCATGTGGGCGCTGCAGCCTCTTTGAATGCCAGCAGGACAAGGTTGTCCCTGCGCCCCTCCCCCCAGCCTGAGGTCAGCGCTCTGTCCTGTGGGCTTTGCAGAATTCCGAACACTCACCTTCCCTTCTCCGAGGATGCTTCCTCCAGAGCCTCTGGGGTCTCACTGGCCCCCTCTGGAGGCTCTGGGTTCTGACCTCCCAGGGCACCCCTGTAGGTGCACCTCAGGGAAAGGGAAGGGCCAGGCCCTCAGTGGCTCCCATGATTTCCCAACCCACATATGGAAGCAAGACCAGCACCCAAGCAGGTTCTGGAACTCACCAAGGTCCATCTTCTCCACTCCCAGAATCCTCTCTTCCTCTCCACTCCACAGCCCCAGGACCACATCCTGGCACAGGGGAGAGATGTGTCCAGGCCCAGAACGCTAGTGCAGCCCCCTGTTTCAGAATCAGAAAGGCAGGGGCCAGCCAGTGGCATAATGGTTAAAGCATGCTTGCTTTGGCTGCCCGAGTTCACTGGCCTGGATCCCAGGCACAGACCTACACTGCCCGTCAGCCACGCTGTGACAGTGACCCACATACAAAATAGAGGAAGATTGACACAGATGTTAGCTCAGGGTGAATCTTCTTCAAGAAAAAAAAAATAACATCATTATAAATTCATTAAAAAATAGACTTTTTTTTAAAAAAAAGAAAAACAAGGCAAGATACAGGGAGCAACAGGCACCACCTTAAGAGCTGTCCCTTGCTGAAGAGACAATCGCAGCATAGCAGTGGTAGAAGGAACTTGCTGATATTTCCTTACTTATGGGGCATCTGAGGCCCAGAGAGAAGTGACACACTTGGGGTCACACAGCAAAGCTGGATCTAGAGTCCACTGTACTCGTTCTGCTCCACCTGTCAGGCTCCCCAAATTCAGAAGCAGAGTTAAGGGAGAGGTCAATGTCCACATGAGCTGAGTGACCTCAGCCAGTAGGACTAGTCCCAGGAGGCCAAGCCTGGCATCACCAGGGCATTGTGGTTGGATGTCACTGGGGCCACACTCCACCAGGCTCCAGGGTGGGGGTGGATGACAGGAATGAGGCTGGAGGAAGGAATTCATACTGTGCTCCCCTGGAGCATGGGTCCAGGTCTTCCTCATCCCCCAGGACCCTCCAGTGCTGGTGGGAAGGATGGGTTAGGCCTCAGGAAAGCCATCCCTGTGAGCCGGTAGGCCGGGTCAGGGTCTCAGGCCCTGGCCGGACTCTGCGAGGGAAGGCTCTGCGTCTTGGAGGTGCTGAATTGGTTCTGATGGGCAAAGTAGCGTGGGTTATGTTCAGGGGTTTAGTTAGCAGGTAGGGGTGATGTTGGGCTCTTCACCCCTCTGCCCCCCATCCTGCGCAGTGCTCAGGCAATGAAGTGTGGCTCCCCTCCCAAGCTCATTAAAGTCCTGTTAATACATCATCCAGCCTCCTGGGCTGACATACTCCATCCTGGCAAATGGCCCTTCATCCTGTCTCTCCATCTGCCCTTCTGGGGGGGGGTGGGGGGGGTCTGTTCTCTGAAGGCTGCCTGTTGACCCCTCTCCTGGCTGTCCCCAGTCTAGGGATCTGTGCCCTGGGAGGCCCCCGCTGAGGACAGGCGGCAGGCTGGGCTTGTGATCATCCCGGGCTAGGTCAAGTGCCCAGCAATGGATTGGATAATAATGGTGGTGATGACGGCGTATTGCCATCATTCTTTCCTAGTTCTTTTCCTTGTATCACACTGAAGGTGGAGAATCCCGCCCCCCACCCCGCTCCCAGGGGAGGCAGGTGCTCTGCGTGGCTGGGTCGCTGAGTGCCGGGTGTGCATGTGGGGTGTGGGGCATGTGTATATGTGCAGGGGTGTGTGACCTGCCTGGTCCAGAGACTTGCAATAAGGTCTTTCTGAAAACATCAAGAAAATAACCTAGCTGGCCCAGGGAGAATCAGCACAGAGGGTTTTGAAAGGAGAGGAGAGTTAGAGGAAAGATGTGGAAGCCAGAGGGGGTGGGAGGGAGGAGCAGATGGGGGGAGGAGGAAGGAAAGAAAAGGGCCCAGGGAAGGATGGGGGTGGGGGGAGGAAGGGAGAAAGAAATGGAAGAGAGGAAGAGGAAAGGGCGGGGGGACCTCTCTTTGTGGTCCTCTGGATCAGCCACGCAGGAGTCATTAAGAAGCAGGAAAGGAAGGAAATGTGTCGCCACTGGGGAATTGGGGTGCGCGCCCAGAGGACACCACACCCCACCGGCTGCTACACTCCCCCCCTGCTTGCCCTGGGCTCAGGCTGCTCCCCCAACAAAGGGAAACCTTCGCTTTCTGGCTGTTTGGCCTTTAAGGCCCAGTTCCCAGTGCCTCCCCACTCCTACTGTTTGTGTGCTTACAGTCCAATCCCCACCCCACAGCCAGCCAGGGGCTCTTAAGAGCCTCCCTGAGAATTACAAAAAGGTTCCCTTCCTCTGGGCAGACACAGCTCTGCACCAGACCACACAAGACTTGGGAAGACGCGCTGTAGCTGTTTATCAGTTCCCTCCTTTCTCTCTGGGGCCCAACACTTGGGGACCCTAGTATCCACTTCCCAAATCCTTACCCCACATCTGCGTCTGCCTTTTGGTCTGTGAGCAGAAGCACACCCACTTCACCCTAATCCTGTAGCACAGCTTTTGGGCCAGGACCCCAAACTGCACTGTCATCCCCACATGTACCTTTATCATACAGCCTCACAGAACCTCTCACTAAGCACTCACACCGTTTTAATACCTCAGAGTCTCTCCCTGGATCATCAGTTCCCCTAGTCTGCCTGGGGAGCTCCTATTCATCCCTCAGAACCCAACTCAGATATGCCTTCTTCTGTAAAGCCTTCCCTAGCTATCCCCCAGCCCCTACAGAGCTGATAGCTCCTACCCCAGAGCTCTCTCAATCCTTTTATCTAGGTTTCAGGGATTCAGCACAATACCCTGCTTCCTAGAGGAACCGGTCCCTTCCTATACCCTGTCCAATGGCAGAAGACTCCACTCAGGCCTGCCTGGCTCACTCGCTCACACACGCCAGCTCCTCTGGACCCCCACTGGACTTCTCCCTTCCCTTAAGCTTACAGCCCCGGGGCAGAATGGGGAACTGGAAATCCAAGTTGCCCAGAGGTCTCCCTGCCCCCACTCTGCCCTCTCTGGGGCTGGCCTGACAGGAGATTCCCAGCACATCTGGTTGTACTTAAATCATCCAGCGCCCAACTGCCCAGGCATGTTCCCCGCTTTGCTTCCCCCCTGCCATGGCCTCTTCCCCTTCCAAAACCAGCCTCCCAGTTCTCTCCTCAGGGATGCCTTCTCTGATTGGCTCAGCCTCTGCGACTGCAGCACACCCTTGAAACTCCCCCTCTCAGGATCTGGGGTCTGGGCCGGTGTGTACCTCGCATGGTTCAGTGTGGAACCCCATCCTTTCTGAGCTTTGCTCCTGCATAGAAACCCTCCCCCAGGCAGGGAGGGGAGCTGAGCAAGGGCCTCTGCTCTGCACCCTCAGCCTCCAGAGTGGCTGCCTCCAGTTTCCGGGGTGTGCGGTGGGAGTGGCAGTATTCCTGCCTTTTTAAAGCTTTGGTTCAGATCAGACAGAGAGCTCTTCCTGCTGTCAGCCATTCTCCAAAAGCCTTGCTAATATTCAAGAACAAAAGGGAGAGAAATACAGAGAATACCACAAGTACAAAAAGACGCAGGCTACAAAGAACAGATTTGTGACCTACTACAACCTGCTTCCCCAGCAGGGCCGAATTTTCCTTCCTTCCTTCATTCCTTCAATAGCATGAACTGATGCCCAAGTGGACTAAGCTCTGAAAATAGAGACTTGAATAAGATCCCAATGCTTCCTAGAGAACCCACAGTCAGCAGAGAAGAGGACAGGTGGACGAACAGATGCAAAAGGCTGTGATGGACGTGAGTGGGGAGGCAGTGGGGTGCAGTGGTTGAAGGTCAGAGACCCTGGGGTGGATCCCGGCTCCCCTACTTTCCTGCTGCAGGCTCCCATACCCCGGGGCAGGGCACTAACCTGCTGGAGCCTGCCTCCTCACCTGTAAGGGGAATGAGTGACCTGAGAGGGAGGTGGGTTCAAATAAGATGATGTGTGTGGAAGCGCTTTGTGAAATGCTGCATGAGTCGTTGCTATTATTATTAGGCTCAAACACTGCCTGTCTGACGCTCATCGCTCATTCTTCTGAAGTCTGAACAGCTGTCTTTGCCTACCTTCTGGGGGCAGGACCCACAGTGGAGAAACTTCTGTGGGGGACACCCCGCCCAGAGCAGCGGGCAGTTAGGGACCACGTACATACACGCACTTTTGTCATACAAGTTAGACACCTGTTTACAAAAATTAGAAAATATAGATAAGTACAAAACAAAGAAACAAACAAAAATCAAACACCCTTAATCCCACCATGCAGAGATAACCACTGGTAAGACTTTGGAGGAGCCAGATGTTATTCTAGATGGTGGCCCAGAGAGAGAGATCTCCACACCATTTTGTAATCTGCTTTTCTCAACGGACAAATATTGTTAATATCTTTTCCTGTCTATAAATATATTTATACTACATAATTTTTATTGACAGCTTAATATTCCATCCTGTGGATATGTAAGAATTAATTTAACATTTCCTTTGTTGTCGATTTTTGTTTTTTTTGAGAAATAAAAACTCGGGGCCCCGGGGCCAAGTGGTTAAGTTCGCGCACTCTACTTCGGTGGCCCAGGGTTTCGCTGGTTTGGATCCTGGGTGCAGACATGACACCACCCATCAGGCCACGCTGAGGTGGCGTCCCACATGCCACAACTGGAGGCACCCAAAACTAAAAAATATATACAACTATGTACTGGAGGGATTTGGGGAGAAAAAGGAAAAATAAAATCTTTAAAAAAAAAAAAACGATGAACAGACTTGTAACATCCACCTCTGTGCATGTGTCTGATTAGGATAAATTCTGAGTAATGAGAGGCTGGGAATGCATTCCTTTAGCTTTGAGGAGCCACTAGCCCAGGCCTCCAGGCAGTGCTCGCACATCTCCTCCAGGCAGCCCTCCCAGACTGACCTTCCAAGACCCGGTGTGTCTCGCAAGGCTCAAGTCTTTCCCGGTAGCTTCATCCCATAGCGACCTGGCCTGGAAACCCTGAAAGATGCTCGTAAGGCCTGGCTGGTGAAGGCCTGAGGGGCCAGGGTGGAGAGCACAAAGCAGACTTGTCTGGGGCACGGAAGGAGGCCCCGCCCCCTCGGGGCTACTGGTCGAACATTCCTCCCAGGACAATGGCTGCCTCGGGAATCCCGAGAATGGAGGGGGCCCGCTGGCTTCCCGAAGCCACCCTCCCCTCCACCCTCCACCAAGTGGTCCCGTTCCCAAAATGGAAAGACGAGGCACTTTGCATTGGGGGCGGGGTGGGGAGGGGCAGTGCCTCTGTGCCTACTGCCACCGCCCCCTCCCTTTACCAACTCGAATCCACAGTCGGCCTGGCCACCGAGGCCCTGTGGATCTAGGCAAGTCCTGCTCCCTCTGGGGGCCCCTGCTTCCTCAACTGTAGCATCTGGGGCTTGGGTTAAGTAGTTGCTAAATTCCCACAGATCTAAAATGCCATAAGGCAGTGGCGAAGACAGGCACAGGCTTTGCAGCCAGATTGCCTGAGTTCAAATCCTGGTCTGCCCTTTACCCTGTCAACTTAACACCCTGGCCTCAGCTTCCGCATCTGTAAAGTGGGTTGATGACAGATGCCCATCCGTCCTGAGGCTGTCTGGGGAGAACGAGAATGCTCAGGAGGCAAATTGCGGATTCGTCTAAACCTATGAATTGTGATTTACACAACTCCAGTGCTGACTGGATCCCCCATCCCTGTCCTCTCCTGCGCCCAGCCTAGATTTTGGCCCCTGGACATTTGCCAACAACTGGCCACATCCCTGGGAGATGAGGGGCAACTGGTGTCCCAAAGACGATTTCCTCTTGCGTGTTTCCAGATGCCCTTGGATGAGCCATAAAGCCGTAAAGCTGTAAAACTGGAAAGGCAGTGGGGGCAAATAAAATTTAAAATATAGGAAAACTTCTGTGTCAGGTCACACGTCTTCATTTTTGTTTGGGAAATGCAAGCATTTCCAGTGCAGCCAGCAATTGCTAGGCACGTGGGCTACATAGGACTCCCGGCTCTTAATGACCCATTGGAAGATAAGGACTAACACACTTAAATAGTGAATATGGGTTTCCTACAAATATTTTTGAGCCCAACCTCCTTCCACTCTCCCTCAGACACTTGTTCTCTCCTTCTCCTTACTCACCTTCTCAGCCCTACTCCTATAACCCCCCTGAAGTAAGGTCCTTGGCTGCAAGGACCAGAACACTCTCCTCACGATGGCTTGTCCAATACGGAAAAGCATGGTCATATTTCATCCAATTTAAATGCCACTGATGTTAAGAAGCACTGTTACTTTATGTACCATTAGAAAGAAAAAACACTGCCAATTAAACTGACACAAGGATTTCCATCACTTAGAATTTTTATTTTACATTTATTTTCAAAGCTCTTTTAGACTTACATGGAAATATATATATTTTAATATAAATTACTCTTGTACAGATGTAACAAGGAAAATATGAGTGAAATAAATTGGTTAAGGTTTTCTTTAAACTTTGTCACATTCAGAGTCTGATTTTAGGGAATCAGTTTTCAACTTTGAGCTGTTTATGTGTTTTCCACACAGACTCGTTATGTGGGCCATCAGGAGCACTGCATTTCTTAAAAGACCGCTCTACTGAATTCATGACCTGTGGCTGTGTAAAGACTTACCCCAAATCTTAGCAGCTTAACGCAACAAACATGTGTTCTCTTACAGTCTCTGTGGGTCGGGAATCCGGGGGTGGTTTGGCTAGGTGACTCCAGCTCAGGGTCTCTTAGGACAGAGCACTCCAGCTGCTGTCTGGGGCTGCAGCCATGGGGGCTGGAGAACTCACTTTCAAGTTCACTGTCAGGGCTGTCGGCAGACCTCAGTTCCTAGCCCGGTACTGGCTGGATACCTCAGTTCTTCAGCATGCTAGAGGGCCTCCCCATAGGCCACCTGATGATCATCATGAGGAGGCCACTGGCCTCCCCGACAACAAATGACCCAAGAGACAGCAGAAGAGAGCATTCAAGACAGAAGCCGCAGTCCTTTTGTAACCTAACACTGGAAGTGGCATATCATGATTTCTGCCCTTTACTACTGCTCCCAGAGACCAACCCCGCACGATGTGGGAATGGGCCACACAGGGGGTGACTAGCAGGAGGTGAGGACTGTGGGGGGCCATACTGCAGGCTGCCTACCACATCCACTGTTACCTCTGGAGTTTCCTGCCAGGCCGCTGACATCCACTCTGGAAGTTTTGACGCCGGCAGATGATCTTGCCACACAGTAGATAAAAGTATCGACTAGTTGGACTAGTTGATAGTAAGTTGATAGTAAGTACTAGTCAGGACTCAGAATCCTTACATGGTTTGTGGCCTGAAAGCTCCTAGGGTTGTAGTTGTCCTGTCATGACACCAGGAAAGTCATCAAGTTTGCACAGGTGCAGGAAGGACAGCGGAGCATGAGTGCTGTGTGGCTGACAGCACATTAAGATGCTGTTGATTGCAAGAAGTATGCAGATTTCAGAAATGTTCAAACGTGTCCAAATGTGCATTTTAGAATTGATCAAACATAATATTTTACATAAGAATGAGAAATGGTGGCTCCAGAGCTGATTAATTCAGAGGCTCAACACCTTCTTTAGGGACCCAGGTTTCTTCCAAATTTGCATCTAACACCCTCAGCACATTTACTGTGCCCCAGGATGGTTCCCCTCAGGTCACAAAATGCTGATGCAGCTCCAATCATCCCATGTGGGCCTAACAAACCCTCGCAGGTGCCTCCTTTTAAGAGCAAGGACACCTTTCCCAGAGACTTCCAGAAAATTTTCCTTTTTTTCTCATTGACCAGATATTGTTACTGCCTGTAGGTTCAGCTAGTTAGGACCAGGTTCAGTTAGGACTAGGTTCAGTTGCATATGTTAGCAAAACTCAGAGGGATTTAAACAAGATTGAAGTTTCTTCTTTCTCATATAAAAGAAGTCAAGGTAGGCAGTGCTGGTGTGGTGGCTCCATAGTTTCAGTGTCATCAGGGACCCAGGCACCATCCATCACATGTCATTTCATTCTCAAATTCACCTCGTGTTCCAAAACGGCTGCTGGAGGTCCAGCCATCAGATCCATGTTGTCGCCCAGAATGAGCAAAAGCGGAAGGGCAAAAGGTTGTTCCTCAGAAGAGTCAGCTCCCTTAAGCAACCTTCTCAGGTGTCTCCCGGAACATTCCTATTTACATCTTATTGGTCAGGACTTGGTCCCGTGGCCACACCAACCTGCAAGAAAAGCTAGAAACATTTTTTAGCTGGGCACTGGGTCACCCTAAATAAAACCTGACTCTTTATTACTAAGGAAGAAGAGAGGAGAATGGATGTTGGGTGGCCACAATCAGTGTCTTCCACTGTCCTCATTCTTGAACCAATCCCTGGGCAGGGGACAGGATTACTAGGATTGTTTAGATGCACTGGGATTTGCTCCTGGGTTAGACATGGGGTTACAGTCCTTGAGAGGTGGATCTCTGAACAAAGTCTGAATTCTGTGAACAAGGAGGCAGCCGATGAAGCAGTCACCATGGGTTATTTACCAACAACCATTGTCCTCCTTTCTGGGTAAAAGAACCTTCATTTTGCTCAGGACCAGACTGAGCCCCTCCAGAGCCCTAGGGGTGAAACTCGCTTAGTCTGAGACACCTGTGGGAATTCCATTCCCTCCGCCAATGCTTGGTTGGAGAATGGAAATGTAATATGACTATGAGACATGAGGAGATGTTCCTCGGGAGACTTCTGGAAAGATTTCTCAGAAGCCAAAAGAGAAATAGCTTCTCTTGGCCTCTAAAGGTTGTTCTCTGCATGTGAGGTGTGGAACCGAAGCAGCCATCCTGTGACTTTAAGAGAAGTCAGGGCACAAGGAGGGAAACCAAGATGATAAGGATAAGTTCGCACGTTCTGCTTCTCTGCAGCCCGGGGTTCGCTGGTTCAGATCCCGGGTGTGGACATGGCACCGCTTGGCAAGACTCATGCTGTGGTAGGCATCCCATATATAAAAAAAGTAGAGGATGATGGGCATGGATGTTAGCTCAGGGCCAGTCTTCCTCAGCAAAAAGAGGAGGATTGGCAGCAGTTAGCTCAGGGCTAACCTTCCTCCAAAAAAAAAAAAAATGGATATCAGAAAAAAAGAAAGGTTCATAGAATAGAATCCTACTTAGCAATAAAAATGAACTACTGAGCCACACAACAAAATGGGTGCATCTCAAACACACTGTCGGAAACAAAAGAGCACACCTAATTTGATTCCATTCACAGGAAGGTCTAGAACAGGCCAGGCTGATCTCCAGAGGTAGAAATCAGATCAGCGGCTCCCTGCGGCAGGGGATGACGGAGGGCTCGACCACATGTGGACACAAGGGAACTTTCTGGTATGGTATCTTCATTGGAATGGTGGCGACCAGGAAGCCACATGTCAAAACTCATCAAACTGTACTTTTAAAATCTGTGCATTCTATAACATGTAAATTATATTTTAATAAAGTTGATAAAAGAAGGAAAGAAAGAAACAAAGAAGGAAGGAAGGAACGTAGGCCCTTGATAACACAGTTGAGTCACCGAATTAACCAACAGCCCCAGCCGGGGACTTCTTGTTTGGCGACACAATAAATACCGTTCTTACTCTTTAGGCTGTTGTTAAGTGGGGTCCTCTGTAACTTGAAGCCCAAAGCATCCTGATGAATACAACCATTCTTGTCAAAAGCGGGGAGAGGCACCCGGAGCTCCGAGCACAGAGCCAGCATGGGAAACTCTGGGCTTGAGGACCAGCTGAAAAGGGAAGAGACTGCGGCTCCACATGATCCGGAGGGCTCTGCTCCCTGAGCCCCATCACAGCCGGTCCAGGACAGCTGGGGGCTTCTCCCCACCATTCCTGACCTGCTCTGCCTCCATCTGTGAAATGGTGACCCCAGCAATCAAAGCACCCACTCCCAGGCTTCTGGTGAGGGATAGTTAGGAGAAAACACAGGAGAGCTCTTAGCACAGTGCCCGGGACATGGTAAGGGCTCCAGAAGGCTCCCGTCTTACCTCACCTGGCCCTGGTGAGGATGACCTGGATCTGAACCAAGCAGGGGGAGAGGGAGAGGAGGGAACAGAATTCAGAAACGCTTAGGAAGCAGATCTCAGGACTGTAAATGATTGATGACACCAAAGACTCCGGCGTGGGTGACAACGTGGACAGGATTGCTTCTCCAGTTTTTGGCAAAGATTAGGTGCAGTATCTGTTTTTATCACCGGATAGACGCTGGTAAAGGGAGGTACGAGACATGGGAGGAGGAGCAGATTTTGAGAGTAAAAACAAGAGTGTAAGTTGAGTTGGAGGTGCCTGTGAGCAGTATGGAGCAGTGGTGGACAAGAGCAAGGGCTCTGCCACCAAATAGCTGTGCCATCTTGGGCAAGTCACCGCCTCTCTGTTCTCACCTATAAAATGGGAATTCTAAGAATACTTCTCACATTAGTGTGCTATAAAGACTGGACGTAACAGTACACTTAAAGTGCTTCGTACAGTGTCTGGCACACAGTAGGTGCTCATTAAACAGTGGTAATAACTGTCACCAATCCTCCACACCCTGCCTCGTCCACCTAGGCAGGCAGCCTCATGCTGACTACTGCTACTACCGCATTAACCACAGGTGACATGTATGGAGCACTCAGAGCTTACACTTCACCTTCTCCTGCCTCCATCAGGATGCTCCCCTGCAGAGATCTCCTCACCTTTTCTTTTCCTTTGACCCTCTCCCTTCCTTCCTTCCAGTCTCTGCTCTCCCTCTTCCAGGAAGCCTTCCTTGATTAATGCCCCCCCTCTTCCTGGCCAGCATCTCCACAAGCCTCCCCAGCTCTATCCACTCTCCTCCACTGCCCATCCCCCAGTAGAGACTGCTCCAGCTCAGATAAGGCCTGAACCTACGGGGATGCTGGCCTGGTAAGGCAAGGATGCCCACTCTCCACCACATCCCCACCACATCCTCTGGGAGATGAGGGCTCGGAAGGGGTGGCGGCTGGTGAGGAGGAGGCCACCTGCCAGAGTGGCAGCAGACAGGCCAGCTAAATCCTTGACCTGCGATTTAAGGGGTCGGGCATAGTTCAATAGAGCACTCCAGGCTGAGTCCCAGCTCATTCACACAGGTCAGGGGGATGAGGGGCAGGGAGGGGAGGAGGGCCATCTCCTCCAAGAGCCCCTTGGCTCCATTCCCAGCCCTCTGAGGCATAATCCTGCACCCTGAAAACCCACAACCCCCATCCCCATCATTGCAGAACCTCCTCTGAGAGGGAAGGGAGAGTGGGAGCGGGGAGGGGAGGCGGAGCAGGGAGGTGGGAGAGCCAGGGAACGCATGGAATCACAGTAACCGGCACACAGTGAGGGCGAGGGCTCCGTGAGGCTCTTGTCTGAAGTAATCGCAGAGCCCTTTGTTAAGTCCTGAGACCCAGCAGCTTTGCCCCGAGTTCCCAGGTGGGCCCTAGTCTCTGCTCCCCTCCTCCTCCTTTGGAACGTCCCTTCAGAACCGGGATATGGGGGGCCCCTCAAACAGCGGCAGAGTACGACGGATTCCCAAGTGCAACACAGAGAGACTTTCCTAACCAAAAATGCCAGCCAGGCCCCGGGAGGAGGGCCAAGCCCGGTCCCTTTCCTCCCGCTCGCTCACAGCCCTGCGCCCGCCTCCGCCTCCCTCGGTCTCCCCGCACGCCACAGCCCAGCTTTGCCCACGGGGAGTGCTATGCAAATGAGATGCAAAGCAAGCCCAGGCAGCCGTCGGGATTGGCTGACGAGGGAGCCTCTGTCCGCCCAGCGCGGGCCTCCCGGCAGCTCTGGCTCCCCGCGCGGGGCCTGGTCCCGCCCATAAATCAGCGCCGTCAGCGTTAATGGCTCCTGACTAATTGCCTCGACTGGGCTCCGGGCTCGGGTCGCCCGCATTAAAATTCAATCAGGCCCAGCGCGGGGCTATTAAATATTCATTGGGCGAGCTTCCCGAAACCAGGCTGGGGGATGGGGGCGGATGGGTTGGAGGGACTACCCGAATCCCCAGCTTGAGAAGGCCCGGCTCCTTCCCAGCACTCCCTCATCGCCTGCAACTGCTGCCCCCGATTTCCATTCTGCTGGGCCTGATTTCTCTCTGGAAGTCCCTAAGCCCTCCCCAGAGACTTCTCGGAGATTGAGGTGCCCTGCAGGAGTGTTGTTATGCCAAGGGGCTGCCCGAGAACTCTGCCCTGCATCCCCTCCTTGCCTGGTCTCCTCACCCACCGATCTGGTACCCAGTGCCCACTCTGGGCCCCTATCAATGCTAGAGCCCTAGGTCCCTCCAGGAGTGGAATGGCTCCAAGGCTTCCTCCTCAGCAGAGGCCAGGAGAGGCCCCCAGGTCCCTGGCCCTACTGCTTTTGCCAGGGGCTTTGTGGGCACTACACTGGCCATCGTCAGCAGGCTAGAACTAGCTGCAGGCCAGGCAGCATGGGGTCTGCACGGGAAGGCAGGAGGGGGCTCTGTGCAGTCCTCCTCTCCCCTCCCCTGCCCCCAGGAATGCAGCCTGTCCAAGATCCTGGGCCCCTGGCCTGATGCTGAGCAGGCTGCCTGGAAGTTCTTAAGGAGGGCACCCAGGGAGAGGGGGCTGGGCCTGAGGGCCTGGAGGGGGCCACTGGCAGTGCCCAGGACTTAAGCAGGAAGTGCATCCCCCACACACACATACACACTACAGTTGGCGGGTGCTGGAGAGGGTTTAGCAGGTGTGATGACAGCCACGGCCCAAAGGCTGGAGTGAGCTACTCACATAAAGACTGGGAGTTTTCCTAGGCCCTCCGTGTTGTATTGAGACATCTTGTGACACAGACCCAGTCCCTAGGCCAGGAGGTGTTTGAGTTAGGGGAAGAGAAAGCACCAGGAAATATGCCAGCAGAGACCAGTTCCCCTCCCCTTTTGTTACAGCCAATCCTCAGGAGCAAAGCACCTGCCCTTCCCCAGGGTTCTTCCTCTGCCCTTTGGACTGCTCCCTGCTCCTGGTGCCTCAGATCCTGCAAGAAATTAACCCTGTGGGGCAAGGAGGAGGCTAAGGCTGCCACAGCCATGGAGCATACGTACGGCCGCTGCAGGCTGGAGGCCGAAGGCGCCAATTTCTACAAGGTCAGAAGCACCTCAGGGTTCCAGGAAGGGTGTGAAGTTCAGAGGACACTTTTGGGGAACAGTGGTAAGGACTTCTTGTTCTGCTGTTCTGAGAGCAACAAGCATTGGCCCAGCAGGAAGCTTAGAATTCTTGTCTGACAACCCCTACTCCCCCAGAGCTTAGGTGCTCTCCTAGCAGGAAAGGAGGGGAGAAGCACCCTCTCTCCAGGACCCAGGCAGGCCCCAGAGCTGGGTGTAGAGCAGAGTGTGTATGGCAGCGATTAGGAAGGGAGCCCGGGGCTGGGAGGCCTCAGACTTCAGCGGGTCAGGAGTGACCTGAGCCAAGTGTCTGATTCCAAAGCCAAACGTCACAGGCAATCCCGGATTCCAGCTCACCCCACGTGTGGTTCCCATTAGGGCTGGCTGGGGTCTTCCTGAAGGCCAGGCAGATTCCTGAGCCCCTCCCCCAACACGGCCCCTCCCTCTTAGGGCTGTTTGGAATGTCTTACCCAGTTCTTTGGGGTGGCCTGCCTGAGTGCAACCTTGGGGATTTTCAGGGACATCCCACTCCAAATAGGTCTCCCCACCCACTAGATGATGTTTTTGCAATCCCTTAAGGGGACAAAGGGATAGGAGACCTAACCCTTTAACCCCCTAGAAGGGCTAATCCCTGAAGAGCCCTCCACTGTGCTGGGGAGGCTGCCCTCCCCTCCAGGTCAGCTGCCTTTGTTTAGGCCTCAGCCCTCTGGTCTGGACACTTGTAACTGCCCCCACCCACCAGGCCAGTCCTCCACCCTGCCCCTGAGTGGGCGTCCTAAACCCAGGCCACTTATTCAGGTCATTTCCCTCCTTATGAAACTTCCAGTAGCTTTCCAGCTACTCAAAGCAGTGGCTGTTTGCGTCCCCAGATATGTTTGTGTTGTGTGTGATTTGGGAACTCCTACCATTTTAAAGTTTTAAAAAATAGTTGTCAACATTTGAAAACCAGGAGGCAGCACATAAAAATCAACGTTTCTAATTTTTCTTGAAAATAACTCACAACCCTAAGCTCACAGTCCGGTCTGGCAACAACTGGCTGAAGCTGCCTAACAACTGTGGCCTTCAGAGGGGATCCCCGGGGTGGACATCAGCACCACAGCCCCCACTAGTTCCTACTGTGTCCCAGGTCTGAGGCCCAGAGAAGTGAATGACCTTTTTCTCACTGGGCTGGCATGACCTTTATATCTTACTTCCTGTCAGCTTCACTCTTCCAGTCATTTATGTCCCTGTCTGCCCCTCCCTGTGCAGACACTCCAGTTCGCTACAATAAACCCAGGTCTAAAGCCCTTGCTCGGGTGTGTCACATCAGCCTCCCTTCACACCCCCACCTCCTCCTTATCTGGGTCACCTCCTCCCCTCCAGCACTCTTGCTCCGGTGACATCAAACTTCTCCCTCTTCCCCATTGCCGACTTTCACACTCCCAAGGCTTTGCACACGCTGTTCCTTCTGCTCGGAACACCACATCTCCTCTTCTGCCGCTACAGTTTCCCCTTCAAGCCCCAACCTGGAAGCCACTGACTCTGTGGCATTGTCCTGACCCCTCCAGAGGGCAGTACCCTCAGGTTGTTGAGGGCTCCCTAGGATTCCAGAACGTCTCACACTGCATCCCCACCCTGTGGTGAGAGGCCCTCCAGGGCTGGGAGCAGGCCTGCGGGGCATCCCCTGGGCTGAGCTGTGTTGAGGAATCAGGCCATCAGGTTGGTGGTGGGGATGGTTGTGGGCAAACACAGGCTCCTTGGAGCTGGCAAGGTTGCAGGAGGGAGAGGCAGTAGGCATTCTGTGCCACAGAAGGAGGTCCTGGGTCCTAGGCGGGAAGGACGCCTGTGTCAGCCAGCGACCTTGGCATGAGGAGGTGGGGTGGGGCCTTGGTGTGTCTGGGAGCCTAATTTCACTCAGGATCACCTGTGTTTCTGCACTTCGGAGATTGTTTAGATCCCTGGGGTGGGGGTGTGTGTATGAAGATGTGTAAGCATTTGGGCGAGTGGCTCCCTGCACCAGGGCAGTGGGGTGCTCTCCTCTGTGCCCCCAGAGCTGCCTCAGTGCTAGGATGGAGACGTAAGACAGACCACATCCTCACCTCCTGAAGCTGATGGTGCAGAAGCCCCCGGAGATGGGCCTGAGACCAGTGAGGCTGCTTCCATGCTGTCCCCTGGCCTCCTGTCCCTCACCCACCCTCCCTCTTCCCCAGCACAGTCCCTGCCTCCTCTGGGCTCCCATTTATGACAGCACCTTCCACAGAGCCCAGTCAACCCCTGTCATCACTCCCCCTGCCCCAGGGGCTCCCCAAGGCCAGGGACAGCCCTGATGTCCCTGGTCATCCCAGAACTAGCAACTCGCCCTCTGTGGAGTCACCCAAGGAAGGAGGGACTGGAGGATCCCCATGTTGCAGATGAGGAAACTGGCTCTGGGCCGTGAAGGAACATACTCAAGATCTTCACCCGTGTGTGCGCGTAGTAACCGGTGGGAATTTCAGCCCAGCCGAACGGCACTGAGAGCCAAGTTCCGTCCCCAGCGGCCCTGCCTCCTCCCCTGGGTTCCAGGCTCCGGCCTTGGGTTCGCCCCTCCTTCCCACACACACCAGTCACATCCGTCCTGTGCAGAGATCGATGCGTCAATATCCCAAAGCAAGTGTTCACCATGGACCAGTGCGTGCGTCTGCGTGCGCGAGTGGAGGACGGACAGCCCCCAGCATCCTTCAAAGGTCTCCCCGGGAAGCAGAACGTGAACCTTGGGATTCTGTGTCTGGCAAAGCTGCGTGACTCCAAAGGGGAGCACCCACCCCCGCCAAAGAAAGGCGGGCTCGCCCGTCACCCCTGAACTGCGGCCCGGGGGCCGGGGATGCGCGTAAGGCCGGGGCTGGCGCGCCTCGGCCCCTCCCCCAGGCTGGAGGTGGAGGAGGCGGGAGGAGGGAGCAGATGGCAGCAATTACCGCTCGGACCCTCCCCCGCCCGTAGCCCGAGGCCGGAAGATCGGCTCCGTGCCCTTTTGTGGGCGGGAGGGGCGGCGGCCTTGCAGCCCACAAACCGACGCGGGCGGGGTGCCAGCGCAGCTCCTAGAGGGGACTTCCTTCCCCAGGAACGTGGCTGGGAAATTCCCTTAGGAAAGACCAAGCCCCCTCTTCCCACTCCCGCCCCCAGCGTTGCTTCAGGCCTGGGTCCCAACAAGCCCCGCGTGCAGGTCTCAAAGCTCGGAGGATTTTCAGGTTGGGCCTGAGGTCCAGGCTGCGAAGACGGGAGCTGTATGGTTGTGCAGGTTGTGATCTAAACAGGGCCAGGCAGAGGCGGGTGAATGGGGTCTGAAATCCAAGCCTTGGGCCTTGGCGGGGGCTGACTTTTTCTGGAGGAAGGCAGGGGGCACTTTTTCTCACAAACGGCCCCAGGAGCAAGCCTGGACTGCCCCTGAGTTAGGGCTCCTGACTGTGGAGAGGTGCAGGGCAAATGGCTAGAGCTGGCCTCTGGGGGTCAGGGGCAGGTGGACCCTCATGGCCTAGGACAGAGACAGCTCTCCAGCTTCTCTTCCCTGGCCCTTCCTCTCTTCCCGAGTGCCTCTCCCATCCTTCCCCGGTGGTCCAACCGTTAGCCAATCTTGTCCTTTCTGTCTCTAAGCTGTATCTTGGACCAGCCCCTGCTCCCCAGCCCACACCCGTGTCCAGGCCCCTATTACCCCCTCCACAACTCCAAAAGCTCCTGAACCCCAGCAGTCAATGCACACAGCTGCCAGGAGGACCATTAAAAATACAAATCAGAAAAACAACCAGAGCATGTCTCTCCCTGCTAAGCAGCCTCCCGCGGCTTCCCTTGGAAGAGAGCGCCAGCTTCTTACCCTGGCGCCTGCCTACGCGGCCTCTCCTCCATCGTTCTCCCCTCTGCCCAGACGCGGCCCCCACTGGCAGCCTTTCTGTTCCTTGAACTTGACAAGCTTTTCCCCACCTCTGGCCATGGCTTTGCTGGTCCCTTTGTCCGGAATGTTCTGCCCAGATCCTTCACAGGGATGTCACCTCCTGTCAACCCTGAGCACAGTGCTAAAGCAGCCCCACACCCATCTGCCTGATCTCCTGTGTCCCTTAACCTGATCTGTGTCTTCTGCAGGGCTTACCGCTTGCTGTAATTATCTTCCCTATTCCCTTAGTCTGTGGTCTTTTCCACTTACCAGAATGCCAGCTTCGTGAGCGCGAGTGTCTTTCTCGTTCTCTGCTAGCACAGAGCTGGCACAAACCTAGGAGGTGCTCACATACTCCGCACATTTAAGGAACGCAGGAGTCCCTGGGGAACGAACTGCACACCAGTCCGTCTGGTCACCTCGAAGGGGGCTGCTCCCTGGGAGGGGCCCGCTGCAACCCCCATATTCTCCTGTGTTCACCCAAATGCCTCATATATCTGGGCAGGCCTGTGGTTTCCAATAACACTGATCTTAGCAGATTACCAACACCTACTGAGCCTTTGCTGTGTGCCAGGCATTATGCTAAGGGCTTTACATGGCTTAACTAGTTTAATCTGTACAACGAGGGAGATACTAATGTCCTCAGTTTACAAGCAGAGACACGCCAGGACACACAGGCGAATGTGTGGTCGTTCCCCAAACACACACATGCATCGTAAGCATTGAATTCTCTGATTACCATCATATAACAGAGAGGTGGGTGAGGTGAGTAAATACAGGGGCGAGGCTGGGGCGTTTAATAACTCCTGCAGGAAGGTGGAACAGAACAGAACACCAGGGAAAGGTCCGCATGTGGGGGGAGCGGAATGAGGGGCACAGGGCAGTTTGAACAAGTGAGTAGAAGAGAAAGTTTAGGCCACAGCATATGCCCACGCTCTGGGTCCCCACCGCACCCACGCAGGGGTGCCGCTGTGGTGCAGGGCAAGGGCCTGGGTCCTGGTGTTTCACCACCAATCAGAAAGGTGACCTTGGGCGACCACTACCTTCCCGGGGCCACATTAGCAAGATGCTGGGGGAGGCTCACAGAATCCCCAACTCACAGAGCCAGCGCCAGGATTAAATTCAAACTGCTCTTGACGGTGTCTCCTCAGCAGCAGAGGACTTGTGATGGAAGGGACCAGGGAGAGGGTGCAGGATGCTAGCCTGAAAAGCTGGCATTAGGGCTATGCTGTGGCCCCTCTGGAGTCACAGCCCACTGCCATGTGCCTCTCCAGGGCCGGCCAGGGTCTGCCAATTGTCGTGTCCTCTGTACTTGACCTGGCACAGAGTTAATATTCAGTGGGTGTTCGTTGAGTGAATACATGTGTTTGTGGAGTGAATGCCTGAATTAGGGGATGACCAAGGGATGAGTAAGAGAGGGAGAATAAATACATGAGTGAAAGACAGAGTGAATGAAGCAGGGACTAGAGACATCCTCTGTCTCTGAGCCTTAGTTTCTTCATCTGTAAAAGACAGTGGGAAGGCTTGGCCCGCCTTTCTCCCTGGGCTCCAGCGTGGATCAGATGAGAGGCGGCAGGTCCACGGAGGCAACCGGGTTGCTATCCATGCAGAGCTGAAGTGACCGGTGCTCCCCTCCCCCACATCCTTGTCCCCCGGAATTTATAGATTCCTCATTGTCCTGCACAAAGGCCTTCTTGGGGAGGAGGCGGGGTGGGTGAGGAGACTGGGGAATTAAAAAGTCAGAGGCTGAGTAACAGCCCGCCACACCCGAGGCCCCATAAATCTGCCCTGCTTGCTCCCTGTGAGATGGACTGACTTTGCCCTCACCCAGAGTGAGTGGCTGCTGGCATTAGCTCATCCTCCTCGCAGCTCTGGAGCCTCACCAAGGTGGAGGTGAGAGGGGTGTGGAGACAAGACCCTAGAGTGGGGAGGGGTGAATCCTATTGTTTTATCCCTCTGAGGTCCGAAAGTCCTTCCTCCCATCTCGCTCCGCTCCCTTCCATGCCTCTGTCATTCTAGTCCACTGCTCTTGGTTCGGAGCCGAAAAATGAGCTTTCTGTGAGTTTTCTGCGTCCCTTGGTGAGGGGTCCTGGAGGTCTAGCTCCAGGAGAGCAGCCTCCACCCCAGCTCTGGCCTCTCCCAGAGAGGGTGGGGGCTGACAGCGGAATTGGCAGATGGTGCAGTGTTAACAGATGACGTGGAGAACAGAATTACTCAGCTGCTCTGGCCCTCCATCTTCCCCCTGGAAGGGCATGGCCTTCACACTGGAAAGAGACAATGATATCAACTGGGAGGGTTGGGGAGGAGAGGAGCTGCAGGGCACAGAGGACCGCAAACCAGCACAGGAAAGACCCGTCTCTGCCACCCACCAGCTGGGCGACCTCGAGCAGGTCCGCTAACCTCTCCGAGTCTCTGTTTCCTCATCTATAAAATGGGTCCATGAAAAACCCTGCCTGACCTCACTGGCTTTTATGAGGATAATGTGGCTTTACAACTTGTCAAGGTGTAAAAATGTCAGTGGTTACTTCTCAACTGTAACTGCCAGCCCCTTAGTTGTTTGTAAAATCATTTTTCAAACCTTTTCTTTCTTACAACAAAATAGCATAGAGTCGAAAACATCACAGAGCATCACAAAGCTTCGTAAAACTTTGCCTTTAGTTGTAAGTGTGTTCACATGTCCTGGGGCCAGAGGGAGATGTATTTACTGGAGGTGATGGTCAGAAAAGTTTGAAACATTCCAAGGAGAGGAGGATCTTTAGTGATATCTCCAGAAGGGAATGGTGGATGGATGGAAACCAACAACATGAAACGCACCAGGTGAAAGGGAAATGTAATGCACGGTGGACTGGGGAACCCCAGACTCCTGAGACCTGGCTCTGTGCATGGGTGGAGGGGCTTCCTTAGGACCGACCTGACTGCCCTCTTGGTGGGTAACAAGGCTCTCTCTGCTTTGTGAGATGCCTTGGGGCTGAATCCAGAGGATGCTGTTCCTGAATGCCCACTAGGCCATGGATGCTGCTCCCTCAGCATGGCCCTGAGCTGAGCCAGACAAAATGAGCTGGCCAGTGAGAACCTGGAACTCCTGTGCTGGACTCCTGCCCCTGCAAGTCCACTCAGAGTACAACAGGTGTGATGCAGTGGCAGTCAGGACCCCCTGCCTGAACTTCACCCATGACCCTCATCCCCACCCTCACCCCAGGGGCTGTAGTCCAGAGAGGGTGAACTGGGCAGAAAGGGCCCTAAATCAGTCCCAGACTTCCCTGGCTGGCATTGAGTTACGAGCTGGGGGTTTTGTGATGTAGATCATGGTTGGGGAGGAAGGGGCATGACCTATGGCAGGTCACACAGAACCCCCAGAAGGGGCCAGAGCTGGGGTCAGAGGCCACCTCCTCCATTCTCCACCCCACCCCACTGGGTCCCATCCGTGTCTAGTCCTTAAGCTGGGTTGTGCCATTTCCCCACTGACTGCTGGCCCCAGCTGTACCCGCCACCAGGCCTGTAGGGTTGGAGTAGGGAAGCTTGTGCTGGAAAAAGATCCCAAAGAAAGCGAGAGGATGAGATGACAGTACATTTGGTTCCCTAAAGGTGACTGGTCCGTGCTCCAAACCAGACTCAAGAATTTGCTGAGCTCTTTCTCTACAGATTTGCCACTGTGCTCTCCCCAAACCTCTTTGTGGATTGAATTCCACAAGTCAAGACTCCTGCAGACCCCAGCCCAAAGGATCAGATGGGGGGAGATATGGCATGACAGTCAGAGGGCAAGATAGAGAGCATCAAGCTGGTGCTCCAGACATTGTATGTTATCAGGGCTTCAGAGTGAGGTGGAGACATAGAGAAACGGAAAGATCCAGACAGTGAGATGAGAAAGATCAGAGGTTGAAAAAATGGAGAAAAGGTGACGTCAGACAGACAGCAAGAAGACAGACAGACAGAAAGCAGTGAAGAGAGCAGGGTGAAGAGAAATTGGAGTGGCCAGAACAGAGCATCCTGGTGAACCCCTGGCAGACCCCGGCAGCTAAGCGATCAAGAGGAGAATAACCAGTGCAATTCCTTTACTGTTAATCCTTAAGGCCTCCTCACTGAGACTCCTCACAGCCCTCACTGGTGAACCTGTATCACCCAGGATGTCATCCAGTCTTTTACACATGAACCAGCAACTGCCACTCCCCACTACCACAATCATCTTTATCAGCAAAGACATACACTGGGAGGGTCAAGACCCAACCTGGGGAACAGGCCAGGGGGTGGGAAGGGACCACCACAGAGTACCCCGGAGGACCAAGACCTGGATAGGGCACCTTGGAACAGGGCATTGCTGCAGGCAGAAGGCAAAAGAAACCTCACAAACCTTCTGGGTACCTAGCCAGCTTGGCTAAAACTGATCTACAGAAATAACTCCCCTGTCCTTTGGGCCCAAAATGGGACCCCACCATCCTCCACCTGTGCACCTGCCCTGCCAAGACCCTGCCTTTGCATCCACCCCGAAACCCTCTACTATACACTCAACTCTGCGGGGTGGGGATGCTCTCCAACTCCTGCCCAGGGCTGCCACCTGCTGGCTGAGAGGAGCCTTGCAGAACAGGAGCCTTGCACAGGCTGGGAGTGGTCTGTACGGGAGCAGCGGTAGCTTCTCCAGGCTTGGGGGAAGAGGATTCGAAAAGCAAAATGTGAAATCGCCTTTTACCTAGCTAGATATCCTTGGGACCTCTCAGCACAGGTTAAAGCCTCCTCTCCCTCCACAGTCATTGCTGAATGGTGCTGCGGGACCCTCCAGGCCAGCGGAGGGTCAGGGAATTCACATTTCCTGAGCAGCCGACACTGCCAGATGCAGGAGATAGAGATGACCAAAGTGGGGGAGGCAGTCGAGAACGAAATTAATGATAACTCATGTGAAAAGCACAGAGCCGAAATATGTGCCTGACACAGTAGGTTTCAATGCATAGTTATTAAAGGAGTGAGAGACAGCACTGAGGAGCGATGAAATCCATGTACAGGAGAGGTTGGGGAGGGACAGGAGGAAACGCTCAGCGGAGTCTTCCTGATTCTCTTCTGTTTTGCTTTTGTTATCAAGTAGTGATTATCTTGGTGGAAGATTCAAACATTACACAAGTTTAAAAAGCAAAATAGGAGGGTCCCCTTTCCCCTCACGCCTGTTCTCCTTCCTTAACCACTGCCAATGTTTTAATGAGCATCCTTCTTTATAATAGTCCTCAATCTTGCTGCACATTACAATTACACAGGTAGATTTAAAAACTCCTTTTGCCCAAGTTATGCCCCAGATCAATTACCTCAGGATTTCTGGGGTGGGTTCCAGGCATAGCTATTTTTAAAAAGTCCCTGGGGCCGGCCGTGGCCGAGTGGTTAAGTTCGCACGCTCCGCTTCGGTGGCACGGGGTTTTGGTGGTTCGGATCCTGGGCACGGACATGGCACTGCTCATCAAGCCACGCTGAGGCAGCGTCCCACATGTTACAACTAGAAGGACCCACAACTAAAATATACAACTATATACCAGGAGGCTTTGGGGAGAAAAAGGGAAAATTAAAATTAAAGTCCCTGAGTAATTACACCGTGCAGTCAATGTTGAGAACTACTGTTCCAGCCCTTTCTATGCATTTACAAATATGTAAGCAGGCAATCACACACATACGCACACATACCATAAATATATATTTATTACTTTGGGCTTTTTTCTCCTCAATTAACAACATGTCTTGGAGATATTTTCAGAGCAGACCATATGGATCTATCTTATTTTTTAATGGAGGCATAATCTGCATGCGTATATTTTTAAGCCCTTCCTCTAGTGAACATTTAAGTTGTTTCTAACTTTCTTTTGCTGTTATAAACAATGCTGCCAAGTATATACAGTATACCTTTGTTCACATATGCAAATACTATCTTGGGAAAGATTTCTAAAAGAATTTTTGGGTTAATGTGTATGTACATTTGTTATTTTGAAAGACACTGTCAAAATGCTTTCCAAAAATACTTCACTTTAATTTACATTCCCCCAATGGTGTAAACACTTAATATTATTAATGTATAATTTTTGCTAAACTGATGGGCCAAAAGTAAGATTTCATTATTGTTTTAATTTGCCTTTTCCTGCTTACTTGTGAGATTAAGCATCTTTTCATATATTTATTGGCCATTTGTTTCTTCTATGAATTAATTACCACATCTTTTGCCTATTTTCCTATTAGGTTTTTTTTGAGGAAGATTAGCCCTGAGCTAACTGCTGCTAACCCTCCTCTTTTTGCTGAGGAAGACTGGCCCTGAGCTAACATCTGTGCCCTGCCCATCTTCCTCTACTTTATACGTGGGATGCCTACCAGAGCATGGTGTACCAAGCGGTGCCATGTCTGCACCCAGGATGCGAACTGGCGAACCCCAGGCCACCAAGAAGCAGAACGTGTGAACTTAACCGCTGTGCCACTGGGCTGGCCCCTAGGTTGTTTTTTAATTAATTAGCATTAGAGAAAATTCTATTTCCAATGATGTGACTGGCTGGACTGTGGACTGACCTTTCTGAGTAAAACATTAAAAATGCTCGTTAAAATACAAATGCAAATTATTTTAAAAGCAGGGAAGAGTTGGCCAGGTAGCCAGAGTTTATTAGGTTAAAATCTAAGGGAAAGTAGGAACTCAGGAAAACAACAGGGGATCTGCTTTGGTCTGAGGACATTTGTTGAATCAGGCAAACTTGAGCTTCAATGTCAACAGCCTGTATCTTTGACAGAACCAAGGTGAGGAATTTAATAGATTTCTTTAAAAAGCTATGACTCCAAAGGGTACACCCTTAATGTAAGATTGAACTTGAAATAAATCCACCCCACTGTCACCCCCAGGGGACTTTAAGGAGAGCTGCCCCAGTGCTACACTGATGGAAAGGCTCTATCCCTGAGCTGTAACCACTGGCCGATCCTTAAGCTGATCTGCAGCCCAAGTTTACTTTACCTCAAGTGACCCCAAACTCTGCAGGTCAGAAATACTTGAAAGTCGTTCATGACTGGCAGTATCTCTAAGTACCTGGCAGAAGCAAACGCATATCCTCTGAAAGAAGACCTTTTCATCCTCAGCCTCAAGGAATTTCCAACAAAATTTTCCAGGGAAAATAAATAGCTCACAGTTACAAAAGGAAAAAAACCCACTAAACACAAAAAGGAAAAAAGACTATCGGCGACATCCTTTTGCCATGTAAGGTAACATATTCACAGGTTTTGGGGATGAGGATGTGACCATCTTTTGGGAGACTATTATTCCTGCCATTGCAATGGTAGTTCATTTCCGAATGCTGGAAATTATAGAACTTTAAAAAAATTAAATGGACAGAATTAACAGCAAATTTGATACAGCTGAAGAGAGAATTGGTAAACTGGAGAACAAGTCAAAAGAAATTATCCAGAATGCCTCATAGGGAGAAAAAAAGAGATGAAAAGTTTAAAAAGATGTTAAGAGATATGGATAACAGAGTGAGCAAGATAACCTATGTTTAACTGGAGTTCCAGAAAGAGAGAAAAGAAAGAATGAGACAGTGGCAGTATTGAAGAGAATTTTCCAGAATTGATGAAGGACAACAATTTATAGATCCAAAGCAGGATGAATAAAAATCCAAAGAAAGATAAACAATAAGAAATCCGTACCTACACAACAGAGTAAAACTTTAGAACACGAAACACAAAGAGAAGATTTTAAAGACAGCAAGAGAAAAAAACACAAGCTTTAAAGGAAATAAACTGAGCTCACAACAGCACAAAGAAAGTCAGAAACCAGTGGGGTATTTTCAGTGTATCACTGCACCCAGAAATTGCAAAATACACATTCTTTTCAAGTACACATGAGATATCTGGCAGAATTCGACCATACACTAGACCACAAAGCAAGTCTCAACTGATTTTAACTATTTAAAATTATGCTCTATGACCACAGTGCTAGAAATCAGCAACAAAAATATAATCTCCATGTATTTGGAAGTTAATAAATGTACTTCTAAATAATTCATTGGTCTAAGAGGATATAATAATAGAAAAACTAAAACAGTAATTAGTGGGAATTTAAAGTCTTAAATGCTGATATTTAAAGAGGAGAAAGGATGAAAATCAATTAGCTATTTGTATGTCTAAAAATCAGAAAAATTCTAGCAAACTAAACCAAAGAAGGGGATGGCCCCGTGGCCGAGTGGTTAAGTTCGCGTGCTCCACTGCAGGTGGCCCAGTGTTTCGTTGGTTCGAATCCTGGGTACAGACATGGCACTGCTCATCAAACCACGCTGAGGCAGCGTCCCACATGCCACAACCAGAAGGACCCACAACGAAGAATATACAACTATGTACCGGGGGACTTTGGGGAGAAAAAGGAAAAAAAATAAAATCTTTAAAAAAAATAAAAATAAAAATAAAATAAACCAAAGAAAGTAAAAGAAAATACATTTTATTTACTTATTTATTTTTAGGAAGATTAGCCCTGAGCTAACATCTGTGACCATCTTCCTGTTTTATATGTGGGACGCCTGCCACAGCATGTCTTGACAAGCAGTGTATAGGTCCATGCCCAGGATCCGAGCTGGCAACCTCTGTGCTGCCAAAGCACAGCACACGAACTTAACCGCTATGCCACCAGGCTGGCCCCCCTAAAAAATACATTATGCTAGATAAGAGTGGAGGGCCGGCCCTGTGGCCAAGTGGTTAAGTTCTCGCGCTCAGCTTCAGCGGCCCAGGGTTTCGCCAGTTCACATCCTGGGTGCGGACATGGCACCACTCATCAAGCCATGCTGTGGTGGCATCCCACATGCCACAGCTAGAAAGACCCACACTAGAATATACAACTATGTACTGGCGGGCTTTGGGGAGAAGAAGAAGAAGAAAAAGGAAAAAAAAAGAAGATTGGCAACAGATGTTAGCTCAGGTGCCAATCTTAAAAAAAAAAAAACGATGAGTGGAAACCAATGAACTAGAAAACAGATAAGCAACAGTGAAGCTCAAACATTCCTTGAAAAGACTGATAAAATTGTCACATTTTGGTGAGCTTGTTCAAGAAAAATAAGAGGAGGAGGCACAAATTACTGACATAAGAATAAAAATGGGGACTTACCTATATATGTCACAGATATAAAAAGGCTGTAAGAAGATATGAGCAACTGTATGCCAATATGTTTAAAAATTTATATGAAATGGATGAATTCCTAGAAAAATATAACTTACCAAAAATGACTTGAGAAAGAGAAAATAACAAATAGCCCTATTACCATTAAAGATAGTGAGTTGGTGGTCAAAAAATCTTCCCATTCATAAAACTGCAGCCCAGTTGACTTCACTAGAAAGATGTAACGAATATTAGGAATAAATATTCCTAATCCCCTCGCAAACTTTTCCAGAAAAGAGAGAATAAGAGAACACCTCAATTTATTTTGTGAGGCTTTTTTGTGAATTATTTTATGATATCAAAACTTGACAAGGATAATAAAAAGTAAAAATTATAGGTCAATCTCATTCATGAATATAGATGCAAAAATCCAAAAGCATTTATAGATAAATGATCAAAATTAGTAAGAAAGCAGCCGGCCTAGTGGTGTAGTGGTTGGGTTTGCACGGTCTGCTTTGGTGGCCTGGGGTTCGTGGGTTTGGATCCTGGGCGCAGACCTACACACCGCTCATCAAGCCATGCTGTGGTGGCATCCCACATACAAAGTAGAGGAAGATAGGCATAGATGTTAGCTCAGCAACAATCTTCCTCAAGCCAAACGAGGAAGATGGGCAACAGATGTTAGCTCAGGGCCAATCTTCCTCACCCAAAAAAACAAAACATCAGTAAGAAAGTTTACAAAGATTGTTTGAAACAAAATCAATATGCAAAAACATATTAGAATACAATATAAAATATAAAGTAGAATATAGAAATATCTGGTTTTTATATTCCAGGAACAAGCACTTAGGAACTATTAATAAAAATTAATAAAAGGCTACTATTTACTTACTATCAAACATGTATTTAGGAATAAATCTTTCAAAATATATATAATAGTCTGTTAGTCAATCCCATATCAGTATTTGAACACACTGAAAAACGCTGACTTCTTACTCTCATTCACTGAAAATCTGCCAGGTGTCTGGGGGATTACCAACGGGGCAACTTAGTGACTCAGGTTGTTTTCATCCTGTGGCTCCACCATCTTGATGGGAGGCATCCTCCCCCATCACCAAGGCAGGAAAAGAGTTTGCTGGAGAGCCTGACACCAGCAAGAGAATGCACTGGTTCACAAGGGACACGTGTCAATTTCACTCACAACCTATTAGCCAAAATTAGCCACACAGCTCTGCCTAGTTGCAAGAGAGATGGGGAAATATAATCCTCCCGTGTGTCTGGAAGAAAACAGAAGAACTGGACAAGGGTGGGCACAATAAGCCTCGAGCACAGACTTTTCGGGAGAAAATTATAAAACAGAGAGGCATTAAAGAACATCTAAATAAACAGAAGATATACCATGTTAAGGATTCAAAGATTCAATATTATAAAGGTGTCAGTTTTCTTCAACTCGATCTACAGATTCAATGGCATCTTGATCAAATCTCAACACTTTTTTTTTAGTAGAATTTGATAATCTGGTTATCTATTGCTGCATAACAAACTACCCCCAAACTTAGTGGCTTAAAAATCATTTTATTTTGCTCACAATTTTGTGGGTTAGGAATCCAGGAAGGAGTCAGCTGGATAATCCTTTCTTAGAGCGTCTAATGTGGTTGCAGACAGGTGTTGACTACAGGACTGGAGTCATCTGAAGGCTGGCTGTCTAAGATGGCGCCCTCACATGATGCTGTTGAATCTGGCTGGAGGCTAGAAACACAGCTGGAGCTGTCAATTATAGCGTCTACAAATGGCCTGTCTATGTGACCTGGACATCTCACAGGATGGTGAGGGAGTAACCCGAGAGGGAGTCATTTGAGAGAGTGTCTGGAGAGTGAGCTTTCCAAGAGACCAAGGTGGAAGCTGAAAGGCATCTTCTGACCCAGTTTCAGAAGTCACACAGCACCGCTTCCACCATAAGTCACTAAGACCAGCCAGATTCAAGGGAAAGGCAAATAGACCACCTCTCAATAGGAGGAGTGTCAGAGAATTTATGACCATCTTCACTTTACCACAGTTGACAGATTTAAAATTCCAGTAGTTCAAAGGACCAAGAGTAGCCCAGACACTGTTAAAGGAGGAAAATAAAATGGGAATACTTGCCCTAGCAGCTATCGTGGTTTATTTTAAAGCAACAGTAATTAGGATAGTGTCCTTTTAGCCTGGGTATAGACAAATAAACCAGGTGCCTTCTCTGTGGTTTCTTCATCTTCAGTGCATGGCTTCTACCTCATGGTCCAAGATGACTGCTCTAGCGCCAGACATAACTTCTGCAGCCAGCAGGAAAGATGGTGGAAGATGAGAAGTGCACACTCCTGCCTAATTAAGGATACACAGTTGACAGATTTAAAATTCCAGTAGTTCAAAGGACCAAGAGTAGCCCAGACACTGTTAAAGGAGGAAAATAAAATGGGAATACTTGCCCTAGCAGCTATCGTGGTTTATTTTAAAGCGACAGTAATTAGGATAGTGTCCTTTTAGCCTGGGTATAGACAAATAAACCAGGTGCCTTCTCTGTGGTTTCTTCATCTTCAGTGCATGGCTTCTACCTCATGGTCCAAGATGACTGCTCTAGCGCCAGACATAACTTCTGCAGCCAGCAGGAAAGATAGTGGAAGATGAGAAGTGCACACTCCTGCCTAATTAAGGATACTCCTGGAAACTGAACACACCCCCTGCACTTACTTGGAGTTAGTTCAGGCCAGAGCTTAGTCACATGGTCATACTTACTTCAAAGATGGCTGGAAAATGTACTCTCTAGCTGGGTAGCCTGTGCCCTGCTAGAACTCAAGAGGGCCTATTACATATAGCCCACAACACATGAAGAGATCCAGCACTATCAGTTATTAAGGAAATGCAAATCAAGACCATGACGAGATACCACTCTACAGCCTTCTAATTGGTAAAACTAAAAAGTCTGACCATGCAAGTGTGCAAGAAGATATAGCCCCACAGGATCTCTTTTACATTACTGGTTGGAGTATAAGTGGCACAAACAATTTGGAAAACAGTTTTGCATTATCTCCTAAAATTGTATAATTAAATGATTTTTGACTCAGCAATTCCACTCCTAGGTATATGCTCAACGAATATACACGATTGCATAGACAGTCTTGCAAGAGTGTTCACAGCAGCACAATTCATAGTAGCAGAAACTGGGGAACAACTCAAATATCCACCAATAGGGCAGGTGATAACTGTGGTATATTCACACAATGGAGTATTACAAAGCAGCCAAGAGGAATGGACTACAGCAACACACGGCAATGTGAATGAATCTTAGCGATATGGTATTCAGTGATAAAAGCAGACAGCAAAAGACTACACAAGGCATTGTAATCTTTTAAATAAAATAACTCAAATTACAGAGGGAGAGAGAGAGAGGGCCCCTGACGATGGTTTGACTTACCATTTTTCAACTTAACGATGGTGCAAAAGCAATACGCATTTAGTAGAAACCATACTTCGTATTTTGAATTTTGACGTTTTCTTGGGCTGGCGATATGCAGTCTGATCCTCTCGCGTGACGCTGGGCAGCGGCAGCCGCAGCTCCTAGGCAGCCCCGTGATTACGAGGGTAAGCAACAGATACACTTACAACCATCTGCACCCCTCCAACCATTCTGTTTTTCACTTTCAGTGAGTATTCAATAAATTACATGAGCTATTCAACACTTTATTATAAAATAGGCTTTGTGTTAGATGATTTTGCCCAACCGTAAGCAAGTGTTTTGAGCACATTTAAGACAGGCTAGGCTAAGCTATGATGTTTGGTAGGTTAGGTGTATTAAATGCTTTTGTGTGTGTGTGTGTGGAAGATTAGCCCTGAGCTAACTACTGCCAATCCTCCTCTTTTTGCTGAGGAAGACTGGCCCTGAGCCAACATCCGTGCCCATCTTCCTCTACTTTATATGTGGGATGCCTACCACAGCATGGCTTTTGCCAAGTGGTGCCATGTCCGCACCCGGGATCCAAACCGGTGAACCCCAGGCCGCCAAGAAGTGGAACGTGCGAACTTAACCGCTGCACCACCAGGCCGGCCCCTTCAATGCATTTTCAACTTTCAGTATTTTCAACTTATGATGGGTTTATCAGGATGTAACCCCGTCATAAGTCAAGGAGGGTTGTATACAGGTAATGTATACACTTTGAAGGAATACCTAAAGATGGAGTAAAGCAATCTGTAAAGGAAAGCGACAAAACAACGGACATGAGATTCAGGATTCTAGCTGCCTCGGGTGGAGACAGACGGAATAAACTGGGGAAATCGTGTTAAGATGTGGTGTATTGTCAAGTTCTAGCTTTTGTTTTGGGGGGAGGTATTATAGGTTCTTATTGCTTTATTAAAAATAATTAACTAACTAATAAACTAAAAAAAAGCAGACTATACAGGGACCAAAATGAGAATATGTCATGAACTGGGGATTATGATTAATCTGATTCATATAGGTCTAAGAAAGAGAGAAAAAGAAATGCATCTATATCAACAATAAGCAAAAAAAAATATGAGACTTGAGCTACAATAACAGGACAAACTATAAAGAATCTAGAAATCAACCTAACAGTGAATGTATAAGACCATTCTGGAGAAAAAAGTTTAACACTTTTTTTTTTGAGGAAGATTAGCCCTGAGCTAACATCTGCTGCCAATCCTCCTCTTTTTGCTGAGGAAGGCTGGCTCTGAGCTAACATCCGTGCCCATCTTCCTCTACTTTTTTTTTTTTTTAATATGTGGGACGCCTACCACAGCATGGTTTGTCAAGCAGTGCCATGTCCATACCCAGGATCTGAACCAGAGAACCCTGGGCCGCTGAAGCGGAACAGGTGCACTTAACTGCTGCGCCACCGGGCTGGCCCTGGAAATTCTTCTTAAACAAGACCCAAAAGCACAAAGTATAAGGAGAAATTTTGATGACTTTAACCACACCAAAATTCAAGATTTCTTTCAATGAAGTTCACCACAGATAAAGCTAACAGAAAGGTTTATAACATTGCCATTTCTAAAACCTATCTGACAATGGGTTGATTATCTAGATTTTTAAGAGGAACTCCTGAAAAATCAGTAAGAAAAAGACAGCAAAGTCCAACAGAACATTGGACAAAGGCTATGAACAGGCGATTCGAAGTCAGGGAAACAAGAATGGCTATCAGGTATGCAGAGAGATGCTCACCTTGTTGATAATTAGAGAAATCCAGTGTAAAATCGTAATATCACTTTATAGTTCTGCACCATCAGATTGACAAAAATTAGAAGGCTGAATAATTACAAGTGTCGACAGGATGGAGGGAGACTTTTAAGAACTGCTGGTGGGAGTAACCCGACAGTACCTGGTCAATGAGCATGTACGTGCCCTATGACCCAGCAGCCTCAGAGACGCTCTCTCGCAGGTCCACGACTAGCCATGAACAAGGACGTTCAGCGCAGTGTTATTTGTAGCAGCAGGAAGTTGGAGGCAACCTAGATACCTATCACCAGAAGAATAGATAAGTAAAAGGTGATGGATGCACACTATGGAATTCTACGCAGCAGGAAGAAGGGCAAAGAAAGAGGTAAAAAGGTACGCCCCACATCTTTTATCAAGAGAGCAAAGACTTTTCCAGGAGTCTCACTCATCAGACTACAGCTTTCATTTCATTGGCCAAAACTGTATCACATGGTCATACCTAACTGAAAGGTGACTGGAGACAAGTGGGGTTATAGATAGGGATTGTGTCATCTAACCAGCGATGTCTGACACACAATCTAGTAGATTTCTTCTAATTGCTGCATAGAATTCCGTATGTGCATTCACCACATTTTACTGTGATAGCTAGAGGTTCAGCATCCATCTTGTGACCATGGGGAAAAGTGGAGAGACTCCCAGAGAAGGCCCTGACGTCATCAAGTTACATCAACACCAACAGCTTCTTATCCCTGACCGTGTTATCTTGTGTGAAGAATAAACTTCTATTTGTTTAAGCCACATGTATCAGTCAGGGTTCAAGTGCAGACAACAGAAATAAGTCTGGCTAGTTTAAACACAACGAGATGGCTGGTTAGTTTAAGCATACAGAGATGGAGAAGCAGGCTCTAGGTCCGGGAAGAACTCCCAGCTTTGAGAGGCACATGACCTCTGCCGTGATTGGGAAAACAACAGTCACTCCTACAGGAAGCTGATGAATCAGGAAGCTGCTCCCCAGAGCTCCCCCCGCCCCCCGCATCTGTCCTGATCTGTGACAGCAAAACGGATGTCCCGTGCTATTTAGCTCTGTTCCAAATTTATGTCTTGCACAAGAACAGAGCCTAAATCACAGATTCCTAGCTCAAGGGGATCTGGGAAGTGTCATTTTAGCTTTCCAGCTTCTGCCGTTCAGAAAAAACACTAAAAGAAGCTTTGGGTTGAAGCTTAGCAGTGGGTCCAGCCCAGCAGCCAACCATGAGCTCGGCTTCTGGTTACTTACAACCAAAGGCACTCCTAATTGATCCACGTCCTATGCACAGAAAGCAACAAGGACAGACCTGCAAAACACTGCACCGAGTGAAAAAAAACACACAGATGAGCTCTGTAACGCAGTTTACAGGTGTTAGTGAAAACATACACAAATCAACACTACCTTTTACAATGAAATGTGTATTTTCAAGGATACATAAGTGCGGAATTTACCGTAAAGAAAAAGAGAAGAACAGCTGTAGAGATCAGGGATGAAAGAGATAAATTAAATAAAGTAAAATAAAACAAGAGAGAGAGCTTGTACAGTTTGATGGTGGGAGTGATATAAACAGCAATTTGATTGGCTCAATTTTCTACACCTGAGATCCAAAACAATCCATTAAATTTAATATTAATTTAAAGACTAGCTTCAAATAATTTATTATTAATTTAATAATAAATTTAATTTATTTAAATTAAATTATTTATAATTATTAAATTATTAAATATTGATGCAATTTAAATATTTCATATTTAATTCACCACACCAAAGCTAGCCCATTGAACTTAATATGTCATCATTTCTGTACTCCTACTTAGGCAATGTTTTATGTTTTAATTTCCCCGGAATTTCAAAAAACAGGTCCAGGTAACCCCTAGAGACCCACCCGCCCCGAGGGCTCTGTAGTCCCGGCCCCCAAGAAGCGAGATGCCTGCGCTGGCGCCCTCTGCCACCCCCGCCCCTCACCAAGCTCCGCTCCGCCAAAGGGGAAGGGACCTCCGGCTTTCGGGGCTGGGTCCGGAGACCTCACGATCCTCTCGTCCTCCAAGGCTCTGTTTCTGGCGCAGCGGGTCTCCCTAGAAGACGGAAGGTGGGCGCGTCTGGGGGAGAGGAGGGTCTTACTCTCAGAGCCGCCCCCGCGGGGCGGAGCCGCCGGGCAGTGCCCAGCCCGCTCTGGGCAGGATCCTGGGGCGGGACTCGGGCGGCTCCAAGAGAAGAGCCCCCGCCCTCCCGGCCCCTCATCCTTGCTAACCCGGCTTGATCCAGCTCAGCCCTGGGTGTTTGCAGTGGCTGTTTCCGTAAGTCGGGCCATCTGTTACCTGCGTTCTTCCTGGGAAGAGGCAGTCCCCGTCGGGCCGCTCTGGAGACCCGGTGAGTGTGCTCTCAGGAGGCTGGGGGATACTGTGGGCTCAGGCGGGGCCCCAGCAACAACTGCCTCCTAGGGCCCCTCCGAAGCCAGGTGAGGTCCCGTGGCCAGGAGAAGACCACCCTCTCCTTGAATCTCACTGGACCCCTTCAGTAAACCCCTTCTGCCTTCTTAGGGCTCCTGCCACTCGCGTCCCTCCACCGGGCGTCCTCTCTCAAAGGCGGATGGGGCGGGACACCCAGGAAAAGGCTCTCCCTGGGGCAAGGGTTGGGCGAATTGCAGCTGTTGGGACCCCTCTCTGGGATCCAGGGAGACACTGCCCCCCTCCGTTCTGTGTTACAGATGCCAGCGGTGTGAGGAGGAGGGACTCGCCTTCTTGCCCCCAGGTGGAAAAGGAAAAGCTGCCTTTTCGAGGGGAGGGCTGGACATGTCTGAGGCGCTGTCCTGCCCCAGCAATGAGACCCCTGCCCCAGGCTGCAGACTGGGGGCCCTGTACTGGGCCTGTGTCCGCAATGACCCTGCCCAGCTCCAAGCCAGGCTGGATGATGGGGTCTCCCCAGAAGAGGCCACCCAGGTGGACGGCAACGGGAGGGTGAGCAACCCCGGATGCTTCCCAGGCCTGCTGGGGCAGCTCTGCGTCCCCACCACGCCATCCTGGTCTGACTCCCTGCGAGAGTTTCGCACTCAACACCCACTACCTGGGTCCTCAGGAAGAAGGGAGGGGGTGGGACATCTCTGGGACCTATGTGGGTTTAGAGGGCACAGGGGCTGAGCTGCCCCACCCCCAGACAGGCCTCATGGTCGCATGCTACCACGGCTTCGGGAGTGTCGTGGCCCTGCTCAGCCGCTGCCCTTTCCTCGATGTGAACCAGCAGGACAAAGAAGGAGACACAGCCCTCATGCTGGCTGCCCAAGCAGGTGCGAGGCTGTGACCCCAACTTCTGCCGGTTCCCCCCTTTCAGACAGGGCCACAGCCCGCTACTTTTTGCATGATCTCCTTGCACCCCAGGCTCTGCCATGTTGGGTGGAGGGTGGGTTTGGGGCTTCATCACCCCCTTTCCTGATGAGCCACGCTCTACCGTTGGTGCCCTGCAGGCCACGTGCCTCTGGTGAGTCTCCTGCTGAACTACTATGCGGGCCTGGACCTGGAGCGCCGGGACCAGCGGGGGCTGACTGCGCTGATGAAGGCTGCCATGCGGGACCGCTCGGAATGTGTGGCTGCCCTCCTCATGGCAGGTGCATAGGGCCTGGACTGGCATGCGTGGCCTCCAGTCCCTCCGCTAATCCTCCTCGCCAGACACTAAATCAGCTGTCATAGTTGCAGAGCGGAGAGAGGTGGCAATGGAGGATCAATCTAGGCCAACCTCCTGGAGGAGGGGAGTGTGCTTAGGCCTCTCACAGTCAACAAAGTCCGGCTATGGATAGTTCTATTTACATGGTGAATGGCAGTCCCAGAAGAGAAAGCTCGGGAGAATAACCTAGATGAAATGAAAAACCTAAAACAAAAAAGGCTGGGATCTGGAACCAGAGTCTCGGGTTCTAGTCCTGGCTCTGCCACCAGCCGAGTGACCCTGGGCAGATGGCTTCCCTCTTTGGGCCTCATCAGTATAAGGAGGGTGGTGGCCTTCTCTGGGATGACTTCCAGCTCTGACAGGCCAGGGTTCCAGGGACACAGTGATGTGTAGTTGAGGTATGTGGAGTTGTTCCGAGGTGAAGTCCATGCTGTCCATGGAGTCGTGGGTCCTCATTGTTCCCCGAGGTGGGGCTGCCCTCTGTGGGTCCCTCTGGGTGATCCTGGCCTCCGGATTTTCCCTTCCCCATCCTATCAGACTAGGATTGGGGAGCTCCGTACCCCCTCTTTTGTCTCAGTGACTGCTCCTCCCCGCCCCCCAGGATTAGAGGGGCATAGTGATGAAGAGAAGAACCAGGAGTGGGAACCAGCAGGACCGCCCCTCCACCTCCCCAGAGTGGGCAGCTCAGGTGTCTCCCTGCCCTGGGCAACCTGCACACCACCCCTCTGCTCAGTTCCTTGGTTCAGTCTTAAACAGGAGATTGGGATGTGGGGCTGGTCCTGTCCCTGGGCTGTAGCCACTGAGGGCTCCCAGATTCCAGCTGCAAGAGGATGGGACTCTATGGGTTTTTTTGTTTTGTTTTGTTTTTGTTTTTTTTTTAAAGATTTTATTTTTTTTTCCCTTTTTCTCCCCAAAGCCCCTCTGGTACATAGTTGTGTATTCTTCGTTGTGGGTCCTTCTAGTTGTGGCATGTGGGACGTGGCCTGATGAGCAGTGCCATGTCTGCGCCCAGGATTCGAACCAACGAAACACTGGGCTGCCAGCTGCGGAGCCCACGGACTTAACCACTCGGCCACGGGGCCAGCCCCTCTATGGTTTTGAATCTAACCCAAATCAGTCCTGCTGCTAAAGAACCTGCCCTTCTGCAAGTCACCAATCCTGTCCCACCCCACGTCCCCCCTGTAACCTCCCCCCACCCAGGTGCTGACCTGACAGCGGTGGATCCCGTTCGAGGCAAGACGGCCCTGGAGTGGGCACTGCTGACCGACAGCTTCGACACGGTGTGCAGGATCCGGCAGCTGCTGCGGCGGCCCCAGGTGGAGCAGCTCAGCCAGTATTACCAGCCCGAGTGGCCAGCCTTGCCCGGGCTCGTGGCCCAGGCCCAGGCCCAGGCCCAGGCCGCCCCATCTCTCCTGGAGCGACTACAGACCACCTTGAGCCTGCCCTTTGCCCAGTCTCCTCAGGAGGGGGGTGTCCTGGACCACCTCGTGACCATCACGACCAGCCTGGCGAGTCCCTTCCTTACCACGGCCTGCCAGACCCTGTGCCCTGACCACCCACCTGCACTGGGCACCCGAAGCAAGTCTGTGCCAGAGCTGCTAGGCAGTGCCCCGCCCCCTCCCCCAGTGCCCCAGCCCCCTCAGGTGGTCCCCGGCTCCCGGGTCTTCGTCCCCTACCAGAGCCCTCAGGGCATGTTGAGCATGTGCCCTCAGTGGCTACAGCCCAGGGACAGTACCAGCCCCAGGCCCCAAGCTCCCAAGATCCTCCTCTCCAAGGCACCCTCATCTCCCTGGCAGTGCAAGCTGAAGCCCCGGCCGTCAGGGCATCGAATGCTGGCCCTTCCTCTCTGGAGATACCAGGAGCTCAGGATGGAGAGGAGGAGGCAGGAGGAGGAGGAGGAGGCCAGGTTGTCACAGAGCCAGGGGAAGATGGGCTAGGCTGGCTGGGAGCAGGTAATAGGCCCCTTGCTGAGGCCCCTTTGCCCTCTAGAGGCCCTTCAGCCTTCCCATCCTTCTCTGTGAATAACCGCTGGACGAGGTTATTCACACGGCATTGCTCGCCACAGTAAGAGAGTAGAAACAACCTAAGTATCCATCAGTAGGGGACTGGCTAAATCAATTATGGGTGTAATTACTGTACACCCATGTGATATATTCTATATAGTGGTAAAACAAGAGTAAGAGAGCTCTTTATGTTCTGATATGAAACTATCTTCAAGATGTATTAGGTGAAAATAACCAAGGAGTGGAACAGTGTGTCTGGCATGCTACTATTTGTCAAAGTGAAATGTGCACCAAGATAAACTTGACTAATACAAATAAATAGTGGTACCAAGATTTATTTAACTACTTAATGAGTGAACCAGCAGGATGGATCAAAGGAAGAAATGAGGGCCGGCCCTGTGGCCAAGTGGTTAAGTTGGCGCGCTCCGCTTGGGTGGCCTGGGGTTTCATTGGTTCGCATCCTGGGAGCAGACATGGCACCGCTCATCAGGCCATGCTGAGGCGGCGTCTCACATAGCACAGCCAGAAGGACCTGCAACTAGAATATAGAACTATGTACTGGGGGGCTTTGGGAAGAAGAAAATAAAAAATGTTTCAACAGATGTTAGCTCAGGGCCAATCCTTAAAAGAAAAAAAAGGAAAAACTATTATTGACAGTCAGTGGAAAAAGGAATGCTGGAATAAGATTGCAAAGTTAGATACAAAAATGTTAATCCCTGCCTGGCAATAAAACTATAACTGGTTGTTGGTTTTTTTTTTACCAGACAAAAATAATTTGCTATGTATCAATCTACAGTTTAACCTCTTAACTTTATAGAGTCTGGGCCCTAATCAATAGTAACTAGTATGTCAGCAAAGTTACTTCCCCTAGATGACCCATAGGTGGGGTTATTAGCCAGTGATCTAAAATATCTTTGAAAGGGCACAGTAATTTTTACAAGTGCCTTATTTACAGGTTTTGGATATTCTTTCTTAACACATTGTGACATAAATATATTTGCTTGTTTACTCGTAATAATAAAAGCAACCACTTATAAGGTGCTTACTATATACATTAATACATTCAACACTCAAAATAATCCTATGAGGATCTTTGAGGACACGCAGCACAGAGAGGGTAAGGAATTGCACAGGGTCTCACAGCTAGAAATAGGCAGAGATCAAGAGTGAGAGCCAGCCATCCAGTTGTGGAGGCCAGACTCTTAACACTAAGCCACACAGCCTCCCTGGCACCTCCCTGGAGAGGAGCATGGAGGTCTTCTCTGGAAGATGACCGCACAGCGGGTCACGGCCAGAAGGGAAACTTCTCACTGAATATCTTTTTGGACCTTTTGAATTTTTAAAAAATAAACTTTAGTTTTTAGAACAGTTTTAGATTTACAGAAAAGTTGTGAATATGGTGCAGAGAGTTCCCATACACCCCACACCTAGTTTCCTCTATTATTAACATGAGTATAGAACATTTGTTACAATTAATGAACCCATATTAATACGTTATTATGAATAAAGTTCATGCTTTCTTCAGATTTCCTTAGTTTTTACCTAATGTCCTTTTTCTGTGCAGAGCTCCAACTAGGGTACCAAATTACATTAATCGTCACGCCTCCCTACGTTCCTGTTGACTGTGACAGCTTCTCAGATTTTCCTTGTTTCAGATGGCCTCCACAGTTCTGAGGAAACTGGTCGGGTATTTTGTAGCGTGTCCCTCATGGGATTTCTCTTTTGTTTTGCTCATGATTGGCCAGGGTTTATGGGGTTTCAGGAGGAAGACCACAGAGGTGACACGCCATTCTCCTCACGTCTTAACAAGGGTACATACGATGAACGTGACCCACCACGGTTGAGCCGACCTTGAGCACCTGGCGGAGGTCGTGTTTGTCAGGTCCCTTCACTGTAAGTGACCCTTTTCCTCCCCGTTTCTATGCTGTACTCTTTGGAAGGAAGTCATCCTATGAAGTCCACGCCGGGGGGGTACACTCCATCTCCTTGGGGGGAGTATCTATGCACATTATTTGGAATTCTGCACAGAACGTTTCAACCTTTTAGTCATAGATTACCAAATTTTGAAAAATTAAAAAATAAATCTGATCTTTGAATAGGGGATCTCACACACACACACACACACACAGAGGCGGCAACGACTAATAGGGTTGACAGAGTGCCCTTTCTCTCAGAGGGTTCTGAAGGCAACTATGGTGGACTGGAGTGGGTTCAAGGTTAACTGCCATTTCCCACCTCTGCGGTCCTGAACCAGGCACTTAACTTTCTCTTGCTTCCATTTTCTCATCTGTTAAACGGGGGAAAGATTTGTCAGATAATATGGGTAAACTGTAAAGTGCTACCAAGAGTTGGGGTGCTGTGGAAGGGCCCTGGGGAATCGAGCTTGACTGAGCTGCTTCAGGGCCTCCAGGGTGGGGCTAGAGTTCCTCGCTTCCCGCCCGGCGCTGGCATCGGGCATGGCAGACAGGGAAAGAAACGACATCTGCATGTTCCAAGAAACAGCATGCGAGGCGCAGCCCGCTGGTTACATGCTTTGACCCGGGAGTTGGCCTGCGACCTTGGGCAAGTTCCTTAACCTTTCTGAGCCTCAAGGCTCTCCTTCAGAGAAGGGAGGTAATGACAACGTGTGCACATAGGGCTGCTGTGAGAATTCAGTGAGACACTGCTGCTGTTCGCACTGTGCCTGGCTGTGTGAATATCATCACCATCCTATTCCATCCTCACAACCTTCCTATTTTACAGTTGAGGAAACTGGGGCTAGGAAGGTTAAGCGACTTGCCCAAAGTCACCAGCTGCAAAGTGGCCAATGACGCTTGGAGCCCAAGTCTGTGATCCTCCGAAGGCTGTGTCCTTTGCACTGCAGCTAGTGACCTCTGCCCCCAGCCCGGGTCCCCTGGTCCTCTGAACCTCTCCCTCCCACTTCCAATGGCTCGAGTTTTCCAAGGGTGCAGGGGTGACCACGGCATCTTCAGGGCCAGAGAACCAGCCTTCTGTGGCGCTCTCCCTCCCAGCAGAGGGAGCCTCTCCACCTTGGAGGAGACCCCCGCCTCCATCCCTGGTCTTCTCCAGGGCAGCTAGAGTCCCAGGCCTGCAGTCCAGTAATTCCTGCTCCCAGGCCGATCCATCCCCCGCTAATCCTCTAACAGCGCCTGACAGCCTTTCAGGCACCAGTGGGGAGGGATCCTAGGACCGCCGCTCTGCCTGCACTGCCCCAAGTCAACCTCTCAACCGACATCCCAGCTGCTCCCCACTCCACACAGCTCCAGAGACTTCCAAACCGAGTCCTTGTCAGCAGAGGCCAGAGAACCCAGGACAAGGCCCCTGAATGTGCAGAACACAGGCCACCGAGAAGCTGCCCTGCTACGTCGGACAGACCTGGGTCTGAATCCTGGCCCTGCCTCTTCCCATCTCTGCGACCAGGGACCTCTCCCAGCCTCGGTCTGCCCATTTGTAACATCGAATGGTGATAACATATAATCACTACTTTCCAGGGTTGTTGTGCAGCCTCAACAGTGAGAGGTGTCCGAGGCACTGAGCGGCCTGGCACATGGTCAGCGCCGGGAAACAGCAGCCTTTGTGACGGTGCCGAGCAGCAACAGGGAGGAAACTGCCAAGGGGCCAGCTCTGTGGAGGAGGCCAGCGGACGTGTCCTTGAAAGCCCACGGTCTCCCCTGTGATTCTAGGATCCTATCCTGGTGGCCCTGAAGTGAAAACACACACTTATCCCAGGCAGCCTTCTCAGACCAGCTCCTGCACAGCTCTGCACCCCCATCCCCGCGCACCCCTGGCCCGCTCCCCATCACTGCAGCACCGACGGCCGGCCGACCTGTCCCTTGTGTGTGCATGTGTCCACCCTACACCCTGGCAGACAGGGGGCTCCTACAGAAGGGACTTCCAGGTTGGCTCTCCTGACGCACACTGGATGTCAGCCAGGCTGGTGGGGACTCCTGGGGAACCCCCCTGACTCCTGCGTGGGCAGAAACCATGTCTGTCTCCCTCCATGCCGGCCGATATAGGCTCAATAAATGCGTATAGAAGAGAAGTGAGTTCAGGCTCCACCAAGGTCCAGAATGCTTAGAGGGGCCTTTATCATCTCCCTCCTCCTCTCAGGGGCTGCCCTGGTTCCTGGAGTGGCAGTGTCCCCAATTATTCCAGGGCATGCCCCAGGAAACCCCTGTCAGGTCAAGAGAAGGCAAAGGAGTACATATCTGGGGGAGGACAGAAGGACAAGTGGGGACTCATTGGTTCGTGTCCCCTTTTCCCCACACGGGGCGCCTGGACAAGAGTCCCTTCTCTCCAGCACTCATGCTTTCCACATGGTTGAAAACATCCACACGTCTTCCACCACACCCACCACCGGCCAGCCGTGTCCCTCCCCACGTTGCCGTCCATCCCCCAGTCCGCTCCTCGCCCTGACCCCTCAGACCTTTCTCCTGTCAGCGCTCAGCGGGCCACGTTGAGAACCCATCTGGCCAGGGTTCATGCAGACATTCAGACCTGCTCGCCTCTCTCCCTTGCCTCAGAAGGACTGTGGCTTTTCACGGTTAAGGAAGACACCACATCTGAAGCCAGGACTGGAGGGCAAGGCATGAGGTTGGATGGTCTCTGAAACTTCGAACACATGCAGGCAATGTCACGTGCAGACACACGGTCAGCCAGGGTCCTACCGGGACCCGCAGGGTCACAGGTACAGAAGTGCACACAGGTCCACTGGCCTAGTGGCAGTTTGAGAGGCCCCACACGCTAGCATGCATAAAAACACCCCATCACAGAGGGACACAAACACACAGTCTCACTGACAAAGGAAAAAACAAAGATTGGGACCCCCCCCCCTCCCTGGGGTTCCTGGCCCCTCTGCTCTGCCCCCAACACTTGGCATTCCCCCAGCCATCCAGCTCCATACTTTGCCTGTGTGACTGGGGTCAAAGTTGTGGAGTCTGTCTGACTGCTTGGAGCAGGAGGTGGGGGGCTGAGGGAGGGCCAAACCTCACTCTCAAGTCCTCCGTTTAGACCCAGCTGTCCTCCTTAACTGTGAAAAGCCATGGTCCCTCCAAGGGAAAGGAGAGAGGTGAGCAGGTGGAAACCTAAACTCTGCTCTTGGGCTATTTACTCCAGACCAGCCTTGGACACCCCCGCCCCGATCCCCTACATCCGCGCCAGGGGTCCACCTTGGAGATCAAGGGGCAGAGGCCTGCGGATGAGGGGGTCCTGGAGACCAGGGCTCCCCGAGGGCTCTCAGTACCAGGCCCTCCGGTGCTGGAAAGGGCAGAGCCTGGGCACGGATGCTGGAGAGGCGGGAAAGGGGCAGGATTTATGGCATTTCCCCTCCAGCTGGAAACAAAGGCAGATTCCTGTGTCCAGCTCCAGCAATCCGGTCCCACCCACCCGAGTGGCTGGAGCCGAAGGAAATCCCACTGGCCTCTGGCCTCGCCCAGCCACTCAGCCCCTCTTTCAAACAATCCCTCTCCCAGAGGGGGCCATTACCCACTCTCAGATCCTGGGGACCCCTTCTTTGTCCAAATACCAAGCCTTCTCCATCAGGGATGGTGCTCTTGGTCCCTCAGACTCTCTCCCCAGGCAGCAAGAGTCCCTTCAGCACCACCCAAGAGCCTGCGGGCCCCCTACCCCCTTGCCGGCCAACTCTGCCCACCTTCACCCCAGCAAACGCAGGCCCTGATTTCTTTACAGTGGGCGTGAGTCTGGATGCCTCTAGGAAGTGCTGTGCCATCCAAAATGCTCAGCAAGGCCCTCAAGGCGTCTCCCCCGTCCTGAGTCTCAGTTGAACATCCCCGAGTACCAAGATGGTTCACCTCAGCTAATTGACACCGCATCCTTTATCGTAGCAAAACTGCAGCTCCAGCGAAGGGGGGAAGGGGGGCTCGTCAGCTGGTGAAAACTCAGAGACACTGTGTGATACTGACAGAACAGGAGCCAAAGGGATACAATTTAAACTTACAGAATAATAACATCACCATCACCAATTAAGAGGGAGAAAGAAGGGAGAGAATCTAAATCTAAATTCTGGAGCTTTTAAATAATGCCTGAAACTTTTTTTTTAAACCATAGGCTATTTAAAAAAAATTTTTTTTTCAAAGTTTGGCACCTGAGCTAACAACTGTTGCCAATCTTCTTTTTTTTTTTCCCCAAGCCCCCCCCCCCACCCCGCCCCACCAGTACATAGATCGATATTCTAGTTGTGAGTTTGTGAGTGCCTCTGGTTGTGCTACGTAGGATGCCGCCTCAGCATGGCCTGATGAGTGGTGCCATGTCCCACGCCCAGGATGCGAACCGGTGAAACCCTGAGCTGCCAAAGTGGAGCGTGTGAACTTAACCACTTGGCCACGGGGCTGGCCCCTGCTTGAAGATTTTAAGTCTAGAGATAGCAGAAAGACAATACCGCCTGGCATCACTTACACGTGGAGTCTAAAAAAAAAGTCAAACTCACAGGAGCAGAGTAGAAAAGTGGGTGCCAGGGGCCGGGGGGCGAGGGAAATATGGAGAGGTTGGTAAAGGGCACAAACTTTTAGCTATAAGATGAATAAGGTCTCAGGGTCTACGGTAAAACATGGCGGCTACAGTTGATAACACGGTATTGTATCATCGAAATTCCCTAAGAAAGTAGAACTTAAATGTTCTCACCAAAAAAACAAAGAGATAACTATGTGAGGCGATGGATGTGTTAGTTAGCTAGATGGAGGGATCCTCTCACAACGTGTAAGTGTTCAAACCATCACGACGTACACTTTAAATAGCTTACGATTTTATTTGTCAATTATACTCAATAAAGCTGAAAAATATGGAGGTAGCAGTATAAACGTATCATTTAGAGTTGTCGAAGTAAACGTCAGAGGAACAAACAGCCGACACTTTGAGAAGGGGCTGGCCCCAGCATGGGGGGTGCAGTCCAGTCCCCTCTCATTGTAAACTCTTCTGCAGAATCTTATTTATTGATTTTACCCCACGCTGATTCGGGATTTCTTTAATATTTTCCAGAATGGCTGTCTCACGCTTCGAAGGCCCTGTAGTAGCTATGCCTTCATCTGTATCACGACCCCTCTGGTGGCTATTAGAACAGTCACCATTTAGCACCCAGTAAGGAAAGAGACCTCTGTCCCTTGGCCAAGACTCCGCTCTCCTGGCACTCACTTTGTGCTTTTTCCTACCCCACAGCTCAGCCTCCCTTCCTTAAAACAAACCGGTCGTCTGCATGGTCTTACAGCTGCTAGAGAACTCTCACAGATACTTGCTTTTATTCTGAGAGTGTGGTAGAGAAGGCATTACCAGCCCCTCCTTACAGGTGTGGAAACTGAGGCTCACACACAGGGGCTCCGACTCCAAGCTTGGGCTGTTCCCACTCTCTCTCCTCTTCCTCCAGTGGCGGGGCCTGTTGGGTGCAGGAGAGTCACAGAGCCTCAAGGAGGCAAGAGGGGAGGGCCATCCAGAGGTCGCAGGACTGCCGGGCAGGAGGCCTTACTGAAGCAGCTCCTCCTCAGGGCCCAGGTTGCGCGCCAACCTACCCCGAGGCATTGTGTGGGCACCGTCTAATGTGGCTCCTGCCCTGACATGCCATCCCTTCCTCAAGAGGTTCCATCCTGAGATGAGTCATCCTGAGGGCTGAGGGTTGGGCAAGGAGTGGATGAACTCATCCAGGGGACATCCTGGAGGAGCCGGCGAGAAACAGGAAGGTGACTCGGTGGCTGGTTCCTCTTCTGCCAGCCTCTTCCTGAGGTGCTGGGCAGAGCTATGGCTGCCCCCAACCTCCCCAACCCTCGGTACCAGCCAAACTGCCCTTTTACCTGAGCTGTGGTGACAGGGCCAGGGACCAGATAGTTTCCTGAATCTTAGAGCCAAAGAAGATCATATAAGGCTGAGAAGGACCTTCGGGAGTATCAGGTCTAACCCTCTGAGTGTACAGAGGAGGAAACTGAGGCCCAGAAAGGTGATCTAAGCCTGGAACCCAGGCCCTATGGCCCTTGGTTGACTGTTCTCTTCGGGACACCAGGGTGCCTTCTGCCCTGAGCTGAGGGAGACCTAAAGAAGTCACTTCCTCTCCCTCTTCCTCCAGGCAAGACTCAGGCTGCATCCAGCCCACCAAGCTGAGACTCTGTGTAGAACAGATGGATAAATGAAATTCACAAGTATCTGCCCTTCTGCCCACAGTTCCTTCTCCTCGGGCACCCTGTTCTCCTGTCTTCATGGTTCTCATGTTTGAAAAAGCCCTAGGTTGTCTGATCTAAATCTCCACTCTGCAATTTGAGTGGAGCAAAGCCCAGCTCACCCTCTGCTAATTTCCCTCCCTTGCTTTTTCCTCCTCCTTATCCTGATGCAGAACCAGCTGTGCAATTCGCCAGGCCCCCGTGCAAAATGAAAATGCTGGGCCCTTTGTTCAAACATTATTGAGAATTTCAGGATGGCAACAGCAGAGCATTAAACCAAGCAGAGGCGTCTGCACAGGTTGAACACCCACGAAGCTGGCCCCGCCCTCATGTCAAGAGTAATGCTTCAACTCAATATTCATATCTGGTCCTGAAAGGGCCACTCCCCTGCCTTCATGCAGACTCTGTGTCACCTCCCTGCCCCAGCTGAGAATCTCCCTGCAGGTTCACTCCACACACCCTTCCCAGGGGCTCCAGGCCTCTGCTTCTTACGCTGCTGGGAAATCCTTCCGAATATCTAAATCTAAATCTCAGTCCTCTGGGCCTGTTTCCTCTTGTCCTGTCCTCACCGATTATGGGGAACAGCTGGTTCTTCTGAGTAATTAATTCTTGCAGACTTGGATACAGTCTGTAATTCCTTCTCCCTTTCCTCATTGGGCTCTGTCTCCACTGGGCTTTCTCCAACTGTGTCCCTCCTCTGAGGCCTTCCCAAGATTTCTGCACGTTCCCAAGATTCTCTGCGTGCTGTGGAAGGCACCAGGTTCAAGAAGCCCCAAAGAGCACGGGTCAGGGTCCAGAGGGCTCAGCACTCTGGGAACCGGGGCAGGGGGGTGGGGGGTGTGGGACGCACTACCCAGCATTGAAGAACAGCCCATCCCCTACTGGGCCCTGTCTTCCTCCTCCAAACCCTACTCTTGTATCTGTTTCATGAGCCCTTCCCAGATAAAGTTCCCCATCCCCACTGATGCTCAGCTTTTGTCCATCTCCATGTTTCTGTTCTCAGTGTGTGTCTCAGACTGAATGCTTCCCTTGGGGAAGCCCCCACTTCTGCCTCCCAGGACAGAGGTCCACTGGCTGCAGTTGGGAAAGGTTTATCAGAAGCCATAGTAGGGCCGGGGTGAGCATGGGTCTGGACGATGGACAGGCAGCCACACTGCTAGTTCTCCAGCTAATCGAGTGCCGAAGTGGCCGCTATAATCTGCAAGAGCAGATACTGTAATCCCATAGTACTTCCTATTGGCTGCAGGACACAGCTCCGTCCTGACACTGAAATTCGGGTGTGCCTCGGTTCTGGGATTCACAATGCTCACGAGTTGTGAAGCAGCTGCAGGGTGGGGGCTGGGGAGGGTTTCTGCAGAGGAAGTGAGGTCAGTCAACAATTGATGCCTGTTTGAGCCTTTACCCATTGTCTCCCCCAGCCTCTATTCCCGGCAACGGGTGGGGGTCCCTGGCCCATCTCACAGAATCCCCATATTAGAGCAAGACACTGTAGAGGTCTGCTCCTGCTCCTAATACCCTGGTCTTTCCACTCGGCTCTGAGGCCACCTCCTCCCAGCCTTGTCATTTATTAATTTAATTAAACACTTTCCGGAAGGGCCTACACTGTGTCAGGCTCAGCAGACAGCATTTTTGCTTTGAACCGAGCATGCAACATTTCCCTTCATTTTCACAGCCCTGTGAGGCTGGCTGTTTATCACACCCTTTTAGCAGATGGGGAACTGAGGCATGGAGAGGTGTCGCTTATCTAAGGCAACTAGTCTGGATTCCCAGACTCCAGGGTCTTTGTGGATAACCAGGAGGCCAGGAATAAAACCATAAAGCCGGGAGTCCTGCCTCCAGGCTGCTTACGGTGGTCATAAAGAAGGACAAGGATGTCAGAGCTCAGAGCCTGAGGAAGGGCGTCAGGAGGAAGAGTCTGTTTCTCCCTGGGGGAGAAGCCATTCTGCACCCCCCACCACAGCACCTTGTCCCAGTGGTGTCCCACAGGAGGTTCGGTCCCCAGCTCTAAGACTCCATTTGGTGGGGTGAGAGGTCTGCCTCGAAGGGGGCAGTCCAAGGCGGTTCCAAGCCTCTCCCTCCGTTCTGGTCGCCCACGGTGGGGAGAGGCGTCCTTGTCACCGAGCTGAGCTGTGCTGCGGCTGACCGATGGGGCTGAGCCGTCCTCACCATTGACCCAGAGCCGCCCCATCTGGGCCTGTTTACCCTGCGCTGAGCTGAACGCAGAGAGGCTGCGGAAGAGGGGAGGGGACAAGAGTGGGTGAAGGGGCCCGAGGGAGGAGACTGAAGGATTCGGACCGAATGGAGAGTCCCCAAGTGGAGAGACAGTCCCCGCCGGGGGTTGGGGGAGGGGGGAAGCCAAAATATTTGAGACCCTGCCAGCCCCAAACTCTGCCCTTGCTGCTCTGAGCTTCTAGGCCCAGGACCCAGGGCTGAGGGTGCCAGAAGGGCAGGTGACTTCCTTTCCCTTCCTCCTCCCCGCATGTCCATCCCTTGGTGCCCCCCCTCCCATCCCAGGGTTCCAGGTCGCCCCCTCAGCAGCTCTGAACGGGAGGGACGCCCCCAACCCTACCCCAGCCGTCAGATGGTGCCTCCTGTCCCTGCTCTGGTCCCCATGGCTCCGGCCCAGACCCCACAGGACCCCCCGCGGCCCGAGTCCAAGGCCCGCCCCCTCGGGGAGGCGGATGTGGGAGGCTCGGGCGGGGGCGGCGATCCCAGCGCTGGGAGGTGGGGGACGGCCGCCCCCAGGGTCTGGGAGCCTCGCGGGGGAGGGTCCAGCCTCGCAGCCCCAGCGAGGGGCGAGCGGGCGGCCGTCGGCGAACTGGGCAATAGGAAACGGTTTATTAGGAGGGAGTGGTGGAGTCGGGCCAGGCAGGAAGACGCTGGAATAAGAAACATTTTTGCTCCGGCCCCTTTCCCAGTCCCGGGAGGCCGCCGCGCCAGCCGCGCCGAGCGAGCCCCTCCCCGGCTCGGCTCCAGCCCCGCGCGGGCCGCGTCCGGACCCCGGCCCGCAGGCCAGCGCTCGTCGTGCCACCGCGGCCGCCGCCGGCACGGGAGGCGCCCCGCCCGCTGCACGCCCGCGCCCCAGCGCCCGAGCGCAGGCCCGGAGGTGAGTCGGGGTCCTCGGGCGCGGCGGGGGAGGGGGGCCGCCCGACCCTCGCCCCGAATGGGCCCTTCCTTCGGGCGGATCCCAGAGACCCCCTCAGAGTGGTCGCCGCAGCCTCTGCCCCAGCTCATCCCGAGAGCAAGCTGCCCTCGCCCTCCGTGCACATCTGCCTTTTATCCCACCCAGACTGGGAGGGGGCTGGGCTGACCCGGCTAAAGGATCAGAAAACGGTGCTCCTGGGGCCAGTCACTTAACTTCTCCGTTCTCCCGCCCTCATCCATAAAATGGGCTCATGGCCCTCCAGGCGGCTGGCCGTGACCTGGGAGGGAGGGTCCGCTTCCAGCGCTGTCGAGCTTCCCCTTGACGCCCACCTTTCCCAGACCAGCCCCTGCAGCTCAGGCTTCAGGAATCTGACCCTGAAACTCTATCCCGCAAACCTCACCTGGAACCCTGCGTGGTCAGATGATCCCCTGCCTGGCCTTCCTTCAGGATCCAGGCCAGAGGGCATCCCCGTCTCCCTCTAGGCTGGGACCCCAGGTTTTCAGTCTGCCAGGAGGCCGGTGGTGTTGAGCCCATCTCTGGGCTGGCCGCAGCCACTCTCTATTCTTCTCCAGGGATGTGCATAGTGGACAATAGCTCCCACTCTCTATGGGCTGGGTCAGAGTCTGTCCCCTCTGATCCCGCACTGCCCCATTTGTCCTAGTATCTGTGCTCCCATCTCATGGGGTGGTTAAAAATAGCTACCATTTATTGACTACTATGTAGACACTTAGATTTATTTTTCTCATGTAATCCTGGCGACAACCTAGCAGAAGAGGTGTTATTATGCCCATCCTACAGAAGAGGAAACAGATTCAGACGTGAATCACTTGTCCAGAGCTCCATGGATGGTGTAAATGGCGGGTTGCCCTTTTGGTCACATTTGTTAAGTGCTTACTGTGTACCACTTAGTACCCTGCTAAATGATTTTACTACATTATGCCTGTGAAATGAGTGGTATTATTATTGCCATTTTTTCACAGGAGAAGCCTAAGCCTCAAAATGATTAACTAACTTGCCCCAAATCTCACCACTCTACGTGCAGAGGCAGGATTTGAACCCAGGTCTACACAGTCCAGAGCCCACGTCCCAACTTTTGTGCTAACCTGTGCTGCCTCTGCAGTCTGTCTGAGACCGTGAAATCCAGGCTTGATGCTACATCACTCTGCTGTGACAGGCTAAGGCAGTGATGCAGATGAAAGGGCTTGGTGTATGATAAGGGGCAACCCAGATCGAGAGGCTCAGTCTGGTCCTCTCTGTTTGGGTGAGAGCTGCTGACGGGCAGAGCGGGCACCTCCAGCCCCTTCATAATCACCCCTGTGCGGAGCCACTGCTGCTGATGGGAGCAGGTTTTCTCAATCCCTCAAGTGGGCTGGGAAGAAAAAGATTGACAACCACCTTCCAAACACAGCCCCACCTAAGACTAAGCCTTCGGCAAACAGATAACTTCTGTCTTCACATCTAAACAAACCCGCATCAGGCACCTGCTGATGACGACAGCAGCAGGCACTCTGTTAATGCCTGAGAGACCTATTCTTTCTTTCTGCTCCGAGAGACTCACCTAACACCAAACGTCCGTAGGAATAAAATGAGCAAACGAAGATTTCTTGCCAGCAATTTAAGTTGATCAAGACACATGGAGTGATTATGGGCAAGAAACTTAACATCCCCGAGCCTCAGTTTCCCCATTGGGTGGTTGTGAGGATGAAATGAGATCCGTTAAAGCTCAGCAGTTAGCACATAAGTAGTGCTCAGAGGAAGTTCTCTTCTTATTGAGGGTTTCACAGTGGTAGGTTAATGTTTAAAATTAGTCTAGCATTTGTGATTTCTGGCCAACAACAGTGATGCTTCTGTCAGCAGGAGATCTTTCACGAAGTTTTGCTTAGAAGTGAAAGGATGCCGCCAGTCCCCAGGAGTCCATCTGTGCTCGAGTCAGATCTCAGAGCGAATCTTGCAGGGTCAGCTCTGAGTTTGGACTAGACAGGACTCAGCACCCTCCTGTACTTAGCCCTACACTGGGCCCAGGTAAAAACTGGACAGTCACGATCTACTCCACTAGATCCCCAGGATTAGACCAGAAGTGAGTTCTGCAAATGCTGCCTGGCCCTCCCTGCCCTGCACTCCCAGGCTTGAGATGTCGAGAAGAAGCCCTCACCCTCGCCCCGCCCACCCTCTGCAGTCCTCCAGTACAGGGGGAGGCCCCCGGGGGGAGGAGTGAGAGCACCCCACATCCACTCATCCAGGAGGCCTTGCACAGTGAAATGAAAGCAAGGGGACCCGTCTTAGCATGGTGACATTTCTCAAAGTGGGATACCCACACAAACTGATCAGAATTACCTGGGGAACTTTTACAAAACGCATGTTTCTTGCTGGGCCCAGATAGACTGCATCCGAATCTGGAGTGGGAGAGAGACCAAAGAATGTGCATTGCTAACGAAGCACTTCAGGTGATTGATGCACGAGAAATTGGTGAGAGGGTGGCCTGGGGCCTGGCCAGAGAAGAGGAAGCATGGGTGGAGGATCCTAGAAGGAAGCCGGATTTCATCCTTATTGTTACCCACTTTTTCCTTCCTGCCATGTACCCTCTCCTGAGCTGCTTTCTGAGCAAGCAAAGGCTGCCAAGGATGGCTTCCCGCCTGTACCCTAGTGGACAAATTCGGCTTGTCTGGGGCTCACTCCCCCTCCAGCCTCCAGTTCTCCTGCGAGTCCTCACTGTCTGCCAGGAGGGGCAAGAGACAGGAGGTCAGGCAGAGGCTGGGGACACAGCTGCAGCAGCCCAGGGCTCCGTTTCCTCCCCCAGCCCTGGGCCTCTGGGGCAGAGGAAGCCCGGGCAGGAAGGCCAGAGCTGCCACCAGCCAGAGAGGCCCATGAAGCTCCCCCAACAGCCGTCCTGCCCTCAGAGCCTCAGCATCATGCATCTTCATTTGGCACCTTCTTAGACTATGGGCCTTCTGCAGCTTATGTGGCCATATGTCCAGCCCTACCAGCCTCACCATGTGATGTCAGAAGACACTCTCCCTCGTGTTAGCTGCCCCTGCCTGGGGATTTGGTCCCCAGGCACATAGTTGGACACTCTCCACCATTTAGAAAGTCCTTCTTGCTGTCAGACCTCAGTCCTTCTTGCTGCAGCCTCAGCTCTTATCTTCTTGTTCTAAACCTTTGAGAAATGAAGAAGGGGGTGGCTTCTGAAGCACTAGTTCTGGATTGGGGACTACCATAGATCAGAATTACTTCCCTTAACTAACTCTTCACCAAACTTCTGGAACAGTTCAACCTCAGCCAGCCATGGAAGGTCAAACATTTAGTATCTAAGTGTGTTTCGCTTCCTCTCCCACATCAGTGGCCCTCCCCCCATGCTTTCTCATGACAGCAAGGAGAGAGAAGGGGGCCAGGGAATGGCTCAGAGGGCATCTTGTACTCTAGTGAGGTGGCAGAGAGATTCCTGCACAGCTGGCATGACCCAGCACTGTCAAAGCTTTGTATGGCTGTTATAATCCTGAGGGCTCAGACCTGGCTGCCCCCCTGGATTGGGAGACAGAGTAGAAGGAGCACTGGACCGGGAGTCTGGACACCGGGGTTGTACTCCTCGTACTGCCACTGAATCCTGTCTGACCTTGGACAAGTCTCCTCCTCTGTCTGAGCCTTCAGCCCATCTGCTCTAAAATGAGGAGCTGGGCTTGTGACCCACAAGGTGTCCCCCAAGAATTCGGTCATGAGGGTGTTCCAGCCCCACGTGGCTCCTGCAGACCCTGTGGCTGCTCCAGCCTGCCCTGAGAATGTGCCCTGAAGTCCCCGCCGTGCGTGACTCCGGTCTGTTCTATCCAGACCTCAATCTAAACAATCTTGATTCCTGTTCCCAGCTTGGCGGGACCCTGAATGGCAGGAAGTGAAGAGAGGAGCCTGTTTATGTTCGAGGCAGCCAGGGCTGGGGGGGCACTGGGGAAAGGGTGGGCAGGGGTGGAGGCTGGGAGGGGGTGGGCAAGAGGATAGAAGGGTGGAGGGCTGCTCAAGAGATGCCCCTGCCACCCTAGCCCCGTGCCCTCTGCGCCCTCCGGTCTGAGCTCAGCAGCAGAGGGGCACGGCTGGGAGTCCCCCAAGCTCTCAGTCACTTAAACGTGGCTCCCCACCCCTCACCCCTAACAGGATGGTTTCCATGGGGAAGTGAACCAGGACTTCCCCTGCAGGCCACGCCCCAAGGCCAGACGCAGGGAGTAGGGAGGAGGCCTCCCTGCCCCCCCCCAAAAAACTCCCAGTGATTTCCTCTGAGTGGGAGGGACCTGTGGTCAGTGGCTGAGAACACGGAGGGGATCACATTTCACAGATCTTAGTGCATCCTCTCTCCTGCTCCTCTCTTCAGGATCATGACCTTGGACCCCCCCAGGAGAGGCCTTCTGATGCTACTAATGGCCTTGGGCCTGACCCAGAGTGAGTACTGGGGGAGCAGGTAGGGAACAGGGGCCTGGATGGAGAAAGGGCTATCTGGGCTCAGCTCAGCTCTTGCTGGGGCTGAGTTTGAGGAGCTGGGGAGAAGGGATTTAGGAGCTTGGCTGGAGCGTGGGAGACAAGCTCAGTTAGGCTAAGCTCCCAGCTGCCCCAGCCCTCCTTTGCTGTCCTCTTGATTCAAACCTGCAGTCTGGTGCTCTGTCGGTCTCCAGGGTGGAACTACTCTCTGGAGGTGCAGAGAGTGGGGACGTTGGCAGGGAGGGCCTGAGAGGGCCCTCAGAGTTGAGGCTGGGGGCCAGGGCTGGGCCTGGAACTGGGAGGGGAGGTCCTAGGATCAGGGAGGCAACAGAGGCCTGGTTCTCATAGTCTCAGCTGCCCCTAGTTGGGGGTAAGGCTGGGGAGGGAAGGAGAGTCTGAGGATGGAACTAAGGGACCAAGGCCTCAAGGGGTTTGTTTGAGAGGTCAGAAGGGAGAGGGCTGTGGGACAGACATGGGTAATGGTTTCAGCCTGGGGAGTTGGGCCCAGAGTGGCTGAGCTTCTGGTGTGTCTCCCAGGCGACCCCGTGAAGCCCTCTCGGGGCCCACTGCTGACCTGCACATGTGACAGCCCACACTGCAGCAGGCCTACCTGCCAGGGGGCCTGGTGCACAGTAGTGCTGGTGCGGGAGGAGGGCAGCCACCCCCAGGAACATCGGGGCTGCGGGAACCTGCACCAGGAGCTTTGCAGGGGGCGCCCCACCGAGTTCGTCAACCACTACTGCTGCTACAGCCCCCTCTGCAACCAGAACGTGTCCCTGGTGCTGGAGGGTATGTCCAGCTGCCCTCCAACCCCTCCCCATCTCCTCAGACCTTGCCCTCCCTGTCTTGCTCTCCTCTCATGCTCTGGCCAGGAGGGTGGGGGTGGCAGGACCCTGGAACTGATGGCAGAGTGGCAAGGTAGGGGGATCTGGCCTGGTGGAAGCTGGGCCTCAGTTTCCCCCCTCTGGCAGCCACCCCAACTCCGGAGCAGCCGCAAGTAGATGGCCAGCTGCCTCTGATCCTGGGCCCTGTGCTGGCCTTCCTGGCCCTGGTGGCCCTGGGTACCCTGGGCCTGTGGCATGTCCGGCGGAGGCAGGAGAAACAGCGGGGCCTGCACAGCGAGCTGGGCGAGTCCAGCCTCATCCTGAAGGCATCCGAGCAGGGGGACAGCATGTTGGGGGTATGGGCATGGGGGAACCTGGGACACAGGGTGGTGGGAGGTAGACAGGAGCCACAGAATCAGAGGGGATGCAGAGTGACAGGCAGCTGAGAAAGGCACAATCACAGACACTCAGAGATTCGAGTGGGCGGGGAGCTGGGCGAGGAAGGAGCATCAGAGACACAGTAGGAGGACCTAGGTTGAGGATGGAGAAAGGGGCTAGGGTGGGTGGGGGTGGCCTCTCAGCGGCCTCTCGGTACTCCTAGGACCTCTTGGACAGTGACTGTACCACGGGCAGTGGCTCGGGGCTCCCCTTCCTGGTGCAGAGGACAGTGGCACGGCAGGTTGCCCTGGTGGAGTGTGTGGGTGAGCAGTGGGTGAGCCGAGGGGATGGGGACTAAGGGCTCCCATGAGCTTGGAGGGCTGAGGGAGCTCTTGGCTTCTGGAGTGATAGGCAGGGCCAGGCCTGAGTCAGAATGGGCATTCTGCTGAGCCAGGAGTGGCTGGAGATGGGCACGGCTAGATCCTTCTGTAGGAGCCGGGGTGGAACAAGAGGCAGATGGGGATGGCCTGCCAGCTGGGTTTGGGTCTGGATTAAGTTAAACATAAGTGTCAGAGGTTCTGCAGATGGGTTCAGTGCAGCATCAACATGGAGCACTCTTCTGGGGATTACTGTGCCCAGGGCCTTGGTGTGACCCTCTCCCTCCCCTCTGGCCCAGGAAAGGGCCGCTATGGTGAGGTATGGCGGGGCCTGTGGCATGGCGAGAGTGTGGCCGTCAAGATCTTCTCCTCGAGGGATGAACAGTCCTGGTTCCGGGAGACGGAGATCTACAACACAGTGTTGCTCAGACATGACAACATCCTAGGCAAGCAGGGGGTTGCTATGCCAAGCCTGGGGCTCTCATCCCTCTGCACTCAGGGCTGGAGTTGCCAGGCCTCTGGACATTGACCTAACCCTGACCCTAATCTCTGTCTCCAGCTTCCTCTTTGACCTAAGCCAGACCAGCCTCAGCTGGTCTCAGCCCTAGCCCCAGCTTTGCCCTGACCCAGTTCTTCCCCTGACCCTAGCCCCAGCCGGGATCCTGACCAGTCCAGCTTCCCTCATCCCTAGGCCCCTCGGCTGAGGCATCTGACCCTCTGCCCACAGGCTTTATTGCCTCAGACATGACTTCCCGCAACTCGAGCACACAGCTGTGGCTCATCACACACTACCACGAGCATGGCTCGCTCTACGACTTTCTGCAGAGGCAGACGCTGGAGCCCCAGCTGGCTCTGAGGCTAGCTGTGTCCGCGGCCTGCGGCCTGGCGCACCTGCACGTAGAGATCTTCGGCACGCAGGGCAAACCGGCCATCGCCCACCGCGACCTCAAGAGCCGCAACGTGCTGGTCAAGAGCAACCTGCAGTGCTGCATCGCCGACCTGGGTGAGCGGGGCGGGGCAGGGGTGGGGCAGGGGCGGGCCTTCCGCAGGGGGCGGGGCAGGGGCGGGGCCTCCGCAGGTGGGTGGTGGGGCGGGCCTTCCCCACGGGGACTGGGCGGGGAACGGGCGGGTCCTTCGCAGGTGGGGGTGGTGGGGCGGGCCCTCCGCAGCGGAGCGGGCGGGGGCAAGGGCGGGCCCTCCGCAGCGGGGCGGGCGGGGACATGGGCGGGCCCGTCGAATGGGACGGGGCAGGGGCGGGCCCTTCGCAGGTGGGTGGTGGGACGTGCCCTCCGCAGGGGGCGGGGCGAGGCGTCCGCAGGAGGCGGGGTCGCGCACTCTTCCTCTCCGCTTGGTTCCATCCCTGCTGGTTTGGGTGCGTGGCGACGACGACGATCCTGATTGGCTCTTTAAAACTTAGAGATGTTTGCTGTCTCATTTCACCTCCGCAAGAGCCCCACTAGTTGCCTAAACGCTCTTTTCAAGCCCAGCCTCTTTCCATCACACCACCCTGGCTCCAGGAGTTGGGTTGAAGGGGCGGGAAGCCAGGAACCTGGGGTCTTAGTCTGGCTCAACTGTCTACATTGCGCCCGCCTCACTAGGCCTTGGGGCTCTGCTCTGCGAAATGGGCATAACATGCCTGCCTTAGACAGCGGCAGTTGTTCCTGTGGCTGCTGTCTCCCAGGCCACCTCAGGGCAGTCTCCATTTGCCTGTTCCTCTGTGTCCCACCGCCTTGCTCCACCCCCACCTTGCCCCCTGGAACCCTGCCTCCCGGAGCTGCCCTGTCTGGGCTCGAGTGAGCAGCAGGAGTGACAGACCCGGTACCCACAGGCCTGGCTGTGATGCACTCCCAGGGTAGCGATTACCTGGACATCGGCAACAACCCGCGAGTGGGCACCAAGCGGTACATGGCCCCTGAGGTGCTGGATGAGCAGATCCGCACCGACTGCTTTGAGTCCTACAAGTGGACAGACATCTGGGCCTTTGGCCTGGTGCTGTGGGAGATAACCCGACGGACCACTGTCAATGGTGAGGACCCACCTTGCGCAGGATGGGCAAAGGGGAGTGGGGCAGGTGCATAGAGAGGCAGACAGGCAGGAGATGGGGGCCTCCTGCCATGGTTAGTGCCTGTGGCCTGAGGGGTTTGTGACCAGACCTCCTGGATTCCCTCCATTGTCACTCACGAGCCGGTTCAGCTGAGTGACCTATCAAGGTTCATCTGAGTCTGCCAGTCTGCGATTCTGACCGTAAAATCTTGGGTAAGTGATAATAATAGAAATGTTAATAGCAGCTAACATTTATTGAGTTTAAATGTGTGCCAGATGCCGTGCTGCATATATGTATCATCTTATTTAATCATCCTGTGCTGGCAGGGAGGTGGTATCGCTCAGTGGTTAAGAGCATAGGCTGGGAATCTGATGGCCTAGGTTCAGTTCCTGATTTCACCACTGACCATGGGCAGGTTACTTAACCTCGTTGTGCCTCAGTTTCCACATTTGTAAAATGAGAATGAAAATAGTTTCTAGTTGTTGAGATAATTCAAATAAAGTTTTCAGGACACTATCTGGAGCTGTTTTGGAGCTCAGGAAATGTTAGTGGCAATTCCTGTTGTAATAATGAGTGCCTGACACAGTATCATGCCCATTTTACATCTGAGGGGACTGAGGCACAGAATTACAGCCAGCTAGAGGCAGCACTGTCGTCTGAACCCAGGCAATCTGACTCTGGGGCCGGTGTTCTTTATCACTGTGCTCACTTAAACCTCTCTGGTCCTTGGTTTCCTTGTCCACGAAAATGCCTGCACTGTCTGCTTATTGCTACCTCATTATTCCTGAGGGTGCTACAGGAGACTCAGCTTAGGAGGGGCTGGGAGCAGGCAGAGGGACTTCATTCCCGCTGGCCCCGTAGAGGGGGCAGCCCTATGGCTGGTGCCCTCCCAGCCCTGGGGTAGATGGATGACGGTTGGTGGTCTGGACTGGGTGGAGAGGCTTGTCGGTCTTTGTGGAAACTGTCCGTGGGGAGGGGCTGCCTGGGGTCCTGACAGGTTGGGGACAACCCTCAGGATATGACTGGAGCTCTGCTCCTTGGGGACAGGGCCACTCTCATTTCCTGAGCATCTGCCAGGAGCCAACCCCATGCCAGGCTTCATTTGCCCTCAGTGGTCATCGACTGGTGGAGGCTGAGGGGTAACCAGTCCCTCTGAGAGACTCTCGAGGGGCTCAGATTCCTGCCCCTTCGGGCGTGGACTCCCAGAGTGGGCTCTAGAAGCTGGGGTCAGGGAAAGGGGGTGCCTGGAGGGAGCCGAGCCCCCCAGGACCAGGCTGCAGGCAGGCAGGAGAGGAAGGCTGGCCTGCCCAGGGCCAAGGGAGGCTGACTGAAGCTCCTGAGGCCGAGGGAAGCTCCTCCAGCCCACACAGATTTGTGGCGCATTATAAACACTGTAATCTGGTGTCAGCCCCGGCGCTGATTAAAGGCCCATTAGACACGCTCAGGCCTCTGCGCAGCACTGATTAGGGCGCAAGTGACACTGGGCTGGCCTGGACGCTGGCCATGGGGAGAACAGCTGGAGCAGGCTCGACTTGGGTTGGGCTGTGCGGCCGGGCCCCCCACCTCAGGCTGGGAAGCAGGGTGGGGCCTGGGGCGCTTTCTCCGGGGCTGCCTCTTCTGCCCAAGCTGTTTGCAGCTCCACAGGCATCGTTTTCAGAAAGCTCCTGCTAAGGACTGTGCACCTGGGACAATGTTGCGGGGCGGAGCGCCCTGCTGGCTGAGAGGGTCATCAGAGGCCTGTGCTGTCCCTGAAGGTGGGTGGATGTTATCTGGACCAGGGTGAAAATCCCTTTCTCTTAGGAGAGCTGTTTTTTTCCCCTTCTCTTTGTTCCACATCCTCACCCGGCAATCAGCCAGCTACCCTCCCTTAAGGTAGCTTGGAGATCAAGGGCATGGGCTTTGGTTAGACTTTCTGGGCTTAAATCCTGGCTCTGTTCTTTACTCCCTGTGTGACCTTGGACAAGTTTCTTAACCTCTCTGGCCTTAATTTCCTTGCTTATCCAGTGGAGCTAACAGTATTACCTCATAGAGCCGCTGTGAGGATTTACGCAGTACACTTAGGACATACCTGCACAGAGTCAGTGCTCAGTACACTTGAGGTATCACTGGGTGTCTGTGATAGTTGGGACCTGGGAGCAGTACCCAGGCCCAGGGCGAGAGGCAGTGGGAAAGACTGGAACAAGATCTGGCCTAGGAATCCAATTAGATGAGTTTAAACCTTGACTCTGCCATTACTAGCTGTGTAACCCTGGGCTCAACTTCCCTGAGCATCAGTTTCTTCATCTGTCAAATGCAGGTAATAATAGTACCCACCTCACGGGGTTGTTGTGAAGACTAACAGGATAATGCATGTAAAGTGTTTATAGCACAATGTCTGGCGCATGGTAAGTGAAAAATAAATGGCAGTAATTATTATTATTATTTGTGAATGTATTTACTATATTATAGTATCCCTCTCAGGAGTAGTGTAGCCAGGCACTCTTTCCTGGCCCTGGACAGAGGGTGGGCAATGCTCTCCTCTAGGTGGTATTGGGCCTTCTTGTCCTGAGTGATTGTCCCACCCCCTCTCTCCCCAGGCATCGTGGAGGACTACAGGCCACCCTTCTATGATGTGGTGCCCAATGATCCCAGCTTTGAGGACATGAAGAAGGTGGTGTGTGTTGACCAGCAGACCCCCACCATCCCCAACCGGCTGGCTGCAGACCCGGTGAGAGCTCCACTGGGCTGGGATGGATGGTATGGTGGCTCACAGCTGGGACTTCTGGGCCCAGGAGCTTGTATCTGAGGCCTCTGCTTCACCTTGGATAGAGTCTGGGGGATGGATTGCAGGGACCCCCGAGATGCTCCCTCCCACGTCCCCGGCCTGTGCGCCCCCAGGGACCGTCTGGGTGTTCCGGGATTTTCAGGACCCTTCACCTGGCCTGAAAGCCAGAGGCACTCTGCTGCACTTCCTGCTGTGAAAGCTCTGCTGTTTGTTTTCTCTCAGAACACTCCACGTGCTCTGACAGGGCACATCCACACGTGGATATAAACACAGGCACGCAATGCTCCTACAAACACACACTCACAGGTGCACACACACACTCTGCACACGTGCACAGATACACACGTGTGCATATACATGATCACAGACACACATGTATGCATACACACAGATACACACATATACACACCCACAGATACACACGTGTGCATATACATGATCACAGACACACATGTATGCATACACACAGATACACACACTCTGCACAGATACACACGTGTGCATATACATGATCACAGACACACATGTATGCATACACACAGATACACACACTCTGCACAGATACACACGTGTGCGTATACATGATCACAGATACACATGTATGCATACACACACTCTGCACACGTGCACAGATACACACGTGTGCATATACATGATCACAGACACACATGTATGCATACACACAGATACACACACTGCACACGTGCACAGATACACACGTGTGCGTATACATGATCACAGACACACATGTATGCATACACACAGATACACTCTGCACAGATACACACGTGTGCATATACATGATCACAGACACACATGTATGCATACACACAGATACACACACTCTGCACAGATACACACGTGTGCATATACATGATCACAGACACACATGTATGCATACACACAGATACACACACTGCACACGTGCACAGATACACACGTGTGCATATACATGATCACAGATACACATGTATGCATACACACAGATACACACACTGCACACGTGCACAGATACACACGTGTGCATATACATGATCACAGACACACATGTATGCATACACACAGATACACACACTCTGCACAGATACACACGTGTGCGTATACATGATCACAGACACACATGTATGCATACACACAGATACACACACTCTGCACACGTGCACAGATACACACGTGTGCATATACATGATCACAGACACACATGTATGCATACACACAGATACACACACTCTGCACAGATACACACGTGTGCGTATACATGATCACAGACACACATGTATGCATACACACAGATACACTCTGCACACGTGCACAGATACACACGTGTGCATATACATGATCACAGATACACATGTATGCATACACACAGATACACACACTCTGCACAGATACACACGTGTGCGTATACATGATCACAGATACACATGTATGCATACACACAGATACACACACTCTGCACAGATACACACGTGTGCGTATACATGATCACAGACACACATGTATGCATACACACAGATACACACACTCTGCACAGATACACACGTGTGCATGTACATGATCACAGACACACATGTATGCATACACACAGATACACACACTGCACACGTGCACAGATACACACGTGTGCGTATACATGATCACAGACACACATGTATGCATACACACAGATACACTCTGCACACGTGCACAGATACACACGTGTGCGTATACATGATCACAGACACACATGTATGCATACACACAGATACACACACTGCACACGTGCACAGATACACACGTGTGCATATACATGATCACAGACACACATGTATGCATACACACAGATACACACACTCTGCACAGATACACACGTGTGCGTATACATGATCACAGACACACATGTATGCATACACACAGATACACACACTCTGCACACGTGCACAGATACACACGTGTGCATATACATGATCACAGATACACACAGATACACACACTCTGCACAGATACACACGTGTGCATATACATGATCACAGACACACATGTATGCATACACACAGATACACACACTCTGCACAGATACACACGTGTGCGTATACATGATCACAGACACACATGTATGCATACACACAGATACACACACTGCACACGTGCACAGATACACACGTGTGCGTATACATGATCACAGACACACATGTATGCATACACACAGATACACTCTGCACACGTGCACAGATACACACGTGTGCATATACATGATCACAGACACACATGTATGCATACACACAGATACACACACTGCACACGTGCACAGATACACACGTGTGCATATACATGATCACAGACACACATGTATGCATACACACAGATACACACACTGCACACGTGCACAGATACACACGTGTGCGTATACATGATCACAGACACACATGTATGCATACACACAGATACACTCTGCACACGTGCACAGATACACACGTGTGCGTATACATGATCACAGACACACATGTATGCATACACACAGATACACACACTGCACACGTGCACAGATACACACGTGTGCATATACATGATCACAGATACACATGTATGCATACACACAGATACACACACTGCACACGTGCACAGATACACACGTGTGCATATACATGATCACAGACACACATGTATGCATACACACAGATACACACACTCTGCACAGATACACACGTGTGCGTATACATGATCACAGACACACATGTATGCATACACACAGATACACACACTCTGCACAGATACACACGTGTGCATATACATGATCACAGACACACATGTATGCATACACACAGATACACACACTCTGCACAGATACACACGTGTGCATATACATGATCACAGACACACATGTATGCATACACACAGATACACACACTCTGCACAGATACACACGTGTGCGTATACATGATCACAGATACACATGTATGCATACACACAGATACACACACTCTGCACAGATACACACGTGTGCGTATACATGATCACAGACACACATGTATGCATACACACAGATACACACACTGCACACGTGCACAGATACACACGTGTGCGTATACATGATCACAGACACACATGTATGCATACACACAGATACACTCTGCACACGTGCACAGATACACACGTGTGCATATACATGATCACAGACACACATGTATGCATACACACAGATACACACACTCTGCACACGTGCACAGATACACACGTGTGCATATACATGATCACAGATACACATGTATGCATACACACAGATACACACACTCTGCACAGATACACACGTGTGCATATACATGATCACAGACACACATGTATGCATACACACAGATACACACACTCTGCACAGATACACACGTGTGCATGTACATGATCACAGACACACATGTATGCATACACACAGATACACACACTCTGCACAGATACACACGTGTGCATATACATGATCACAGACACACATGTATGCATACACACAGATACACACACTCTGCACAGATACACACGTGTGCATATACATGATCACAGACACACATGTATGCATACACACAGATACACACACTCTGCACACGTGCACAGATACACACGTGTGCATATACATGATCACAGACACACATGTATGCATACACACAGATACACACACTCTGCACAGATACACACGTGTGCATATACATGATCACAGACACACATGTATGCATACACACAGATACACACACTCTGCACAGATACACACGTGTGCGTATACATGATCACAGACACACATGTATGCATACACACAGATACACACACTCTGCACAGATACACACGTGTGCATATACATGATCACAGACACACATGTATGCATACACACAGATACACTCTGCACAGTGCACAGATACACACGCTCACATATACACACTCAAAGATACACACGTGTGCATATGCACACCCACAGATACACACATACGCATATACACACCCTCACAGGTACACACACGTGCACATATACACACCCTCACAGGTACACACACGTACACATATACACACACTCACAGATGCACACGTGCACATATACACACCCTCACAGGTACACACATGTACACATATACACACCCTCACAGGTGCACACATGTACACATATACACACCCTCACAGGTGCACACATGTACACATATACACACACTCATGGATGCACACGTGCACATATACACACCCTCACAGGTGCACACATGTACACATATACACACCCTCACAGGTACACATGTACACATATACACACCCTCATGGATGCACACGTGCACATATACACACCCTCACAGGTGCACACATGTACACATATACACACCCTCACAGGTACACATGTACACATATACACACCCTCATGGATGCACACGTGCACATATACACACCCTCACAGGTACACACATGTGCGCATATACACACCCTCATGGATGCACACGTGCACATATACACACCCTCACAGGTACACACATGTACACATATACACACACTCATGGATGCACACGTGCACATATACACACCCTCACAGGTACACACATGTACACATATACACACCCTCATGGATGCACACGTGCACATATACACACCCTCACAGGTACACATGTGCGCATATACACACAGTCGCAGACACACACCCATGCACATGTATACCAGAGTGTTGGCCCCTGAAGCCACGGAGCAGTCTCCTTTGCTGACCCTTATTTCCCTGTTACCTCTCACAGTGCATACATTAGGTGCTCAATGAATGTTTACTGAAAGAATGAATAAATGTACACATGTGTAACATATATGTGTACGTAGACACACATACAGTTCTATGCAACACACAATCCACAGAAAGCCACACATGCACTCCCTCTGAGGAACAAGCTTGAGTGCTGAGGCAGAGCTGGGCTGGCTCACCCTGGGACCACTGAGCTTCCAGGCTTTTTCAGGGCAGTGTCCACCACCCATTCTTCCACTGTCTCCTGGGCCCAGCCAGGGCTGGCGGAGGGCTGGGGAACCTGCCCTCTGCGCTGGGGTCTGGCTGCACATGGGGATGCGGGAGCCCCGTGGCTTGCACATCTCCCCTTTCTTGGATCTTGGTGGAGGTGGGGGTGGGGTGAGGTGTTCCCCAAGGGGGGACCTGAGTGCTCCTGAAGATCGGAGTTCTCTCTCTGCCCTGACTCTCTCCATCCTCCTTCTCACTCCACAATCTTCCTCTTCCGTTTTTTATCTTTCCCTTCTCATCCTTGCCTGGTCCTCCATTCTCCCTCTTACCGCTTCTGTCTTTGCTCTCCCCTTCCTTTCAGCACTCTCGTGTTCCTCTTCTTGTCCTTTCTGTCTTGCTTGTGTCTCCCTATTACTGGGACATCCTCCATCCTCCTGGGTCCTCCTTTCTGTCTCTGCTGACCCATGCCTCTGCTTCCTCTCCTCTGCCTCTCTCTCCTGTCTCCCAGGTCCTCTCAGGCCTGGCTCAGATGATGCGCGAGTGCTGGTACCCCAACCCCTCTGCCCGCCTCACCGCGCTTAGGATCAAGAAGACGCTACAGAAACTCAGCAACAGTCTGGAGAAAGCCAAAGTAATTCACTAGCCATGGGCACCTGACGTCTTCAGCGGGGCTGAAGGGGGGCAGTGGTGGTGGCCTGTCTGGGTAGAGGTAGTATGACTGTGTGTGCTAGGGAGGGGAGTGCCCCTCTGTGCCTGCCTGGCTCTGGCTCGCCCCCAGCCCATCCAGCCAAAAATACAGCTGGGCTGAAACACGATCCCCCCCTGTCTGGCCTGCTCAAAGCAGCAGGCTCCCTGACGCCTGGCTCCCTCCCCACCCCCACGCCCTGGCGCACCCCTACCGCCCCCAAGACAGGATGCAAAAGAGGCCCCAGAGCCAGGGTGGCCGAACCGGGGAAGCCCAGGCCTAGAGCCTGGTCCTGCCCTTACCCCCTGCCCTCCATCAACCCCACCGCCCCGCCAAAGCTACCAGGGTAGCACAGGGCCCTGTCCGCCCTTCAGTAGACACCCTGCCCTGCCAGGCCTCAGCCTCTGGCACAAGCCTCAGACACCCAGGGACCATCAGTTTATCTCCATGGGTTTGTGTCTCAGCTCCACGACGCCATGGGACTCTCTTTCCCTGATGAGACCCCAGCTTGTTGAATGCCAGCCTCCTGGGAGAGCTGGGGCCTGACCCTGGGCCCCTCCCTGCACCCCCATCCTAGCTGACTTATTAGGGCATTAAACCCAAAGAGTTCTGCTGAGGGTGTGGCAGGGTCATAGGCCAGTGGAGAGGTGGCAGGTCAGATGGGTGAGGCCCAGGACTTGCAGAATAACTGAGAGGACACAGGCCGAGCATGGCAGGGGAAAGCCTCAGCTGGTTGTCAGGACACCCGGGTGCTGGTCCTGGGTGCTTGCTCTATGTGACAAGAAGGAAGCCTTCACTGTCCCAGGACCTTTGTGTCTTCACCTACATGGTAAAGGATTTGATCCTGATGTCCTTTGAGGTCTTTTCAGCTCTAATTTTCTTTGAAATGTCAGCCTGTGTCAGAGCTCAGCTCATCAGTCCAACTCCTTAGGCCCCAGCCCCTGGCAATTTGCCTCAAGATGTTGGGGATTTGAAAATAACTTTGTCTGAGTCCAGGAGTGTCTGAAACGCCTCCTAGTCTAATTCTACAGGCTCCAGTTCTTGCCTTGACCCCTGCCAGTGACCATCCTTGGGCTCAGACAGCCCTGGGCCTTCTGGCCGGCAAGCCAGCTGCTCACCCCCTCTGTGGCTTAGCCTTCTCTGCCAGGGCTGAGAAGGGGGCTGAGGACCGGCTTCCTGCAGGGCCTCTGAGCTCCGAAAGAACTCTGGCTGCAACCGACAAGCCTCCAGCACCAGGTTCCTGCTCCCCCCGGCCCCCCCCGCGCCCCCCCCCCCCACTCCGCCCCAGGCTCACACTCTTGGCCAGGCCCCAGAGAATCTGTATCTAGGAAGAACCTCGTGGCTCTAGGGAAACACACAGAAAGTTCGGCACTTGCAAATGTCAAGGGCATAAGTCCATGCACGGAGGAGGTTATCCTGAAGACTGGTGCATGGATGGGCAGGAGATAGAGCTGAGGTGAGGGCTGGGCACGGGGGTGGGGGGGGGGACGGGGACACGACGAGGTGGAGGCACACTCTAGGGACAATGCCAGCCCCAAGCTTTGGAAGAACCTAGCCTCACAGCCCTCAGCCCCTGGAGCAGGATGGGGAGGGACCCTCCATTCTCCAGAGGAGGTGAAGCAAACAGCGTCCTCCCCTCCTGCTGTCAATGACCCAGCACAACCCCCCAGGCTGGCTCGTGGGTGTTTCTTCCACCATGGCGTGGCACTTTCCCAGGCCTGGCTCCCAGCATTGTGCAAGGCCCGGAGGAGAACCAGGAAGTGAAACTGGGTGAACACAGAAAGCTGGATGGACCTGCCGGGCTCCCAGATCATCCTGGGACAGCTTGTTTCCCAGCAGTTTCACATCTTCTGGTCACTGGAACCCACCCAGGCCAGGAATCAGTCTGCCCCCGAAGGATTTTATTTCTACAGGATTTGGGGGCAAAATGTCTCCTCTGAAGACTCTACAGCCAGAAACTGAAAGCAGCAGTTCCCCCAAGGCTGGAAAATCCCTAAGAGAAGGTCTAAGGCAGGAGGTGCAGTGCAAGGGGAGAGGGGAGCCAGCGTGGGTAGGACAGCCAGCGGCCAGGGAGGCACTGGTGAGAGCAGTCTGCATACTGCTCCTGTCCGACTGCAGGAAGGTGTCCAGGTTGGAAATCACACCTCTCCTACCTGGAGATACTGTTTGTGGGGGCAATTATCACGTGCATAGCACATAGTAGGTCCTCAATAAACTGGTTGAATCCTGAGCTCCTGCTGAATATTCCTAGGCCTGTGCCTCTGCGGTGGCCTGTGGCAGAAGGAACCTGTAGGGGACAGGGTATCACGGCCCGGCTCAGCCCTTAGACAAGTCAGGTTCGCGCAGCCCCTGCTTACGCCCGCGCAGTGGCCCATGTCTCAGTTCCGACCCTGGACTGGGAGCAGTCTGCTGGCGGCGCCGGCCACATCGCCCTCTGCTGGCTGAAGGGCTGCCCCGCGGTCGCCTCTGTCCTGCCCTGCGCGGGGACCCGCGGGCCTTGCTCGAGCAATCAGGTCACCCAGCCCCTGCGCGGACGCCCCCCAGTGCTCCTGTCTGCTGGGGCTGTCCCCCGAAAGCCGCACCTAGAAAGGAGCTTTCAGTGTCTTCGCTCAGAGGTGGCTTGGACCCTCCTGCCTCCATTCCCTGTTCTCAATTCCCTTCTCGACTGGGGTCCCCACCTGGCCTGGAGTCAGTCCTCATCCCCACTTTGGAGTCCTGGGCTCAGAAAATAGCCTCGCCAATCCCGCGGGAAATCGGAGGCGGGGACATGCCGTGGGCGAGGCAGGTATTAAAAGAAACAGAGAGGAGACTTGTCCGTCTGATGCCCAACCTAGAAAAATCTGTGCCTCGGTATCAGAGGCCCTCTTAGGGAGGCACGGAAAGGGTACTCGAATCCCTTTTACCACAGAGGACCTCTCCTACTCCCTCCAACCCCCGAGTCTGCCTCATGCCTGGAGCCTCCTGCAGTCAATGCCCTCCTTCCCAGGGGACCTTTCAGACCAGCTTTGGGGAAATAAGAGCGTCTGGGCATCCGACGAAAGCAGCCTGTCCCCTCCCTCTGTGCCTGCCAGACCCTGGTCCTTACATCCCCACCCTGATGCCCACGCTATGCATGGAGAATGGGTAAAATGGCAGTTGGAAAACTGCAGAAAAGGAGCTACCAGGAGCCTGGCTGGGGTCTGGGAAAGGAGAATTGGCTCCTTCGCCTCCAGAGTGAGAAGAGTCCATGGGAGGTGACCATCTCCAAGCCCCCCGTCCACAGAGAACCTACCTGCCTTTGAAAGAGAAAGACCCATCGACTTCTTTGCAGCTTTGCCCTGCTTTCCTTACCAATTTCCTTACCTGTACAGAGGGAGAGGGTCGTCTGTGTGGTAGGGACCCTCCCTGAGGGGTGATAAGTGTCTATTACATGCCCAAGTGGGTGAAGGTGGTCCCTGGAGCATGAACTTTGATGTTGAGCCCTGCCAAGGCCTTGTGGTACCCAGACCCTCCAGGGCGTTATCTCTACCCTCCCAGTCACCATTCTCCCTCAGTCCTGCCTCATATCAGCCTTCAAGGAGGGTGCCTGCTTCCTCCGTATCCTCACTGACATCAAGATCAACAGACCAAGAGATGGCCAAGTCCTCAAGCCTAAAAGACCCAGCCCTGGGGGCGGAGTGGAGGGGTGCGCGTCCTGAGTCCGGTCTCCCAGGGCGGCGACCGATGCTAACTGTGCCGTCGTCACTCTGGGTGGGCGACTGTTGGAACGAGCTGCTTCCACCAGGGCCACATTCAGTTTGCTAGAAATAGAGCCAGAGGGCTTCTTGACTTTGCATATGATTTGCATAATGTCATAGACACACAGTCTATTTTCAGGCAGTTTCCAGGTTAAAGTGTTGTCGCTGCTGCCCTGCGGGGTGTCACGTCTGGATGAGTCTCCTCTCTGTTCTTTCTCACCCACCCACTCTTACTGACCTAGATCCCCCACTGCAAGAGCAAATGGTGCGGTGGGGAGAGAGTGGGGTTGTCCAGGGAGCCTCGGGGGCAGGGCAGGAGGCACACTGGAATTTCCTTTATTATCGCCGCCACCAAGAGCAGAGTGTTGCTGCTCAAGGGCAACCGACAGGCAGAAGGCAAGGAATGGGGAGCAAGGTGGCCCCTACCCTGTTCTACACCAAGCTTTCCACCTCCCCTACCAGGAGGACAGCCAGTTCCCTACTCTTGATTCAGTCTTCTGCCAGTTTGAAGAAAGAACGTCTAGATAAACCTGTTCCTCTCAGCCACCCATAGAGCCGTCCTTGGCCCAGAATCCCTCTTGGGCATTTTATTTTCAGCACTAAGATTTGATCTTAGCCTCCTGTGAAATCTGACCCTGAGTCCATCCTCTCCCGGGAGCCCCATGTGAGAGACCAGTATCCTAGTCCAATGATCAATGTTTTTAAAGCACCTGGCACATAGTAGGAGGTCAGTCAGTGCTAGAGTCCCCTCCTCCCCTTCATCTACACGTCTGTGCCAAGCACCTGATTGTCCCAGGCCTGGAAGCCCACCACAGGGACCATCCTCTAAGGGCTCGAGGCAAACACAGTAGGACCAGTCGGGGTGATTGTTGCTAAGTTGTCTGTGACCTTGGCAGGTCACTCGGCCTCTCCTCAGCTGGAAAGGAGGGGGTTTGGTGGACTTTAGGGGCAAAAGCAATTCTCATTTTATAGTTTAAGCTGTTTGGTAACCCATCCTTGGTCACAGAGGGCCAGGGCTGGAGCCCCACCAGGGCTCCCTCCTGCAGACCCTTCGGCCTCAGGGCTGTCTGGTGTGCTGTCTTACTGTATAAACCTAAAGATTCACCAGCAGCCAAGGCAAAGAGCCTGGGAGCCTTACTGGGTCCTGGGAGTCATGAGGCCACTCGGTTAGGCTGGACAGCAGCAACGCACTACCCAGAATTCCCGGTCCCTGGCGTCGAGTCCCCCTGGACCTGCCTCGTCCCCTTAGGCAGGCGTTTCCTGTTGATAAGAAGCTCAGTCATAAACACTGATAAAGAGATGAAAAAAGGAAATTGACGGGTTTGGGCATAATGGGCATTTTGTCTGCTTTTTCTACCCTTCTTCCTTCTCCGGGCAACCCTCCCTCACTGCTTCCCAGAACTGAGAAGAAAACATGCCCCCCACCTACACTGTCGGCCCGATTTTGTAGTTTCCAGGAATTTAGCCTCACAGAGCCCTTAGAAGCAGGGCCTAGCTTGCCCTGGGGGGGCGGGGAGAAGGTGGTAGCTCAGAGGCAGGAAGCACTGGGTGCTCTGAGGTCCCCAAGCCCAGGGAAAAGGGCAGTGGCGGCAGGAAGGAAGGACAGTCAGGCATAGGTTACATCTCTGACCTTCTCTCTTCACCCTGCCCCCCAGAGGCCTGAATCCAAGTCGTGGTTAGGTGGCTGCGTAGGCTATAATTAGTGGATTTTCCGTAATTTTAGTCCCAGGCTCATTGCTGGAAAATCTCATTAATTTTGACTCTACTAATTTGGAACCTATGATCCTTCAAGACAAGAAGCTGGACTGATGTTTAGAAAAATAAACAAGTTAGCAATGCACGCCCCGCTGCCCTTCTCGGGTTTGGGTTTGTAAGCTCAGCTCCACGAAGGTGGTTTTTCTCGAGTCCTCGGCCTGCAGCGAAGATAACCTGCCATCAGGTGGGTGAGGAGGTTTCACCGGCCTCTTGGGCTTCGAGCAGGTATCACTCACGGACAGAGGGGTTTTAAAGATTTATATTCCATAATTCTTTTTCTCTCTTCCCCGGAGATGTAGTTCCTTAATAAAACAGTTAGGCAAACATAAAGGAGTGGAATAGCTGGTTCTAAATAGCCAGTGTTTAAAAGAAAACCAACCGCCGTATACAACTTTGGAGACTTTCTCCTGAATTCTTATCTTTTTCCAGGCCTGGTTACCACTGACCAGGGCCTTCTCCTGGCTTCAGGCCCTCATAGCTTTCATTGCACTTCTGACACCTGATGGAAGGAGCAGAGTAGTGAAGAGCAAAGGGTTTTATCCTACTTAAGATTCCAGTTGGATTTTTTTTTTAAGTAATTCAACAAATTGATTCTAAATTTTATTTTATTTATTTTTTTGAGGAAGATTAGCCCTGAGCTAACATCTGCTGCCAATCCTCCTCTTTTTGCTGAGGAAGCCTAGCCCTGAGCTAATATCCGTGCCCATCTTCCTTTACTTTATGTGTGGGACGCCTACCACAGCATGGCTTGCCAAGCGGTGCCGTGTGCACACCCGGGATGCGAACCGATGAACCCCGGGCCGCCAAAGCAGAATATGCGCACTTAACCACTGCGCTGCTGGGCCAGCCCCTCAGGTTAATTTTTGAATAGGTTATACATTCACATAATTACAAAAAGCAAAAGCATCAAAAAGCAGACGGTGAGATGTCTCCCTCTCGTCTGCCCAAGTCCCCTGACCCCCAAAGAAACCGCTAGTCTTAGTTTCTTATGCTTCTCTCCTTTCAGAGTTTCTTTATATGTGAATTTGAATATGGATCCTTGTCCCTCCCCACCTTTTATACAAAAGTAGCAGATTATATACATTATTCTACGCCTGACTTTTTTCACTTGATAAAATATCTTGGAGAACTTTCCATATCAGCAGAAAGAGAGCTTTCACATCCTTTCTTTCTTACAACAGCATGGTATTCCACTGTTAGAATGTACCATGGTCACACCCACCCCCTATTTTTAGAAGTTTTGATTCTTTCCAATTCTTGGCTATTACAAACAGTGCTGCAATGACTAAACCTGTATGTACCTTATTTTGTTTCATTCAAGTATATCTATAGGATAAATTCTAAAAAATGGAAGTCTGAGGTCAAAGGATATGTGAATTTGGCGAAGTCAGTTTTGAAGATGTGCAAAGAGGGGAGACTTGCCCTAGCGGATAATAAGACATAAGACAAGCCATAGTGATGGAGATAGAATACCAGACAGGTGCACAGTAGACAAATGGACAGGGGAACATAACAAAGAGCTCAGAAACAGATCCACACCCACCTGAGAACTGATATGTGACAAAGATGGCAACAAAAATTAGTGAAGATGATGCCTAAAGGGTACAGTGGTTGTTTTTAGGGGGGAAGTGATGAAAATGTTCTAAATTAATTGTGATAATGGTTATACAATTCTGTGAATATACTAAAAGCCACTTTAATAGGTGAATTCTACGGTATATGAATTATATCTTAATAAAACTGCTTAAATATTGGTGAAGAAAGGCCAGGTTGTTCAGATAGCGATGGGAACATTGGATCGCTGTTTTGAGGACAAATGCAGTTGGGTCTCTATCTTACATCATCCACAAAGATGGACTCCAAATGGATGAAGGACCAAAATGCGAAAAGGAAAACCATAAGGCTAATAAAAGAAAATGTAAGAGAACATCTTTGTGACCTAGGAGTGGGAAAGACTTAAAAAATACCCTTAAAATAGAAACAGAGAAATATGTGGATATGACAATATCAGTTCACTCTTCAACTATACACCGTAAATACATTTAACATAAATAAGTTAATAAAATTAATAAATAGATTATAGACCAAAAAAAGACATTTGCAATCCCCCAAATTGTTAAGGCATTACTATCTACAATATATGAGAAACTCTTGCAAGGCAACAAGACCCAATAAAAAAATGAGTAAAAGATATGAAGAGTCAAGTCGCAAAAAAAGGAAGCGCAAATGACTAACGAGTATAGAAAAGAAGGCTCAAACTCACTAGTGGTCAGAGAAATGCACATTTAAATGACTTAACGACTAACACCCAGCAAAAAGGCAGAACTAGAAAAGTGAGTAATGCCAAGTGTTGGCAAGGACATGGGGAAATAGGAACCCTTGTGCTGTTCTTGTAGAAGGATAAACTGGTGTAGCCTTTTTAGCATTACTTAGTGAAAGTGGGAGTACCTATGCCATTTGACCTCATGATACCATTTCCGAGTCCATATCTCAGAGAAATTCTCATACAAATCCACAAGGGGATACGCATAAGGAAGTTCAACACAGTGCTGCCTGTGGTAGCAGGGAGCTAGTGCCCACCTTGGTGTCCCTCTCTGGGGGAACGGATAAGTAAAATGGTGTGGATGAATATTCCACAATACTACGTCATCCATCAGAAGCAATGAACCAGACATACATACGGCAACATGGATAGATCTTAGAAATACAGAACTGATCGATGAAAAGAGAATGAGGGTTATAGTACAATGCCTTTTATTTCAGTTTAGAATGCATAATAAAACTACCCCATGATCCAGCAATGCCACTTCTGGGTGTACATCCAAAGGAATTGAAATCAGGATCCCAAAGAGACACGTGCACTCTCATGTTCATTGCAGCTTTATTCACGATGGCCAAGCCATGGAAGCAGACTCAGTGTTCGTCAACAGAAAAACGGATAAAGAAAATGTGGTATGTACATACAAGGGAATATTATCCAGCCATTAATATTAATATTAATATTAATATTTAAAAACAAGAAATCCTGTCATTTGCAACAACATAGATAAACCTGGAAGATATTATGCTAAGTGAAATAAGCCAGATACAGAAGGATAAATACTATATGATACCACTTATATGAGGAATCTAATCAAACTTTAGAAGCAGAGAGTAGAGTGCTGGTTACCAGGGGCAGTGGGGAGGGGGAAACGGGGAGGTAGTAGTCAAAGGGTACGAGGCTTCAGTTATACAAGAAGAAGTCCTAGAGAGCTACTGTATGCCATAGGGCCTATAGTTAACAATACTGTATTGGATTTTATGCATTGTATAAAATTGCATTGTATAAATGTATTGTATAATATATATATAATATATATAGATGCATTGTATAAAAATATGCTAAGAGGGGAGAACTTATGTCAAGTGTTCTTACCACATACACACTCACAAAATAATAATAGAATGCATCCATATTCTAAACAACACTTCATTCTTCACGAAGATGTGCATTGTTAAGGAAACAAGCAAGCTCTCTAGAGTGCATGTAGGGGAGGGGGCAAAGTGGATGGAGACTGAAAAGGGGATTGGAGAAAGAGCCAGGAAATAAAAGCTGCAGCCCTGCACAGGCCAGTGACAGTAGTATGCCACCAGGAGATTAACCTGAGGCCCACACAGTGGGAAAAGAAAACAAAACCAGTGACCCAGAGTTTGAGTCCTGACTCAGCCACTCACGAGCTTGTGACCCTGGGCATGAAACAGCACAGAACACTCAGCTTCCTCATCTTTTTTTTTTTGTAAAGATTTTATTTTTCCTTTTTCTCCCCAAAGCCCCCCGGTTCATAGTTGTATATTTCTCGTTGTGGATTCTTCCAGCTGTGGCACGTGGGATGCCACCTCAGCGTGGCCCGACAAGCAGTGCAATGTCCGCGCCCAGGATCCAAAACAGTGAAACCCCAGGCCTCCGAAACAGAAGCACGTGAACATAACCACTCGGCCAGGGGGGCGGCCCCTTCCTCACCTTGAAGCGGGGAAAATACATAAGGTGGTTGGGAGGACTTGGGATCATGCTGCACAAAGGGCTCGGCCAGAATTGTTGTTCAATAAATAATAATAATAACACCAATGATGGTTTACTATCCTCACTGGTAGTGTTCATGGCTTCAGTTCTGCAGAGCCACAGGCCGGCTTGGTGTCAATATCTCTCCCTTTGTTCCTCTCTCAAGTGGGAGGAGAGAAAGGCAGAACCCGTCCCCAGCCCCTGGCTCTCTAATGTCCCTGGCCTCCTCATCTGGGCAGCAGCTAAAGGACAGACCTGCAGGGCAAGGTGAAGGCCTATGATTGCATATATACATATGTACGTGTATACATGTGTTTATTTCAACTAACAAAAGGCTTCTCATCCTGTCCTCACTGGCTGCTCCCTTTGGATCAATACTTTAGTTAGATCTTTTGTGAAATGAAATTTATATTCACGCCCCACGGTTCCCTTAGTAACAATCTCCGGCAATCAGATCTGCTCTCTGGTGGAAATGGCCTTTGGAAACCGCCCGTGCAGCGCACGGTTGCACAATCTTACCTTTGCCAGAAACTGTTTTCTGATGTAGCCGGTATCTTTTCCAGAAAAAAAAAAAATTAACTACATTTAAGCAGACTTAACAAGGCCTTGAAATAGATATAAAGTGGTTTTACCCCACAAGGGGAATTCTTAAAATACTAAAGTACTGTTTTTAAGCATAGTCAAGTACTTCAGAAAAACTAATTTACATTCCAAACAATTTCTATGCTAATTACAAATGATTCTTTCCCAACCACTAGGTAATATTTTGTGTTACTGTATGTACCTGAAATGGATAAAATTACTTCTCTTTCTTTCTCTTTTTTTTTTAACCAATATTCACTCATTCAGACTGGCCTTTCCACAATTCTTCCAGATTTGCACTTTTATTGTATTTCCGGTATGAATTTGAGAATTTGATCCTATGGTATTGAGGTGAAAACATAAAAACAGATTTATCACAGTTGCGTGATAAATGGGAGGGTTGTGACTCTCAGATCTCAACTGATTTTGTCTTTTACTGCAAAAAAAAATGGAAGCCCCTGGATGCTGTCAACTGCTGACACCAGACCTGGCTGACACGGGCTGGCCTGCAGCCACGTCTCGCCCTCCTCGGGTCTCCGTTTCAGCTTCCTTGCTCTTCATGACCCTTCACTCTTCTGGATGAGTCCTCACCTTGACCTTCTCTCTCCCGTCCTTCCCACCAGGGTGTAAACTTGCTGCAAACACAAAACTCTCAACCCCACGCCTCCCACCACCCCAATCTCTCTCCCCTCTCCTCATGGTCACATCTATTGGAGAAGTCTCTGCTTCCTCACCTCCCACTCCTCAGCCCACCACCTTCTGGCTCTACGGTGGAAACTGATGTCTTGGAGGTTACCACTGGCCTCCTCGTTGCTAAATCCAATGGACCCTTATCAGTCCTTCCTTATTTAACTGGGCAACATTTGACTGCTGACCAGTCCTCCCTCTTGGCTTTCCTGCCACAGCTGCTGGTCTCCCTCCTGCCTCTTCTCAGACTTCTTTGCAGGCTTCTCTTTGCCTCTCCCATAAATGCTGGTGTTCCTGGCGTTCCATCCCAAGGCCTCCTCTCCATCTACACATGCCTCCTGGGGGAATTCATCACACCTCGGCTTTAATGCTCGCTGAGGACATTCAGATCTGTGTCTCCAGCCCACACGTCCCTCCTGAGCTCCAGACCTCAAGCCCCAGCTGCTTCTGGACGGCTCCTTGGATGTCTCCCAGGCATCTCAGATTCATCATGTCCAAGACAGAACTCAGTATCTGTCACACCCAGACCGGCTCCGTCTCTGATGTTCAGAGAATGGTATTGCTAGCCAAGCAAACTCATGAGTTTTGTTCATGACTCCTTCTCTCTATCGCCTAACCCCCTTAAATCAATCAATCACACGCAAAGTCTTGTCCATTCCACCTCCCAGTTATTTCTCCAACTCCATCCACCTCTCTCCATCCCTCCTCTGGTCCCAGCTACCAGCAGCTCTCACGTCGGTTAGTGAAGTCTCCTCCTGCATCCATCGAGCCTCTCCGGTTCATCCTTCACACTGAAGCTGGAGAAGTTCCTCTAAAATGCAAATTGATGTTCCATAATGCTCTTCATGGAATGTCACTGCCCTCAGGTTAAATTGTAAACTGCTTGTTTTAACAGGTCCTTATTGCTTGATCTGACTCAGCCCACAACTCTGGCCACATCTCTCTCCATGGCTCTCCTCCCTTTTTATGCTCCAGCCACACTAGACTTCTTCCTTTCAGCTCCTTAGACCTGCAGTTTCTTTTTGCCTCCAGGCCTTTGTACATACTGTCCCCTCTGTCTAGGACACTCTTGGTCTGACTAACTTGCATTTATCAGTAAATGTGTGTGGTGGTGTGATGGAATGGACTCCGGAGGGAGGCAGACCTGGGTTTGAATTCCAGCTCTGTTGGTTTTGTACCGTATGTATGACCTTAATACTGTCAACTAATCTCTCTGAGCCTCGGTGTCCTCATCTGCTGAAAGAGGAATAATAATACCTGCTATATCTGACATAGATTGATTTTTCCTTTCAACTACCTGATCCACCTTCTCCTGTCCACTCTCACATACTTTTTCTGGGAATTGCCTCTCCTCCCCTATTTGTATAAGAGCAGCGGTGGTTCCTAGCAGCCATGTTCACACAGCATGGTGAAGCACTCTCCCTCCAGATGATTGGGCCAGATGTTCGCACCTGGCCTACGTTGAACCATCAGTCCCTACCTCCTGAATGAGGAGCTGGGACCCAGAGGGAGTCACACTGGAGTCTTTCCTGTGCGGCTGGACTGAGCGTAGACCCAACGGCTGTCAGGAGCCATATGTTCCTGTGTGGTTGGAAGCAGAGAAAGTGATTGGCAACAAAGAGGATGGACGTGGATGTACAGATGAAGCAAAGGCCCAAAGAGGAAGAGAACATGGAAATAGAGAGTCTTTCTCTGATGTGCGTTTGACATCCTGGTCACCGTGACTGACTGAGACCAGCTGCACTGAACCTGGGAGAAACCCCCGCATCCTTAAACTAAAAAAGGAAAAAAAAATTTTTTTCTTAAATAGCTAGACTAGATTTCTGTTAGTTGGCACCAACAAAGTCCTAAGTAATTTACCTGTCTTAGAGAGTTCTTGTGAAAGTTAGAAATGAGATATGTACACATATGGTAAGTATTCAATATGTAATAACAATAATATTATTACTAATATATTCAAGGGATGAATGAGGTGAGGACTACGAAGGGATGTCAGAACTCTCTGCCCCCATTTCTCTAGAATAGTTTCAGAAATAGCGCCCAGTGCTTAGCACTATATCATCCCATGAGTATTTTTTGTTAATTGAAAAGGCAAAGTATCATATTTTGGTAATTTTGAAAGAAAGGAAAAAAATTACACATAATCTTGCCCTACCACATTGAAGCAAATATATTCATTTTTGAAAGCATACATACTTTACATACTTATAACCATGAAGCACATTCCATTTTGTGCCCGGTATTTTTCACTTAAGATATCATAAACATTTTGATATTTCTTCACAGACTTCATAATCATTTTAATGATCGCATAATATTTAATGTGGTATATTATGTAATTTATTAAGCCATTCTGTGTGTGTGTATATATATATATATATTCTGGGATTTTTTTATTATAAATCATGCTGCAATGTATATGTTTGTGGATAAGCTATTTTAAATTAGCTTATGTTGATTGTTTTAATTACAAAAGTAATATATAGTCATCTTTGATGATACAGATAATCAAGAGGAAAATATTTGTAATTTCACCATCCAGAGATAACTCTTGTAAACATTTTGCTAAATATCCTTCTAACTCTTTTATATGCATAATTTAAAATAAATATTATACTACACATATTTTATAACCTGCTTTTCCCCATTTTAACTATATATCATACACATCTTTTTGTATCATTAAATACTGTTCTACAACCTTTTGTATAGATGTACCTTACATGAGCAACTCTCTATTTTTGAATATTCATTTGTTACCATATTTTACTCTTTCAGCTGAACCTGTGATGGCGTTCCTGAGTCTGATCTTTATGCGTGTGTCCGATTACAGTATATTTTTGGGATGAATTCCTACAACTGGGGTTGTAGAGTTAAGAAGTATGTGGATATGCTCAGGATAATGTCTGGGAGTGGAATTATGAGGTCCAAGTTTAGAAATTTTTTTTTTTTTTTTAAAGATTGGCACCTGCGCTAACATCTGTTGCCAATCTTTTTTTTTCCCTTCTTCTTCTTCTCCCCAAAGCCCCCTGGGTACACAGTTGTATATTCTAGCTGTGAACGCCTCTGGTTGTGCTATGTAGGACTCTGCCTCAGCGTGGCCTGATGAGCGGTGCCGTGTCTGCGTCCAGAATCCCAACCAGCAAAACCCTGGGTCACTGAAGCGGAGCACGTGAACTTGGCCACGGGCTGGCCCCCGAGTTTAGAAATTCCTTAAGGCTCTTGATCTGTTGCTCTTTTCCTCTTAAAAAAAGGCTGCCTTAATTTTCGAGGGTGGAATTTTAGTAGGGGAGGAGAGGAGAATGCTTTTTTGTGCTCTCAGAATCACCTCCCAGAGGAGACACAGATGGTGTGCACTGGGTTATGGGGACCAGCTTTTGCCCTCTTCCCTCCCTCCCTGTCCTGCACCCCCCCAGGGCAAGCTGCCCTGTGGTCCCAGGCATTTCAGGGTAATGGCAAAGACCAAAAGACTTGGGTTCCACCTGCTGGTTCCAGATTTTACTGGCTAAATGACTCAGGCAGGTCACTTAGGTGTTCTGAAGCCTCAGTTTCCAGATTTGTTAGGTGAGAGCAATTATCCTTACTCTGGAGTCGTGCAGTTTGTCTCAAAGGTGAAGAGGAGTAATCAATCACTTATGAATCCCTATTCGAAGCCGTGCATTTGGTCAGCCCCACAAGGAAGCAACAGTGTTCAGTTCCAGGCTCTGTTTCTGACAGGATGATGAGGACATGGTGGCAGAGCGCTGAATCATGGAAGTCACCCACCTGGCCAGTGGTGGGGCAGGAGGGGAGTGAGCGCCATACACTCCTCCCTCCGGCCCCCCACCGTCTTGATGGAGCCTGGGGGCACGAATGGCGGCCAGCCCACTGTCGTAGCAGCTGCAAAAGCAGCGGTGGGATTCTTTAGCTTTAATCCACAACCCCTTCCCCCGCCCAGACACAGGCGGGTCCCTGTAGGTTCCCATGACAACAGCACGCCTGAGAAGGACCAGCTTGGGGAAAAACCAGATTTCACTGTAAGAAAAACTGGCCAGAAGCCACGGGCAGGGCAAGCTGGGACACGGGCTGTGGTGGGGCTGGGTCCTGAGACAAAGACCACAGAGGGGTGAGCACAGGCTCTGGGCTAGGTGAACTGTAGGACAACACCTGACATGTTTTGAGCACGTCCACGGCCAGACGCCAACAAACGTGCTGTATACGTATTGATTTGTTTGATCCTCATGACAAACCTATGAGCTAGGACCATTACTATCCCTCTTTTACAGGCAAGGAGACCAGTGTGGTGGGGTTAAATGCCAGCAGTCTGATTTCAGTGCCTGCAATATGGACCCCTAGAAAGTCCTAACTCTCCTTTCTACAGGCTTGGGCAACTGATAAAGGACAGTTTCATTCTATCCTCACCAAAATTTTGCAAGATAAAAATTATTATTCCCATATTACAGATGAGGAACCCAAAGGTCAGAAAGATTAAGTGATGGGCCTCGAATCACACAGCTAGTAATAACAGAGCTGGGGTTTAAATTCAGATCTGTCTGAACCCAAAGCCCACGGTCTTTCGTCTACTAAGGTGCCTGGAGATAGATCTGGGTGTTCATATCTTCACATGGGTACATTTGCCCATCAGCTTAGAGGGGCAGCTCATGATTGCTTAGTATAGTGGTAGGCGGCGGGGGGCATGTTTCTGTGCCTTTAGCACCCTACCAACCCTCTCCCAACCCACACACACATGCGCACACACATATGCACGCATGCACATGCACGCACACACGCCCTGGCCTGCTGACGCGGTCCTCCTCCCAGCCAGGAATGGGCCCGCCTACTCACAACAGGCTTCCCAGGCAGGCGAGCCTGCCCACACCTGCTTGCCTCACCTGGGAGAGGCTGCTAGAAGGCACATCTCCCCACCCCAACTCGTTGTGTGAGGCCAGCCTGGGGCTTCGCAAGGGAGGGAGAGACTTCGGAGGTCTGTGAGGCCGCTGGGACTTTTGGTTTTTTTTTTTTTCCCTAAACAGAGTCAGGAGCCTAAACTTCAGAGCTTGGTGCCTAGGCTGCTCTAGGTTAGAGAAGATTCTGTGGTCCCTAAAGAACGCTGTCCCTATTGTTCTTCCAGCGTCCATTTTTTGACTTAATATATTTAATTACCTGTCCCCTGATTTGATTATTCTCTGGATGGTGGCCTTTGGTTTTTGAAAGTCCTACAATCCCTGCGGTAAATGCAGTGGCCTCTGTCTAACTATCTGTCATTCTGTTGCATCTCTGACAGACTGTTCCATCTTTTCAACCGGGAGCTTACCTCTAAGGTCTTGAAGTAAAATCGTGACATTTGCATAAGATCAGTCATTGCACAGATATTGATCCTGTGCCTTCCCTCTAAAGGCAGGGTAGACATGGGAATCTAAAGACACATTTAGACCCGCCCTTTCCCATCTCCACAGAGTCAAGGGAGGCAAGTCCTGCCAAGTCGCCTCTCAGATGCTGAGCTAGATAAGGGCTAGGGACCTGGAGGCCAGTCCTGAAGCAGAAAGCTTCCACCCGCTTGTCCACTGAACGCAGAGTTAGCCTGACCTTCAGCCTGACCATCTGCCTCCATCTAGTTCCCCTCCAAAGCACCCAAAGTCCATCCTTGGGGAAACTTAGAAACCATCCTAAGAGGCCAGGACACTCCAGCTTTCTCCAGCAGCTGACAGGTCCTGCCATGCCCGGGCATAAACCCTATTTCTGTCCCGTGCCAATCTGCCGAGGATCAGGTAGGTTTAGCACACTACAGCCAGTTCCCAGTTTCTCAGTTGTGTAGAAACTAGCCATGAAGCCTTTCTTTTTTTTTTTTTTCTGCTTTCTCTCTCCAACCCCACCCCCACCCCCGCCCCGGTACACAGTTGTATATCTTAGTTGCACGTCCTTCTAGTTGTGGGATGTGGGACGCCGCCTCAACGTGGCCTGACGAGCAGTGCCATGTCTGCGCCCAGGATCCGAACCCTGGGCCGTCGCAGCGGAGCGCGCAACCCCCTGAAGCCTTTCTTTAGGGGACCCAGATGTCCATCCACAGGACAGCATGGACTCCAGAGCAGAGTGGGCAAGGGGGAGAGAGGCTGCAGGCTCAGGCAGAAGGACAGCGGGAAAGCAAGGAAGTGCAGGCTGGTGGGAAAGAGGGCAGAGCGGGGGACCATGGCCAAAATATGTCCATATCATGCATATTTTTTCCTTTTGTGGGGATGGCAGGGTAGGGCATGCTGGCGGTTTTGAGTACTGAGCACCTGTGCCTGCTGCCCACCCTGCCACGGCCCCCACGAGCCTGGCCCAGGCACACAGGGGGCATTTAGTAAGTGCACACTAGAGCTGGCGGTTATGTTGATGAGATGATGGCACAGCACTCAGTCTGCAAAGTCCAGACTTCTGTCTCTCCCACCCCCTGGGAATTTCATAAATAAATCCCTGGACCTGTTCCAAGAAGAATTTCAAGGCTTCTCTGCGTGTGTGTGTGTTTCCAGAAACACAACAATTTTACATGCTGCCTGGTGTGCAAACTCCTAAGCAACTCATGGAGAGGATGAGGCTGGGCAAAGAGAAGGTGGAGGTCCCAGGCTAGACGGGCCAGGAAACCAGGAGGTAACAGCACAGGTTCAAACGGAGGCCCTGCCGTTGGCTCCTGTGCAACTGGCTTCGCCAACCTGGCTCCCAGACGCAGACGCCCAGCCGCCCCGGGCTCAGGTTGCTCAGCCGCCCCTCCCCCACCCTTTGGCTTTGGCAGTATCCTCCACCAGGTTTTTGCAAAGTGCTGGGGTCTTAAAATAGCATAAAGGCACTCACACACTCAGACTATAGTGTCAATTCCCGTACCACAGAATGATCAAAAAGGAGGGAGAGTAGAGGGTAGAGGGAGAACTCCAGGACACCTTCTGGAGCAGAGAGCAGGGTGAATGGTGAGGCCAGGCAGGAGGCAGGGGTGGGCACTTGGGGTGAGGAAGGGGATGGAGGAACTGGGAGGAGAAAACAAGATAGAGCCTGTGTCTGGGTGTGTGTGACAAGGTGACAGGGCTAGTAGTCACATCTAGGGTATTGTGTGTGTGTGTCTCTGGCATCATGAAACCAGAGGCTGTGTTGGTGTGACCCATTTGGTGAGGGGAATCTGAATATCCCTCCTGGGCTGTGAACCCCTGTAGGGCAAGAACGAAGAACTTCCTCTTAATCATTCCCAGGGCCTGGTCTGGTGCCTGGCTCATAGACACTCTAATAATGTTCCCAGGATAAATGAATGATGGATGGATGCGTGGATTTGCTAGAACAGAAAATGACAGCAACAAAGACGGTCCAACTTCAGATGGCAAAATTAGAAATGGGCCCCCCAAAGTTATAAGTTTGATCAATCAGTAAGAATTTACTGCACGTCAGGAAGGAAACGGAAGTTGTAAGGTTTATGATCTCTCTGGGGAAGGAGAGAGGAACACACCCTGGAGGGAGGAGGGTTTCCTGGAGGAGTCAGGCCCTGAGCTTGTTCTGAAGCATGGGTAGAATTTCTTGAGCTGGTATTCTAGCCAGGGCTCCTAGGCTACAAGGATCAACACACTCAAACCAGTGGAGGTGAAAAGAGGATTTCCTGGAAAGATACATGGGAATCTCAGAGAAACCGGTAGTGGAAAACACGACCAGCTCTCATGGGATCTGATAAGACACTAGGCTGGGTGTGTGTTGAGGACAACTTGACTGTTCGAGTGGGTGAGGCTGGAGGGCGTGTGTGCACACGCACACACCCACAGGCTCACCTCCATAATCTCTCTCTCTCCTTCTCCCTGCCTCTGCTCCACTCTCCTCTCCTGGCTTTCTGTTGCCACATGGCCCAGGGTGGCTTCCAGGTACTACTCTGTAGCTCCTGCCACCATTGAATTAACTGTTTCTACACTTCCTTAGTTCAAACGCTCATGAGAGAGAAGCTGAATTGCTCAACCAGTCTATTTATTGCTTTTCCTTGGTTCAGATGCCCAAGCTGGTGCAATCATCTGTGACCAGAGGGCAGACCGTGTACTCACCTAGGAGAAGGGGGCGTAGGCAGGTGAAAGGGATAGAACTCTTGTAATCCAGATGGAAAAGAGGGAGCAGGGGCTGCCCAGGCAGGGCAAAGACTATGAGTGAGGACTTGGTGGGTGTGTGAGGGTGTGTGTATGTGTGTTTGTGTGTGAAAGGGTGAGGGATTGAGAGAGAGAAAGGAGCCAGGACAAGAGAGGAGCTGGAAGGACTAGGATCAGCTGGGTGATCTTGGGCAAGTTATTCCATCTCTTTATGCTTCAATTCCTTATCTCTACAATGGGGTGAATAGTGGTACCTCTCTCATGGGGTTCTTGTCAAGATTAATTAAGTAATCCACATAAAGCTCTTAGGAGGCTAAATGGTCAGTCTCTGAACGCTATTTTTAAGAGTAGGGGAAGTAAGTCTGGATGGACATTAAGTTTTCATCATGTAGAGGTCTTGACTGCCAGTTTTGGTTCAGTCCTGGACAAGTCACTTATCTTCTCTGGACCTCAGTTTCTCCATCTTTAAAACAATGGGTTCAGACGAAATAATTTCTAAAATCCCCTCCAGATTTAGAATGCCGTGCAGGTGGCCTTGTGTTACGGGCAATAGGGAGCCTGTATGTTCTCAACAAGGCAGACAACCAAATGAAGGGGGCTGTCTCAGAACATGGCCATGCCATGGTGTGCCTGGTGACATCAGGGAGGGTGGCCAGGAGGTAGGGAGTTTGCAGCACTAGCAGAACCAGAGATGTGTGCTATGAGGCCTCACTGAGGGCATGAAGAAGAGGTGGGCCAGTTAGGCAAAAGCTCAGAGGTCCATAACAAAAGGTGAATGACCAGGAGAGCCATCCTACTTGGCCACTAGGCATGATGGGATAGAACGTGAGGTATGAATCATCAGGGCTGAGGGTACCAGGCCTGTTTACCAAGCAGGCATTGAGGTGGAACGAGGTCAGCGTGAGGGTTAAAGAAACAAAATCTAAGATCATGCAATGGCCTTTGGAGCAGAAAGTGAGCAAGAAAAGCCTGGGAGGGAGGGGTTTTCTTCAAGAACACCACAGCTCAGCACCATTCCATGGGACCAGTGAGCACAGACTGCATGTTGCTGACAGCGTCAGGTCTCTGACATTGACTGCGGCCTTTGGGTTTCTCAAGCCCATACCAGTCCCTCTTACCAGGCTCCCATCCCCAGCCACCAACCACAGCACATTCAAGTTTCTTCCATTGCTTAAGCTGCCTTCCCTCCGCTTGCCTCAACTCCCCGGCCCGTCTGTTCTCCAGCCAGCCTCTATAGCTGCACCCCCCCCCCCAACACTTCAGCCTCCAAACATCCCCTCATCTGCTCCCACTCTGGGATGCTGAGCATTTCCAGAGAAAACTGTACCATCAGAGGCTTGTTATGACCTCAACTTTATGTTCTGCAACTGGGCCCCAGTGCCACTCTGGCAATCCTTTTCTGCTTTTCTGTATCCCTGGACACCACTCCCATCTCCACAGTGGCTTTTATAAATTCTCACCACTCTCTTCAGGCACATCCACCATCATATGTCATCCTGCCTCCTGATCATATTGTGCCAAAACAGAGGGCCATGCCTGCACCTTGACTGAGAACCCCAGGGGGCCCCTCTCTCACCTATAAACTTTCTGTGTTCATCTCCTTCCTCCAGCCTCCTAGAAGGTAATATTTCCCTTCAGGCCAAGGCTACTTCCTGTGCCTCTGGATCTTGATCCTGTGCTCCCCATCCACCCTGGGTTCTGGCTCCATCACTTACTCCTTCTTCTTCCTGTATCTTTGAACTCCTCTTAGCTCCTTTATTGCAGTCTAAAGGTGCCATCTCTCTCTTCTTATTAATGCAACAAAACACAGCAAACACTTCTGTGACCTTGTGTATCCTTCTGGAAATCCCCTTTCCTCTCTTTCTCTTGTCCAGTCTTGTCCATATTTTTTAATTGAATTATTTAGCCCATTCACATTTATTGTAATTACAGATATATTTGAATTCACTTTCACCATCTTATTTTATGCTTTCTATTTATCTCACCTTAATATCATCCTTTTTCTTTCCTTTCTTGCCTTCTTTTGGATTATTTTTTTCTCATTCTAGTTCCTTCCATCTCTTAACTTGAAAGTTTTATAGTTATTTCTCTTCTATTAGCGAATATCTGACAATTAATAAAGTACACACGAATTCATATGTAACTTATACATTTTTTATTTAGCCCTCACTTTTGAAAGACATTTTCTATCAGTATGCAATTCTAAGTTGATGTTATTTTTCTCTCAGTCCTATTTAACTGTTTTTGGATTTTTGATGCATAGATTATATTTCTTGGAATTTTGTCTGTGAGAATTCTTTGTAACCTGAGTTGAAGGCGGGTTCCTCTAGAGATGATTTGCTCATTTTTATTCTAGGTATTACCAGGAGGTACTACCAGCCTGGGACTACTTGAATCTAAATTTTTTAGACCACCCAGGTAGGGTGAATTTGGAATGAAATTAAATCATGCAGGCCAGCTTGTGGCTATGAATTCTCAGGGAGGATTTTCCCCCATTCTCACTCTGAGCAGAGGTTCAAGTCAGGCAATTTTCCTTGCAATCTCCTGGAGGAGTGAATTATTTCTAGTTCATCCTTCGACTGAGTGTATTATTACGCTTTGTAAAACACAGCTTTTTGCAGAGTGTTGCTTATTAGACTCCCCACCTTGGGCAGGCCTGGGCTTTGTCTCCTGTTCTCTGTATCCTGCTCACCTTTGAAAAACAAAGTTCAAGTTCACCTAGTATGCAAATACTCTCAAGGTGGAAACCAGCTTTGGTGTTCTGCTTTCCTCTCTCTGTTCCTTAGTTTTTTTTTTTTTTTTTAAAGATTTTATTTTTTTCCATTTTTCTCCCCAAAGCCCCCCGGTACATAGTTGTGTATTCTTCGTTGTGGGTTCTTCTAGTTGTGGTATGTGGGACGCTGCCTCAGCGTGGTCTGATGAGCAGTGCCATGTCCGTGCCCAGGATTCGAACCAACGAAACACTGGGCCGCCTGCAGCAGAGCGCGCGAACTTAACCACTCGGCCACGGGGCCAGCCCCTCTGTTCCTTAGTTTTTAACTCGAGCATTCTTCACTTACTTGCTAGTTTACTGAGCTTTTTGAGTTGTTTCTTCAGCAGAAAGTTTGTTCAGGGAAACTGGTCCATCATTCTAAAGAAAATCCAAGTCTCTCCCTCCCATCACAGCCATCTTTTAAAGAATGGATGACACTCAGCCTTTCTAAGCCTTCACCTTCCATTCATTTGTAGCTCCCTGAAATCAGGCCTCCACCCTATCTTCTACTGAACCTGCTCAGGTAAAGCTCACCTGATGGGCTTCAAGTTATCAAATCCTGGGCACTCATTTTACTTGACCTTTCTCAATATTAGACACTACTGATCTCTTGAAACACTCTCCCACCTTGGTTTCCATAATTCTGTTCTTTCCAGGTTCTTTTCCCATTTCTTTGACTGTTCCTTTTGTGTCTTCTCTTTCCTGTCTGTGTTGCTTGTACTTCCAGAATTCTCTCAGTCCCTTGAGCTGTTTGAACAACTGTGATACACTGCTGACTTCCAAATCCATATCTTTGTGGCTCCACATACCTATAGGAGGCCCTTCAAACTCAGTATGCCCAACAGGGAGCTCATTATCTTTCTCCCAAACCTGCTCTTGCTAATCTGCTGAATGGAGCCACCAAGCAGCCAGACACCTAAGTTAGATTATCCTGGAATCATATGGGGCCATCCCCATTTCCTCCTCACTTCCCACATCCAATCAGTCTTACAGTTTCTACCTACTTAAAATCTCTTCAATCTATTTCTTTTTCCCATCTCTATTGCTGCTGCCTAGGGTCAGGTCCTCCTCCTATCTTATCTAGGCTACTGGAATTGCCTCCTCTTTATTTCCTTACCACTTGTCTTGCCTTCCTCCAACCATCTTCACAAACCTCAAGTTCATTTGGTTCAGCAAAGTGGTCTTTCTGAAACACAAATATGGTTTTTAGCCCTTGCTTAGAACCCTTCCAAGAATTCTGCAGACAAGGACAGTTCCAAGTGTCCTTCTGTGTCTGTTTATCTCTCCAACACTACCTTTCTGCTCCACCACCGGGCTCCTTCACCCACCACCCTCTGGGTGTGCTGCCATGCTGCTCAGGGCTCCCCTAACTGCCAGGCAATTTTACCTTGGTATTTTGCTCATACTGCTCCCTCCGGCAGGAACAATCTCCTGCCTTCTCCTGCTCCATACAAGCTTGCTTATCTAGGGAACACTCTTTCATATTCCAATAGTCAGTTGTAGCACAACCTCTTCATGAAACCTTTCCCACCTCCTCAGCTTGTCCTTGCAGAGTTGAATCATCCACGCCCTCCTAAGTGCCCCCACTGACTCTTTACAGGTGTGTGCTATAGAATACATACAACACATTGTGGCTTTTTTTTCTTATGCTCATCTCTATTAGATTGTAAATTCCATGAGGGCAAGGACCATGACCTATCTATGGTTTATATGTCATGCCTGGTATACGGTAGGTGCTCAGTAAGTGCTTGTAGAATGGATGAATGAAGATGAGCTATTGTCCTCTTGGGATTAGTGACCCTGCTGCTTGGCAAGGCAAACTGCGCTGAATCCCCCAGGAGGTGGAGTGTCTTGGTGCATTGTGACCAAGATGGCAGCTGTAACACCAGACGGTCTAGTCAGTGGAGCCTGGGGACTAAGAGCAGGGCAGACAAGTAGTTCATAGATTGTGATGTGGGTCCAGGCCCAAGATGAAGAAGGATTTCAGAAATGGACACTTTGCTGAGGCCTTCAGCGAGGGTAGGAGAGCCAGGCTGTGGGAGGGAGCCCATGTAGATTGGGTGGTCTGTTTCCATGCAGCTCAGGCAAGGCAGATGCGTCATCTAGGAAAGGTCTGACTTGAGGAGATGCCCCAAATGCTCAGAAATAGGGTGTAAGAGATATTACTACCCCTGCCCCCAACCCCATCAAGTCTAATTTCCCACCTTCAGCTGGCTCTTGAAGACCAGTCCCTGGGAAAGCATGAGATGCTGCGATGATGAAGCAGCACAGGACTGGTAGGCTGTGGCTTCTACACTTAATTATACACGAGCTTGGGCAAGTGACTTACCTTCCCTAGGTCTCAGCTGCCTCACCCGTAAATTGTGCACATCCTGACACGCCTCAGCCACTTCACAGGATTGTAGTAAAGGTCAAATCATCACCATCATCATAGCTATTCTTCTTATATTACTTCCTATGTGTCAGAGACTATGTGAAATGCTTTACATACCACGTCTTCATCCATCCTCACAAGATCTCTATGAGATAGCACTACCATCAGCTCCATTTTACAGATGAGTGAATAGAGGTTTAGGGAGGTAACAGATCTTGCCCAAAGGCAAATGCTATCAAGTGAGCTGATGGAGCTGGCATTTGGTCTGTGGACCCATTCTGGTTTCCCAGGCTATACTCAGGTATGTGGCTGATCTTGCATTCTAGGAGTTAAGTAACCACAGGTCTCCTCGGGGACTCCTGGTCTTATAGCCACAGTGGCAGCACTTAGCAAGGTTTAGGGAAGGACACTCCCTCACCCTTGGCCTCAGAGACGTATTCCTGAGGGATCAGCTTTCCCTTCCCAACCAGAGGGGTAGGTGAAGGCACTGTGTTGAATAGTGTTCCCCCAAATTCATGTTCACTGGATGGAAGCTGTGAATGTGATCTTGTTTAGAAATAGGATCTTCACATATGTAAATAAGCTAAAATCCCTTGAACTCATACTGTATTAGGGTGGACCCTAATCCAATGACTGGTGTCTTTGTTAGAAGAGAGAAATTTGGACACAAGGATACAGACACAGAGGGAGGACGGCCATGCGAAGACAGAGGCAGAGATTGAAATTATGCTTCCGCAAGCCAAGGAACACCACGGACTCTGGGAACCACCAGAAGAAGCTGGAAGGGACAAGGAAGGATTCTTCCCTAGAGCCTTCGGAGACAGCATGGGCGTGCTGACACCCTGGTTTCAGATTTCTAGCCTCCAGGACTGTGAGAGAATAAATTTCTGTTATTTTAAGCCACCAGTTCACGGTACTTCGTTCTGGCAGCCCTGGGAAACCAACACTGTAACCTAGTGCTGTGTTTTCCACAGCTGGGAGCCCCAAGGGTGAGTGGAGCAGAGTTTAGGAGACCAGTTAGATGGAGTGGGGGAGGGGGAGCTCAGCTGTGGGGGGATGAGGGAGATCAGTATAAAAATAAGGTGTTTACTCATCCAGCTCCACTGACCAACTTGTAGACAGTGCCTCTGCACTACTTTTCACGTGTGTGTTTGTGTGTGAGTTGTGTCTGGGGAATGTGTCTGCAGCCCTGTTTTTTCTGGATGTGAGGATGGGCGTTCTTCGGGTTGGTGACAACTTATAAGGTGAGGATTCCTTTTGAGAATCTCCCCCTGGTTTGGTCATTCGCTCCACCCCTAGATCTCAGATGATGAAACTGGGCTTAGAGAGATTAAAAACTTGCCCAAGTTTTCATGCCAGTTAGTTAGAAAAGGAGAATTCAGACACAGAACTCTGGATCCAAAGACCTGCCCTTTTCATGATCTCTAGCTCTTTCTCAAGCTAAAGATAGTGAACTCTTTCCAAAAAGATACAGGTAATTCAGTTTACCTTTTATAAGTATTTTTTTTCCTAAATTTGAAATTAATACCTATTTGTAAAATATTTAGAAAATATTGAAATGTTTAAAGAAAAATTAAAAAATTAATCTGGCTATAACTACTGATCATATTGGGTCATTTCCTTTCAGTCTTTTTTCCTTCCAAACAGATACATATAATCAACAAAATTAAAATACTGTAAATAGTTTCGTATTTTGCTTTTTCATCTAACACCATGTCATGAACATTTTCTCATGTCCTTAGTTTTTATAAACATAATTTTTAATTACTAAATAACGCTCCATCATATGGATGGGTCATATTTTGTCTTCCATTATTGCCTACTTAAGTTTCAGCTTTTTACAATGATCAGTATGCAACAGTTAACATTTTTCAGAAATATTTGTCCTCATCTCTATTATTTCTTGAAGACAGGGGATAATTCTGGGTCAACGGGTATGAATATTTTAAGGCATTTGATACATATGCCAAATTGTTTACCAAAAGGGTTCCACCTACCAGGAGAAGGAGAGTGCCTCACACAGCACCCTCGCCAAGACTGAGTACTATCATTAAAAGCCTCGGTGTGCTCTGAAAAGGGGCATCCCACGATTCCATCACACGGGTTGCTGTGCGTCCAGAGGATTGCAGGGGGCCACACAGGGCTCTCCACACCGAGACCGGTTAGGCGACGGTGCCCATGACCCCGGTGGGACGTGATGCGGGCTTGAGGCTAGGCAGTAGGGATGAAGGGAACGGGAACACGCACGGGACTCATAGAACATTCGATGCCGGGGAGAGCGGGTCGGCACAGATAGGATAACTATGCGCTGTGTGGGGTGCAGGAGAGGGCGGAGGCTGCGTGTCCGGCCCGGCCTCCTCCGCGCCGCGCTCGGCACCCACCCGCGAGGTCGGCCGCGGCGCGAACCCCTCCCATCCCTTTAACAGGGACACTCCCCTTTAAGGCGGGCGCCTGCGCGCACCCGGCCCCGCCCTTCGGGGGCGCGCGCGGCGGTCGCGGCGCCGGCTCCGCCGGGAGCGCACGTGCCGGCGCCGGGCGGAGGAGAGGGAGGCGGGAGCGGGGCCGCGGGAGGAGGGGAGGCGCCGGGGGCGCGCGCGCGCGCTGGGCGCTGCTGGGCTGCGGCGGCGGCGGCGGCGGCGGTTACTATGGCGGAGTCGGCCGGAGCCTCCTCCTTCTTCCCCCTTGTTGTCCTCCTGCTCGCCGGCAGCAGCGGGGCCGGGCCCCGGGGTATCCAGGGTGAGTCCCGGGGCGGGGGGCGGGGGCCGGGATGGAGAGGGCCGGGCGAGGGCGAGGCCTCGCGCCGCGGCCCCTGGCGACAGCGCGCCCCCTCCCCACGCGCACAATATGGCCGGGCGGGGGGCGCGGAGGAGTCGGGGTGACCCCTGGTCGGCTTCCCCTGACCCCCGAGGCGCGGCCGCCCAGCCAGGACCCAGCTCACGCCGGGCCCCGGGGCACCCGAGCCCCCTTCCAAGAGGAGCTGGATTCGGGGAGCTCTCGGGGGTCGCGATCCCAGCACCCCCATGTTCCATAGAGGGAGTGCGGGCTTCCTTCCCCAAGATTTGCAGATCATGTTTGTGCCCCTCAGCTTGTCCAGGGGCGGGGGTCTTCATTCCCTCCCTCCAGATGCTCCCGGGGGGCGCCTTTTCTCCCGCCAAGACTGTGGGGCTCGGGCGATGGAGCCTTTGCTTCCCCGAGGTATCCTGATGTTGAGAGGCCTTGCGCACCTCAGATGATAGGGGAAGGGGTCTCTAACCTTTCCTTCGGGTCCTACACTTGGGGTGTCTCTTCCCCTCCCTCTCCTTCCTCCCTAATGCTCTGGGAGACGGAGTCTCATTTCCCCTTCGCTCAGTCCCTTAAGTTCAGTGGGGCAAACCCCCCACCTCCAATACACACGCCCTGTGGAAGCTGTGTGGAGGAAGTGAGACGGAACAGGCCCCTAAAGCTTTTTGGAGCTTGGCTCTGGAATCTCTCTAACCCTAGGAAACCTGGTTCCAGAACGTTTAATCTGCATCTAGGTGTATTTGCTTTCCGCCTCGCCTCTCCCACCCCACCCCAGGGGGCCCATTCAGTTAATCACTTTGTGGATGCCTTTTCAGGTGAAATCCTAGAACCTGCCTCCAACCCCCAAGATTATTTAAAGATCCCACCACTGGACCGTCTCCTGGCCCTTGGTCAGTACTTAACTTACCTTCCCACACAACCCCTCTGCCCAGCCCTTCCCCCCACGCACTCCTCCACTCTCACTCACCCCTTACCTCCCAACCCCCACGGCGTTCTGCTCCCTGATACCACCCCCACCCTGCCCACTGTAGAGGTGGGTAACCTTCTGTGGGACACTCAGCTGGGTGTGTTGTTTATGAGGCTTTGGGGGCTGAGAAGAGCAGATGAAACCCTAAAATATTTAATTTAAGAGATTCGCCTCAGATGTGTTTTGGCATTGGGGTAGCAGATAAAGGTTATATTTGGCAGTTAGATTGAAGTGATTATTGACCCACAGATGGATCTGGGAGAGACGATCAGGATTGTGTTCGCTCCTGAGGTACAAAGCCTGCTGCTTTGACTTCTCAGCAGCCCCTAACCTTCCAGCCATGGGAGCTCAAGTGCATGTTCCGTGGCTCTCCTTGCCACTAAAAATAATGATTCTCAGGTGGATTCAGGCTTCTTTAATAAAGCAGACAATCAAGAAAAGACATCATCGCACTTTGGAGTCTCAAAAACAAGTTCATTATCTCCAGCTTTGATGTTCCCTCCCAGTGGTGCAGCCTGTGCAGTGGGGTCTTTGTTTACTGGCTAATGCTTCTGTTAAGCACCTCGTGCGTGTTCCTGGCTCTGCTGCTCCGTGGCGTGGGTAATGTGCTGCAGGGTCTGATGAAGACGATGCAAGTGTGTGAACACAGCCTGACGTTTGTGGTGAGAGAATGGCTTTCATGAATAATGTTTGCTGGGCCTCATTATGGGCTATGTTATTGAAATGTGTAACATAGTGTTATTTCTCTAGTGAGGTAGTAAATAAGGAGACTCAGCCTTCAAGTTTGTCATTTTATATGCATATGAATAAATCTTTAAGTTCCTTCCATAGGAATTTTTGTCCTGTCCCTAATATATCCGAGATCTTTAACAGCCATTTTCCTGTTGATTTGGTGGCGTGTTTGTGGGGTTTTTCGTGTTGTTGAGAGCCTAGTTAAGAATGTTTAATTGATAATCCAACTGGTTCTGAATGGGGCAGAGTTCATTTTTTTGTAACCTTCCTGAAATGGATGTTTGTTGGGGTGAGGATGGGTGGGCATAATAGGGAGTTGGTTTCTTTTTTTGGTAAATTGGAAATTAGGTTGTGTGTCCAGCAAACATTCTCGAAGGCCTTTAAACTTCTTGGCCAGACACTACAGTTTTTTCCGGGACACGTCTAGTTGCCAATAGTGCATGCTACAGAGACCACTGTTGCAAAAGGCTGAAAGTAAAACGTCAGTTCTGGGAAAATAGAGGCTGTGGGATACCAAGAAGTTGATTGCTTTCCTCCCCAGCATTTCCTCAGTTGGGCTCCGCTAGGTGGGCTGGAGGAGTGGCCGAGCCTGGCAGCCCTGAGCCTGGTCCTTGGACGTGACATGAGGGCAGCAAGCATAGGTGTTTGTATTAATTAGCGAACTAACAGCAACTTAGCAAAGGGTCAGTAATAAGGAAAATGAGTTCCAGGTTATAAACAGCATCCGTTTGGTTGGTATACCATGTTTTAAGGCCTAGCTTTGGAATTTTCACATTGTTGTTTAAAAATGTATAATTGAACCAGTTAGCAGGAGAACGTGACATTCACTTAAGACAAAAGCGACGAGGGAGACATTTGAGCTTATGATAGGAACATTTTGAATTTTTATGAACAGACTAAAAGTCTAATTTCTGGCTGAGACTTGTAATTTTGTTGAGTGGATGTGGATTTGAAGTTCAGTGCACGTGAACTCTTGTAGAGAAGAATTGTCTCTGGTTAGTTTTGTTAAAAGAGCTCCTGGAACAGATGTGATTAAAACATAATCAAATGGCTACTGTGGTTAAAGGTTAGAGCCAAAGGGAGGGAGGAGCCTGGTGTTCGGCCCCAGAACTTCGCTCCCTGACAGGTTGTCCTTGAACAAGTCACTTAAGCTTCCTGCGACTACCTCAGTTTTCCCTCTGTAGACTAAGGAAATAGTGTGTGTTGCTCTTATTGGGACCTTTGTGAGACTGACTTACTGATAGCCAGTTGGCCGGGAGGTATTTTTAGACACAGTTTCTGACTTCAGTGAACAAGCACTGTTGGGTTACTTTTTATCTTATGGGGCAGAATCACACACCCTTGGGATTGCTGGAAGCAGCACATGTCGGTGTGGTTAATTTCTTCTTTGTGCACTCTGGTGGACCCGTTTCAGATTTCCTCGAGTTGATTTGTGTCTTCTGACAGGCCCGCATGCCGTGGACCGGGCAGCATACCTGTGCTGATCAGAGCCAGTCCGGAGGGAGTGACCTGCTTTGGGCTTTATTGGTTTGGCAACATTTTAATTCTTACGCAACTCTGGGTATGTTTATGACACTATGTAAATGTTACATAAGAACATGGAGGCTGAGAGTGGCCGGAATGGCGACTGTGCACACAGGAAGGTTAGACTGAGGACTTCATCCGAAAGGACCTTGGGCGTCTGCTGTCAGGGCAGGAGGAGGTTGCGCTTCACCTTCCTCTAAAAGCCTTTTCAGATGATTGTGTCTTTCAGGTGGACTGCTGTGTTATAAATAGGTTTATTCTCCACCAGTGAGCTAATTGTAACCTTGCCACCAAAATGTGAATCAGGAAACGGGGAGACAGGAGACGCGCTGCTGCCTCCAGCACGTCCTGTTGAATTCGCTTGTTGCGTTTTGAAACAGGAGTTGAATGGCAGGAGTCTGTTCTCGCAGTAACCCAGGGGCATAGGGTGTTGAGATGGAACGCAACTCTCAGTTCATGGTGCTTTAGATCTTCTTTATTTTTGAAGGTTAAATTAGAATACCGAAGTGACTCTTTTGTTTTACTTTTGAAATCCTTATTGTTTACTGTTCAGTTTTTGCTCGGAGCAGCAGTGAACATTAATTCTGGAATCCCGCCTCTTTGTCTCGGATTCTTGTGTTATTTGTCTAGTACAGTAGGAGTTGACATAAAGGCATCTTATCTCATTCTCCTCTCTGTACTTATAAAAAGAAAATCCTAGAGTCCTCTTTCTCGTCAATCCCCCTGACGCTGGAAGTGCTACAGGCATGCGGAGCCCATCATCCTGCCTGGCCTGGGGCTCCTCAGATGCGGTCCCCTGCGATGTCACTTCATTTCCCCCAGGGCCAGGTTCCAGCGCCTGCTCTTGCTGTGTGCCCTCCTCAGTTCTCAGTCTCACGTGTGGTCCGACCTGCGCTTGGGCTTCAGGACGCACCATCTCTGCTCCTGTCTCTTCTCCCTGCCTGCGGGCTTCTCCATCATGCACAGATGGAACCCGGAGCCAAAATACCGTTTCAGAGTGTTTCTTTCTTTCCCTGACTCTGTAGAGTTGCCAAACTGTGGTTTAGCTGTGAAGTTTCCGTCCCAGGCCGTCTTACCTGCTCCCTCCGTTTCAAAGACGGGGGCGCTTCAGGCATCTCTGCTGGTCTTTTCGGGTTTTCTTCTCTCTCCGCTTAGTCCTAAGCCTGCATTTGTCTTGCTAAATAATTAGAATTTAACATAATGAAAGTAACTGCCTTTCAGTTTAAAGTGTTGGTCATTCCTAATTTATACAATTACATAGGGGACGTTTCTTTGTTCAGTCGCATCTACCTGGAGTGGTTCTTGGCATGGAGAAATGACAGAGAACAAGATGGGCAAAAATCCCTAAGTCTGTAACTGTCGTGGAATTTACAACTAAACTGGCTTAGACTGAAAATAAATAAGTCACCACAGTTTTCAGTCATGAGCGCTGTGAAGAAGATAAAACAGGATGATGTGCTGGAGTGCGCTGGGACCTGCCATTTCACGTCTCTCTCAGCGTCATTGTTTTATCTGTAAAATGGGGTTAATTCAGTGAAGTCTCGGTGCTCGTGGTAGTTAAGCTCTATAAATTCGACTCTAACTCTGAATTACTGGATACTGAACCATTGCTCCTAGGGGAAACACAGGGGTAGGTTCCTGTGAGCCTCTGGTGACATTTTCATCAACCAGTCAGTATATAACCTTGTTTTGTGTGTGTTTCTGCTTAAAGACACTACTTAATAGACAGTCGTGTGCCGTGTAACAACGTTTTGGTCAATGACAGACCACATATACAACGATGGTCCCATAAGATCGGTACCATATAGCCTAGGTGTGTAGTGGGCTGTCGCATCCAGGTTTGTGTGAGTACACTCTATGGTGTTTGCACAAAGATGAAATCACCTAACGACACATTTCTCAGGACATATCTCCGTCGTTAAGCAATGCGTGGCTGTAGATTGTTGGTACGTTACATTGAACTCAGGGCTAGCAGCACTATAATGCGTGCTTATCCCGAACAAAGCTTATCTAATATACGGGTTTTCTTTATAAGGCGCCTTGCTGTCTTCTTGAGCTTAGGAGCACTAGACAGCATTTACTCTTGGGGGCCATTTTAAATAGTGAAATCACCACCAAAAACCACGAAAAGGCAAAAAGCATGGCTGTGACTATTCCATGAACAGGATGCGTATTTACCGTGCGAGGGCTCAATCGGGAAGGCAGAGTGTTGCCTTGTTCAGCCTCGGCTAGAACTGTGTGCACGGACGACTCAAATTTCTCACCACTGTGCACGTGTACGCGAAGGACTGAAAGCACTGAGAGTATTGACTTTGGGGTTACAAATAAATTGTACCAAGTAGGCAGATTCACATATGAAATCCATGAATAGTGAGGATCCACTGTGTTTCATTAAAGCCATACAAATAATTGTAATGGAGAGAAAATTATGTGGAATTCCAAGGATTCTTAAATGGTTTCTGTAAACCACGATTTTAATATACAGTTAGAAGTCCCGTTTCCAGCCTGTAAATAAACTAAACAGATATCTGTATATCGGGTACTACTGTTGTGATCTAAAGATTCCTTTAACACATACATATGGAGCACCTACCATATGCCAGGCACTGTTGCAGGTGCTAGAGATACAACAGTAAACAAAAGGAGACAGGAATGCCTTCCTTCTTGGAGCTTATCTTCTGGCAGTTGAGAGCTATAATAAGAAAATAAAATATAAGGTGATTTTACCTACCACAGTGTCCCGTCCCCTCCCCCCCCCATTCCTGGCCTTTGGTATACACATATATTCTCCCAGTTGTTAAATCAAACACTAATCTGGGTACTACTGTGAAGGGATTTGGTAGATGTAATTAAGGTCCCAAATCAGTTGACCTTCAGGTCGGGAGACTTGTGGTAGACCTGACCTAACCAAGACAGCCATTTGAAAGCAGAGGATTTTCTCAGCTGGTTGCAGAAGAGGAAGTCAGAGATGCTCTAGCTGGTTTGGAAGAAAGTAAACATCCGTGTGTGAATTGCCCGTGGGGGCCACGTGGCCAGGAACTGTGGGTCAACGCTAGGAGCTGAGAGTGGTCTCTGGCTGTCAGCAAGGAGAGAAATGGGGACCTCAGTCCTTCATCCACAAGGCAGTGGAGATTGCCAACTACCAGTGAGCTTGAAAGCGGTCCCAGCCCTAGATGAGAAAGCAGCCGTGGCCAACACCAGTCATGCTGTGCCTGGACTTCTGACCTGCAGAAACTGAGAGATAGTAAATAGGTGGTGTGTTTTGAAATGTGTGTGTGTGGTGAGTCAGAGGGTGACGTGAGGAGAAGGAAGTAGGAGAAATATCCCAAGATAGGCTTGTGAGTACTTGAGACCTGGTCCCCAGCATGTCGGTGGACCTCGCACTGAACAGAAATCCTTTGATCACATGTGGCTTCCCTCTACTGCCGGTTACCTTTTCCTAGATACTCGTTGAGTGTTTGGAGGAGAGAGAAGATTATGGGTGTTTTGAACATAAGGTTTTTAGGTGGTTGGGATGTTTGAGTTGAGGTGTGTGGGTATTGAAGCGTATTTTTTTTGGTAAGTATTTGTGGTGAACTTGCCTTGCCCCAAATCTTTGTATTGTCTTGGTGTGCGTTTGTATGTTACTTTCTGTACTTGTAGCTAAGATTGAATCGAATGCAGTCAGTGTTCATTTCTAGTATCCAGGACCAAGCTGAATGTTGAGAGGGATACTGAGGAAAGAATCTCTCCTTGCCCTTTAGAAGTTTACACACAGATTGACTTTTCTTCTGCTGGTTGGAGCAACCACAGAACTACGAAAAACTCCCACCCCTTCTCATTCACTGGGATGACAGTAGTAATAAAAGCATCTGATTTAGTGGATGTTTACTATATACTTAAGTGTTATGCTGAGCACTTGCGTTACATCATTTACTCTATACAGCTATTCTCTGAGGCACTCCTATCCCCATTTTACATGGGAGAAAACTGGGGGGTAGAGAGGTTAAGCAGTGGGCCTGAGGTCTGTCTGACTTCAAGGCATGTGCTCTGTCTAAATACTGCACTCTATATTATGATGACTCTCACAGTGATTTTCTAACCGGGCTGCCTCCCGTCTCCCGCTTGTGCTCTCTCCTACTGCTGGGTTAACTTTGGAAAACTCACCTTCTGCATCTGGTGGTTCCACCACTTTTATGTGGCCTCCAGGATCAATTCCAGACTCCTTAGCCTGGCATCTCAATCAGTCTCATCTGGCCCTAGTCTCCCTTACTGCCCTTGTCTCTGGCTGGAACCTTGGTATTGTTGTGGCATCTGTCCGTTTTCTGTGGACCTAATATGCCTTGTGCTTTTCATGGCTTTGGCTTTCTCTACCTAGCCAAATCCAGCATCCTTCAGTGTCGGACCTTCTTTGTCCTCCGGCCTTCCCCAGTCAGTAATTCCATCCTCTCTCCTTTTCTCTTTGGTCCACACTGGTAGTATAGAGGTTCACACAGATTTATAGTTGTCTGCTCCCCGCCCCTCTCACCCTCTACCCCTAGAAAGTGGTGCTAGGAGCTGGCTTATTCTTTATATGGCTTTGTCCTGTCACAGAGCCTTGCGTATCTTAAGTACTTAATAAATTTGTTTAATTGAATCCATTCATTTCTTTTCCGTCCTCTCAGCAAAATCAAGGTAAATAATTCCAGTTCTGTCCTGCTGTAATTTTATTATCTCCTGTATCTACAGTTTTTATCCCAGTCACTCAAAAGTGCCACAAACAATTGTGAGTTACTTGGAACATAATAATCTCTCTTCCTACCTCACCTCTTTCATCTCTGTTTATTCTACCACCTACCCATTTTAGTCCAGCCAAATGGACTTGATCTCAACCTCATTAGTTTTATTCTCAGCCCTGGCTGCTTTTTTTTCCTCCTTCATTGTCCCAGTTGCCTGAAACAACCATTCCTCTCCCTCTTCTACTCAAAACTGTGACATACAGCATCTCCTCTCTACTCATCCATAGCATAGTAAATAGGTCAGGAGGCAGATACGGAATACCACTGGTAAATAGCCTCCCTGCCCTCATGAGGCAGGAATATGTCTGTCTAAGTACAACAAAGAAAGAAAACAGAATAGTTTTACGTTTTCATTATAATTGCAAGTAAAGGAGAAATACCAAATCACTGGTAGGTGTTCTGAATATGACGGCAGAGTCTGTCCACTTAGATCCTGGGAACGTGGGACACGCTCCATCGTAATGGTGCCGCTCATTCCAGTTTTAGCCGACATTCTCCTGGGCATCAGGTGGACCCTTGCTGGATGTTCGGGTATTCACAGTCAGCCATAAATTAAGTTGCAATGACAGGTCTCCTTAGCATAAACATCAAACGTCTCTTTGGAGGGAGAACAAAGCTCTTATTCTCTAGACCTGAGGCTTAAGGGTGAGCTTGTTTAAACAGCTCTCTAGGTTGGGTTTGTCTCCAAGCGGAATGTCAGAAAGGCAGTTTGTAGAATAGGTAGCGTGTGGAGCTGGCTTCCCAAACACCTTTCTCTTATGCAAACCCCATTCCGAGACCTTTTCCCAGATTGGAATTAAATACCAGGCTTATCAAGTGTCTTATTGTTAGACCTGTGGGTTTTTCCCCTCATACAAATAGCTTCCTTTATTAAGTCAGTTATATTTTTTTCATACATGCTTTTTACCAGTGCAGTTTTTGGTTGTTTTAGGTACCACCAACTACACGTGTAAAATTTGACTTTATTATGGCTCTTGGGTACTTGAGAGTTTTTGTTTTGATGTATTTTTAAAATTTAATTTTGGGGCCGGCCGGGCGACGTAGTGGTTAAGTTCACGCACTCTGCTTCAGCGGCACCGGGTTCACAGGTTCGGATCCCAGGCGCGGACCTACATACTGCTTGTCAAGCTGTGCTGTGGTGGTGTCCCACATATAAAGGAGAGGAGGATTGGCACAGACGTTAGCTCAGGGCTAATCTTCCTCACCAAAAAAATTAAAAAATAAATAAAAATCTAATTTTGATGATTATAAAAAGTGAAAATGTAATTTGGGTTTTTTTTATCGGTAGCATCTGATTGCTTTACTCTAATGCTGCAGGATTTCCCACTTAGGTTAGTTGGAACTTTGGCTGCTGGTCCAGTGTCAGTTCCTAGTTGTTGCCCTCCCACCTCACCCCCTACACCCCTCCTCAGGAGAACCAAACCTTACCTCGCTTGTGACAGTATAGTGCCACACACCTCCATTTTTTTTTAACCTGATTCAGGATTTTCGTAAACATTTTGGCAGTTGTCTAGATCAGTAGTTAGTGAACGACATTTTTCTTTGTGTTTTTAAAGCAGTGGAACCCTTTTAAAAATGAAAAGTGTAGAAACATGTATAAAATGGATAAATGCTGAGCCACTCTAGCAGAGCCCCCTTTGCTCTCAAATTGTGAGGCTGAGATTTATCTAACGAGGCTTATTCCGCACACTGCTGTTTGCCAGGCACCGTGCTGAGCACCTGCATGGACCTGGTGTGGAGGGGGACACTGCTCCCCTCCCCGCGCTGTTCACAGGTTCCTGGACATCTTGGGCAGCCCAGGGATTCAGGAAGGACACGGTCTGAAGAACGTTGTACCTCTAGGTTTTTTTCCTGTGCGTGTGTTAGGTTTTTTGGGTTTTGTCATTGAGATTATGTTATACATATTGTTTTACAAAGACTTATGGTATTTTTTAAATTGTGGTAAAACACATGTAACAAAATTTGTCATTTTTAACCATTTACAGTGTACAATTCAGTAGCATTGAGTACCTTCATAACGTCGTGTGAACCATCCGCCCTGTCTAGTTCCACAACTTTTTCTTTACCCCAAAGGAAACCCGTAACCCATCAGTCACTCCCCGTCCTCTCCCCGCCGCAGCCCCTGACAACCTCTAATACGCTTTCCAGATGTTTAGTATAAATGGAATCATACAACATGTGGTTTCTTTCACTTAACATAATGTTTTCAAAGTTCATCCATATTGTAGTATATATCAGTAGTTTATGCATTTTTATGGCTGAATAATACTCCATCCTGTGAATATACTACGTTTTGTTTATCTGTTCATTATTTGATGGACATTTAGGTCGTGTCCACCTCTTGACTCTTGTGAGTAGTGCTTTTGTAAACATTGGTGTACATATTTTTGTTTGAACACTCGTTTTGAATCTTTTGGATACGTACCTAGGAGTGGAATTGCTGCATTATATGGTAATTCAATGTTCAACTTATCAAGGAACCATCAAACTGTGGTCCGCAGTGGCTGCACCATTTACAATCCTACCAGCAATGTGTGAGCATTCCGGTTTCTCTAAGTCTTCACCTATGCTTGTCACTTGTTATTTTCGTATGTGACTCTGAAGTGGTATCTCATTGTAGTTTTGATTTGCATTTAAATTTCAAGTTCATTTGCATTTGTTGGACATCTTTCCACATGCGTGTGGGCCATTTGTGTATCCTCTTTGGAGAAATGTCTGTTCCAGTCCTTTGCCTATTTTTTAGTTGTTTTTTATTGTCATTGAGTTGTAAGAGTTCTTTACATATTCTGGATATTAGACCATTGTTAGATATGTGATTTGCAAATATTTTTTCCCATTCTGTAGGTTGTCTTTTCACTCTCTTGATGTTTTCCTTCGATGCACAAAAGTTTTAAATTTTGATGGAGGCCAGTTTATCTGTTTTTCTTTGTTGCTTGTGCTTTTGGTGTGATACTTAAGAGACCACTGCCAAATCCCAGGTCACTAAGATTTACCTCTGTTTTGTTTTTAAAAGTTTTAGCTCTTATATTTAGGTCTTTGATCCATTTTGAGTTAATTTGTGTATATGGTGTAAAGTAAGGGTCCAACTTCTTTCTTTTGCATGTGGATATCCAGTTGTCCAGCACCATTTGTTGAAGACTAGTCTTTCCCCCTGAATGTACTAGACACTCTTGTCAAAAATCAGTTGATTACAGATCTATAGGTTTGTTTGTATAGGTCTGTTTCTGGACTGTCAATTCTATTCCTTGATTTATATGTCTATACTCATGCCAGTACTACACTATTTTGATAACTGTGGCTTTGTAGTAAGTTTTGAGATCAGGAAGTGTGAGTTCTCTAACTTCGTTCCTTTTTTGTTTTTTCTCAGATCATTTTGGCCATTCAGGATCACAGAGTTGTATAGAGTCGTGGTCTTTGTTCTATCCTAAGGAAGCTGTAGGGAGTTTGGATAAGGTCTGGGGAAGAAGAATTAAAATAATCATGGGTTGTAATAGGCCCTTGTCAGTTTGGCCTGTCTGATGGATGCTGTCATCTGGAGGGCTGAGAGGCAGTTTATGATCAAGTTGTAAAGTCATGAAGGGCAAGGGTGGTGCAGGCTGGCTTGGGCACTAGCCTCGGACACCGTAGGACTAGAAGGGGGCCCAGGGAAGTCTGGAGGAGACAGTGTGGTGTACATCAACGGGCCAGTGCGCCACGAGATGATCTTATTATCCCTGAGGGGCAATTCATAGAAGCTGAAAATCAGGAATACTGTAGATATAAACCATTTTATATATATATATATTTTTTTAAAGATTTGCCTTGAGCTAACATCTGTTACCAGTCTTTTTTTTTTCTTGTTCTTCTCCCCAAAGCCCCCCAGTACATAGTTGTATATTCTAGTTGCGGGTCCTTATGGTTGTGCTGTTTGGGACGCTGCCTCAGTATGGCCTGACGAGTGGTGCCATGTCTGCACCCAGGATCCGAACCAGCGAAACCCTGGGCTGCCAAAGCAGGGTATGCAAACTTAACCACTCAGCCACAGGGCCGGCCCGTCTTAAGCCATTTTAGAACTCTTGTGGGCCTCTGCCTTCCAGGACAGACGGCATGCCTCCTGCCTTCTGAGGCTGGTGCCACTGCCCTGTGCTCTCCCACACCCTGTCTCTGGGATGTGGTCTGAGGCAGGAGACTGGGCTGAGTGGCCTTAAGGTTAGCCCTGTATGGTGGTCCTTGGGAATTCTCAGGGAGCCGGGTCTCATTGAGTGTCCACCCAGTGTGTGCAGTGGGTCAGAGAGCAGACCCAACCCGCTCCAGTGCCCCTCTGCAGTGAGGTCATCTTTGCCGAGACCTGGCCGTGTTAGTGCCCCCATAACATGCAGCTGGACGCTCTGCCCAGGTTGGGGCTTGTCAGCCTTCCTCAGAACACAGCCTCTCTCATAAATCAAATTTGTATTTACATCCTACTACAGACCACGTGCTAATCGTGTTTTGGTACCATGTTCAAATCCTGCCAAAGTGGTTTTGTCTTTGGTTCAGGTTTGACTGACTTGTTAATAACAAAAGCTGGGCTGGCAGGAATTTCGTCCTGACCACTTGTGTGTGTGTGAGAGAGAGGAAGATTGTCACTGAGCTAACATCCGTGCTAGTCTTCCTCTGTTTTATGTGGGATGCTGCTGCAGTGTGGCTTGAGGAGTGGTGCTAGGTCTGCTCCAGGATCTGAACCCATGAACCTCGGGCTGCTGAAGTGGAGTGCAGGGACTTACCCACTGCACCACTGGGCTTGCCCCTTGTCCTGACCACTGTTTAACCAGCTTGTGTGTAGAGTGATTTGGTTGGTCCTCTGTGATTGGTTTTCCTGATTATGCTGTTTCTCCCGCGTAACTCTTTGGTTGTGGAGTCTGGAGAGTTTTCGGTGTGTCTTGTTTATAGCCGCATGTGGACCGATTCACCTGGTGAGTCAGTATGAAACAGATCACACGAATGGCTGCTATCATTAGCCCAGATTTAGCTTTCAAAGAAATCAAAATTAGGTTTGTGATGTAGTCTTAAGAGTAAATTTACAGTAAATTGAGATTTTTTTGTAATCATCATTTATTTAGTTTCAATGAAAAATGAATATTAACAGAAAACTAGCCCTGATGTCTGTGTTTAAAATGCAGAAAAAGGTATATAAAATTTAAAGCAGAACTTCCCAGTGTTGGATCAGTGATCTAAACAATGTGAATTTAAAAGCAAGCTCGGTTCAGTTTTCAGCTGGAGGATTTTAGAGGTCATCTAGTCCGGTCTCTTCTTGCTGGTTAATCAGGAGATAAACGAGGTCCGGTGGGTTGCGTGACTTGCCCAAAGCCACACGGCCACTTACCGGCAGAGCAGAGTCCCCCACAGCACCTCCTTGCTGTGGTCTTGCCGTAACTTGCCACTTCCTAATTAGTTAAAGAGACACAGTTCATGCGTGCGTGTTTGTTTGCGTTTTACGTTGAGAGGAGGGATTAAAATGTATCAAGCACCAGTTTGCTGAGCACTATTTAAATATATTATTTCGTGTAATTCTTACGTAGTCCTCTGAAGTAATTGTTAACAGCCCCACTTTGCAGATTGGGACACCGGGTGCAGGGAGGTCACTGACTTGCTCAAGGTCGTCTGATTAGTGGGAGAGCTGACATTTGAGGCTTGGGTCTTTCGGGCCTGTCCCTGCCGTGACAGCCCACTGTGACTCTAGTGATAGTAAGGGAACCTCCTCTGGGGCGTGGGCAGTGGTGAGGGTTATCTTAAAATGGATCTTCTTCAGACTCCTCACTCGCTCTGTGAACTGCAGAGATGTGCACAGATAAGTGCAGAGAGAGGCTTTCTCAGAGTCCCCACAGCACTAGGCGGATGTTTGGCTTGTCCTCTTACCATCTCTGTAAGCGAAATGGTATTTTCTGGTTGACCCGCTGAGGCTCAGAGAGATCCAGGGACTTGCCCAGTCTCTTATCACAAACCCGCATGGCCCTGCTCCCAGTTCCGCTCTTCGTCCTGTCTAGCAGATTTCACCACTTTTGTTCTTTCCTGTCTTACACCAAGATTGTTTAAGTACTTCCCAAAAATAATGAGCCACGTGTGGGTGTGTTCGTTCTCCAGAATGAATCACTGTGAAAGAGGCCGTGAACCAACGAAAGAAGAATCAGTATCTGGAGCCAGAGGTTCTGGCTCTCCTGTCTGCTAGTTGACCGACTCTGAAGTGAGCTTTTTTTCGAAAGGCGGCTGCGGGTCTGGCCTGCGTGTCCCACTGTGCTCAGAATAGCCCTCTTGGAGTTGTTCGTTTTCCCGTCTTGCTTCCCAAAATAGACCCGTTGCTGTTCTCTTTGCTGGACACCACAGCACATGTATGGAGAGGGGTGCAGTCCACGGGGAACCCCTTTGTGCCTGAATGTCCCCACGGACACCAAGGGGCGTGGGCATTAGTTTTCTTGGATTAACAGTCAGGACTCCAGTGTGAGTAAAAGAGGTTTGGATCCAGTGTGCTGAGATTCAGAAGTAAATTTAAGTTAGCCAGAAGAGTGAGAGAGGAGCAAATCAAGGTATTTGGGAGGAAAAATGAGGAGGTTCCTTAGTCTTTCTTGTGTCTAAAAGGGTTGGAATCGAAATTTAGGACGAATCTGCTTTTAAAATTCCCTTTATGGCTTGGATCCTAGTCCGCAGGGCACCTGGTTAAATGCCCTGCCTCGAAAGTGTAACTGCCTGACCCTCCGGCAGGAGCTACGCGTTTTGGAAGTCTCCCGGGAGAAAGGGGTCTGGTCAAACGTGGGGAGAAAACGCGACTGGCGAGAGTGCAGCTCCACACTGTCCGTTACCTGCCAGCGCCGTCTCTCCTTTGTTGCTTGGGTGGGAATGGCCAGGGATTGTGACATTTATAGAGAGCCTGAGGAAGGAGGGGTTGGACACTGAGATATTTAGAATCTCTCTTTGGGTTTGAAAAGCCAAGAGATGCCTTCCAGTGTATTGGAGGGAGAGACCAAGATAGACCGTTGACAGCCTGGAGGGTGAGTTGCGACAGGCTGGTTTGTCATGGGGCTGGTCATCGACATCTCTTCTCCAGGGGCCCCAGTCTGAGCATATTCCCACTGGGTATCCAGACCACATTCACTTAGTGTCCAGTCTGAGGCTCGGGTGGGCCCTGTCACCTCTGCCCCTGATCGGCGAATGCTTCTTTCAGCACTGTGGGTCCCAACTGAAGTCTCGTCATGGCCACAGCCATACTCCTGCCCATCCGAAGAGGTCAGGGCTAGGTTAGGCCTGTGGGAGACAGTGTTGGGGAGGACCAACTGCTGCTGTCTGCGCTATTCTTGTTAGACGGATAAATAAAGGATTTCAGATTCCAGGGCTGCCGAACTGGCTTTCCGAGGCGCCAAATTCATTTACGGTAATTTCCTGTCAACAGCGCACACTTATGTGTAATACACGCCTAGCAAAACTCAGTCCCAGAGACCATTGCACACACAACCTATTTGAAAAATAGATATATATATATATATGTTATATTTTTAAAGTGATATCCAGGGCCCTTCAGAGTGGGTTGAATTTATGGAGCACTTTTTATGCATTAGCTCGTCTAATCCTCTCAATAATCATAGGAGGGGGCGCTAATATCATCCTCTTTGCGGGGGTATGCTTTGAGAGGGGCACCAGCCGTGGATGATGTTGGACTAGTCAGGGGAAGCGTTTCAAAGGAAGTGACGTTTAAGCTGAATTTTAAAGGATTTATAAGAATTAGCCAGGAAAAAAGCATTGCAGCAGGAGAATGTGTGAGAGCCGGCATACTGCATTCAGGAAACCGTGGGCGGGCCTAGTGCCTGTGGAGATGGGGCCGATGATGGCTCCGAGGAACCCTAGGTGGTTTGGATGGGGGCGGGGAGGCGGTGTCCTATATTCTCCAAAGGGAAGGTGCCTTCCTTTCATCCTCAGGCATCTAAATTTAAAGGAAAACTTCTTTCCCAGCCACAGAATAATTTATAATAAGTCTAAGGCTAAGTTCAAAAGCTAGTTTCTCTATTTCTCATAGGCGTGATAGAGAGCACTTAGAGGAAGATGGGGGGCCGGCAAGGCTTGTTTGTGAGCTGAATAAACAGGTAAAAATGTGCCCAATTGACGATATCCTCTTCAGTTGTCTATAAAAGCACCTTGCTTTGGAGCGTCAAGTATGCTAAGGGATTATATTGTAAGTCTGGAAAAGGACCTGGGGTCAGTTCTCACCATTGACGTTATTGTGCATTCCACCTTCCCTGCAGCTCTGCTGTGTGCGTGCACCAGCTGCCTACAGGCCAACTACACGTGTGAAACAGATGGGGCCTGCATGGTCTCCATTTTCAACCTGGATGGGATGGAGCACCACGTGCGCACCTGCATCCCCAAAGTGGAGCTGGTCCCCGCCGGGAAGCCCTTCTACTGCCTGAGCTCCGAAGACCTGCGTAACACCCACTGCTGCTACACTGACTTCTGCAACAGGATCGACCTGAGGGTGCCCAGTGGTGAGTGACACCCTTGTCGGACTATTGGCTCCTCTTGGAGGTAGGGCACCCACGTCATTTGTCCTTCTCTGCTCTTCCTCATTCCCTTGGTTTGATGATAGGTAAACAGTTCCCCAAGGTGACAAGGGATGGGGTTCCTCCCAAGTCAGATGTGTAGATTAGAGGATAGGGAGACAGATCATCAGGTTGGTCCCAGAGGTGAAAGCTGCGTTTTGGATGGTGACTGAGCAGCCATAGGCAGCTGGTGAGGAGTGGAGGAGCCAGGCAGTAGTCCGCACGGGAGGGTATGGGACTGATCCCAAAGGAGACAGCCCCAGAGCCGTGTGAAGGCAGCTGCTGGGGTGAGGGTGACAGCAAAATGGGAAGAGGGGCTAGAATAAGAGGAGGACAGTGATGGAGACTGAGAAGTATTAGATGCCACCCCTTTGCATGTCTGCTGTTTAGATGACGTTACTGGGGAGGTCAGAGTAGAAGGAGAGAGATGGGCAGAGCTTAAAGGAGCTGTTGTAAGTGGAAGAGTAGACCCTGGCATGTGTCTGGGGGCGCTGAGGAGGGAATGGTCCCATGAAATGCTGTGAAATTACAAAGTGGGTTGTGGCTTGACTGTTGCAAAGGACACCTTAACTAGAGAGGTTTGAATTTGAGAGCTTCCAGGCAGACCAGAAAGATCCAGGGCACCGTGAACCCACGGAGAGGGAAGGGCATCGGCACTTGGAGCAGGGTTGGGGGTAAACAAGCCCACAGCCTTCCCTTGTTTTACTCTTTGTTCTTTCCCTCTCCTCTCTCACTCGACCCAGGTCACCTCAAGGAGCCTGAGCACCCTTCCATGTGGGGCCCCGTGGAGCTGGTAGGCATTATTGCCGGCCCGGTGTTCCTCCTGTTTCTCATCATCATCATTGTTTTCCTTGTCATTAACTATCATCAGCGCGTCTATCACAACCGCCAGAGACTGGACATGGAAGATCCCTCATGTGAGATGTGTCTCTCCAAGGACAAGACGCTCCAGGATCTCGTCTACGATCTCTCCACGTCAGGGTCTGGCTCAGGTACCGAGTTCCTCAGGCGGCGTGTCTGCTGTGGGCCTTCATCCCTGCTTCTGCGTTTACAGAGGAGGCCTGGCCTTGCACTTGTTTCTACCAGCTCTGAGTCATTTGGTTTCATAATTCCCCTTCTTTTGGAGTCTGATATGCAATAAGATAAGATAATGGGTTCACAGAAAATCTTTCATTCCCCAGATTCCAAAGGTCAAGTGCGAATCTCTCCATTCCAGAAACCCTGCCACTCTTCGAGTCTTGTACCTGTACGTCTATTAAAATTCACCTGGTTCCACCTGAGCAGTGGAGTGCTCAATGTAAGGGCCCCTTTTGAGAAACAGGAGAGCGTCGGCTTCCTATGAGGCGGTGACAGCTAATCATTGATCTCCGAGCAGCCCCAAGGGGAGTTTAAGGACGTTGAGTAAAGCTGAGAGCTGGTGCTTGGTGAATCATTGACTGGTACCAGTTGCCCAGGGGTTTTTTGGTGGGGGTTAAAATAAAGGCAGCTCTGGCTTCCAGCATGGCGTCAGCACCATTTCCTGCACTGCCTGTTGATAACCAAGTCTTTCTTAGATGAGGGAACCGAACCCAACAGTGGACCTTGATGTGAGACCAGCATTTAGGATAAAAGGAATTGGGTTGTTCAGGTCTCAGGGTATAGCTCAGCTAGCTGTTAAATGTGAACGTGACTTCAGAAGAGTCTTTTTATGAAGATAAACAATTACTTTAGTGATGGTGATATTCTGTTCTTGTAAAAAAAATCACCCGCAAAGGTCACTGTTGCCATTCTAGCTAAAACATACAGAATCATATTTGTGGCATTTTCATGCATGTTATGTATGTTTCCTTGCCATGTGACAAGACTATTCTCTAGGGGAATTATGCCATCAGTCATGGCCAGACGTTCCTCCTTGCACACACGGAGTACTTTGAGCTGTGACATCTCCTGAATTTCAGTGGTTTTGCCTTTATTAAGCTCTTGCAGTAGAGAGTGCCAAAGTGATGGATATATTTAAAAGCTGCATATTTTTAGGAAGACAGAAAATATATGGCTTGTTCTTTGCTGAAAGAGGTAGGGCAGTGGTTAGAACTGCGTGACTGACTCTGTGACTTGATTTGCTGCTAGAGGAGGGTAGCTCAGGTTTTCTGGAGTCTTTTTTTAAGATCAGGACTAGCTGAGGCTAGGGAAGGTCCATGCGGTTACTTAGTCATCTAGAGTAACATCATTAATACCTGTTTCTCTCTTGATGGTTTAGTCCACTTTTAATTCAGAATGTCAGGAGCTTCCAAGGTGTTGGAGTTTTAATACTGTGGATTTGAAGTAATAAGTCCTTGCTGCTTATGTGACTTTTGAGCCACACCGACAAATCTCTGTGGACCATCCTCTGAGGGATGCGAGTAAACAAAGAGGAGGAAGGGGCTGAGCCAGGGTCGGCTGGGAGAGACGGGGATTTCTGGCAGGGGTCTCACAAGGGAGGACAGGTTTAAAGGGGTCTCGAAGACTTGAATTGGAAGTTTTTAGGGAGGTAAGAGGGCAGGGAACATTCCAGGCCAAGGAAAACCCATGAAAGTTCAGCGTGTGTCTGGGGAAATGGCAGCTGGCGAGCGGCCCCAGAGCAGGAGCGGCTGGCTGGCCCAGACAGAGAGCACAGTGGGTGCCATGCTGTACCCCCTGAGGGGCGAGGCAGCTACTGAAAGTCTTCGTGTGGGAAAACAGCTTCATATTTTCTTGTGGAAGGAATTCTGGCCGTGGTGTGGAGGATGAATTCATTCATTTACCAGCCTCCTGTTAGGGAGGCCGGCGAGGCGGGGCCGTGTGTGGGTGTGCAGGGCAGGAGCAGGGTGAGGGAGGCGGAAAGGCTGGTTGGAGGTCCTACAGAAGGGCCAGAACTAGGACAGGCACAGAGTGGGTGGCGAGGAGGGGTCTACTTTGGGAGATGTTTTGGTGGTTCTGTACTGTCGTAGTTAAAAGCATAAACTCTGGAGTCAGACAGTCCCAGATTTTAATCCCTGCTTTGCCACTTACTGCTGGTCTCAGTTCGAATGAGTTGCTTAACCTCCCCTATGAGCCTGAGATCTCTCATCTGTAGTTGGGGTAACAACAATATCTGCCTGATGGGTGTCTGCACGGTGAATGGGAGCTCACGTCCACACAACGGTGGAGGGATTAGGAGCATGTTTGTTTGATTGGCCAGGGAGAGGGGGTGCGAGTTGAGAGTCGCTCATGATGGAGAGGTGGTTGGATAGATCGGAGACTGTGAATGGGTCACACGAGGCAATAAATGGGTGCTATAAAGACAGTAGAAGCCGTCCTAGAATAAGCGTGGGTGGTCCCGGTCTACATCTGGAGCTCCACCCCCAGCAGGACTTGATCTCTGGAAAGGGGTGGGGGCCTTGTGTGCTCGGACCACTGTCTGGCTTCCATGGGCCGCACAGCACTGCCCTCTCGTGGCTGATGAGCAGAGCAGCCAGAAGGCGGCTCCCAGCGCTCAAGCTCCCACTTTGTCTTCTCTGCCCTCTTTCCTCCTCCATCAGCATAAAGCAGGTGTGGGTGGATTGGCCTGCAGGAAGCTGGCTGCAGAGTTGGTAAATCTGGTCAGGCATTTATATTCAATCTATCATCCGTCCCAGCTTAGAGGAGAAATCGCTTAGATCAGGAACAGCTAATGGTACGCATTTCCCTTTCTGCGTTCACTGGCCTGGTTGCTGGCTGCCTGGATTACCTGGACGTGCTACAGGCGGCCGCAGCTCTCCATGGTCCTGGACCCGTGTAGAATGAGGCCGGTGGGGAGGGCTGTGCCAGCGTATCAGTGAGAGTGAGAGGTGCAACGTTTAGCAGGTGTACTGCATCAGCTCTCCTCTTTCTTCCACCCACAGGGTTGCCCCTTTTTGTCCAGCGCACAGTGGCCCGAACCATCGTCTTACAGGAGATCATTGGCAAGGGCCGGTTCGGAGAAGTGTGGCGCGGCCGCTGGAGGGGTGGTGACGTGGCTGTGAAGATCTTCTCTTCTCGTGAAGAGCGGTCTTGGTTCCGGGAAGCCGAGATATACCAGACGGTCATGCTGCGCCACGAAAACATCCTTGGCTTCATCGCTGCCGACAACAAAGGTAAAGGGCTCGGTTTGGATCCAGGGGATCCCAAAGCCCACAGTAGCCCAGAGGGAGGGGCGACTGGGGATGCGGGACAGCTGTGGGACAGCCAGCTCTGTTTGCCTTCAGAGTTGTCGCCCGTAGAGAGTCTGAATGAGGTGACAGTCTTCAAACGTGTCTTCTGCACAAAGCTTGTGTAGAAACCCAGGTTCTCAAGCAAGCCAGCGGTTATTGAGCAGATAAACGAGATAAAGGCCTCTCCCTACCTGCCCGCTTTCCTTCCCCGACGCTCCCGAGCCCGCCTCAGGGTAGTCCCTGCAGGGCCTCCAGTAAGTTTTCCTTGAAAACAACTGGAATGAGGAATTGTGGCCTCAGCCCTGCCTGGAAGGGATGGCCCCAGAAGAGCGTGTCGTCCACGTTCTGTGACGCGCCAGCAGCAAACCCAGCTCTGCCTGGAGCAGCAGCCGAGCGACAGCCTGCCTCCCCCGACGTGCTGCCCGACCTGCTGCCTCATGGCCTTGGGCTCAGCCTTTGGCCTGCTGGTTCCGGAAGCCCCTTATTTCCTCCTCTTCTTCCTCTAGTGTTGCTTTAGTTTGTGAATCTCTCTTGTGTGCCCAGCATGTCCTCGTTCGTGAGGACCTCCCTGACTAGCAAAGAGACGAGTAAATTAACGATTGATTGTGGGAAGTAACCAAACAACCACCTGTTCTAGTGAGCACAAATTGGGGGTGCAATGGGGGTCCGAGAGGTCACACCTGAGCTTGAGGCAGAGGTGGCAGGCGTTGGTCAGGAAGAAAAGCTAGTGAGAGGGGCACTCTAGATTCATGTACAAAGGTGAGGTGTGTTGGGCCGGCCCAGTGGTGTGGTGGGTTAAGTTTGTGCGGTCCACTTCAGCGGCCCAAAGTTCACAGGTTCGGATCCCGGCACAGACCTAGCACCACTCGTTAGGCTGTGCTGTTGCAGTGACCCACATAAAATAGAGAAAGACTGGCCCAGATGTTAGCTTAGGGTCAATCTTCCTCACACACACACACACACACACACAAAAGAGGTGTGTTTGGGAACCTGCCAGTAACTTGGCATGGCTGTGTGACAGCAGGACGGGTCAGAGGGGTAGTGGGGGCCAGATTGTGAAGGGCTTTTCTTTTTTTTTTCTTTTGGTGAGGAAGATTGATGCTGAGCTAACATCTGTTGCTAATCTACCTCTTTTTTGCTTGAAGAAGATTGTCCCTGAGCTAACATCTGTCCCAGTCTTCCTCTATTTTGTATGTAGGACACTGCCACAGCATGGCTTGATGAGCAGTGCATAGGTCCATGCCTGGGATGTGAACCCGCAAACCCCGAGCCACTGAAGTGGAGCACGTGAACTTAATCACTATACCACGAGGCTGGCCCCTGAAGGGATTTTTTGAGACGACTGTGTTCTATTATGAGATAGTGGGTAGTAAGGGAAATTTCATTCATTAATTCAGTAGCATTTATTGACTGCTGTGGCTCAGGACTTCTGCCAGCTGCTTGGATAATCACACGTGAGATCATGACATAGGCCCTGCCCTCACCGCTCTCAGGAAGAGGGGACAGCAGGCACATGGCAGGTGGTGCACGCAAGTCAGGAGGACGACGAGCTGATGGGTTTACGTTTCAGAAGCGTCTTTGGCAGCCACGACACAGTTTGCTCCTGGGGCAGTGATTTCTAGAAGTGAAGGTCTGCACAGCCTACAGAGGGTGCTAAATATTTTTCCTTCCTACAAAACAGCAGACTGCTCGTTCCTCATGTGGCTGGGGGGGGTTGGAGTGGCCTCAGCTGCCCCCAAGCTGAAGAGTCTTGGACTCGTACACAAGGGAAGAAAGGGAAGAGTGATATTCTAAAGGATCAGGAGATGCCTTCCCTTGTGGCTTGTTGCCCAGGTCCTCAAGACCTCGCCTGGCGGGCGTGGGAGAGGGGTGTCGGGTGGACCTTGTTCACAGCAGAGAAGACAACGTTGGTACTTTTCCAGGAGCTGCTCCCTTTATTGATTCTGGCCACTCGTGTGAGTAGGAAGCTGGCTGTCAGAACCCACATTAGGGCCGCAGGAGGAGAAAATCGTCCTGGCTTTTTTAACATGATACATTTATTATAGTGTCCTGGAACCAGCACCAGCCTGGAATTTGGGAGATCCCAATGCAATTTCCAGCCTTCCTGGTAACAGCAGCATAGCCTAATTAGTTTACCAGGTTTTGGTTTCTCCCCCGCGAATTCCATCTCCCCCCCCTCCCCCCCGCCCCAGTGTTTGAAAGTGCGGGCGCTCCACCTTTCCCTGGCTCTTCTGAGCATGAGACGACCTCTTTGGAATCCTTGGAAGTGTGCTCTTTGTGCCTTGAAAAGCGTTTTTTGGCCTGGAATGCAGTACTGTGTGCAGGAGCTCCTTCCTGCTCTGCAGAGCTCATAGCCTGGTCAGGGTGAGGGGCTGAGAGGAAACGGCACAAGAAGGTGCTGGGGGGCAGAGGAGGACCTGGGCAGTGGTGGAGTCTCGTCGTGGTCGCTAACAAGTAGATGAGCAGGTCTCGTCAGGATCAAAGCAGTGTAGCCACGATGTTACCTGTTTCCCTGAGCATGAGCTGCCCCTCCTCCTGGGTGCCTCAGTTTCCAGTTGGTGTCGTAATGGAGCACTGTTCAGAATTCTGCAGCCTTGCAGGAAATCCTGCAGGAAACAAGGGAGCAGGTGTAAGAAAGGATGCTGCTCCTCTGTCCTTCCTGGAACCTGAATCTGGTGGACAGCTGTCAGTGAAACGGGCACAGAGGAAGCCTCGGGGTGGAGGCGAGGAGTGGGCGTCAGGAGCCTGGCTGGGGTTGGTGCTGTGCACACTCCTCGTTCCCGCCTTGGCCGCTGTGCTGGCGGGGACGCCTTCCCCAGAGCTCTCTGTGGTCCTCTGCAGATAATGGCACCTGGACACAGCTGTGGCTCGTCTCGGACTATCATGAGCACGGCTCCCTGTTCGATTATCTCAACCGGTACACCGTGACGATTGAGGGCATGATTAAGCTGGCCTTGTCTGCTGCCAGTGGGCTGGCGCACCTGCACATGGAGATCGTGGGTACCCAAGGTGAGTGGACCCAGCTGAGGGCCCGGGAAGGTGGGTAGCCCTGAAGCCTGTGCCATCCTGATTCAGCTCCCAGAACTCCTTTCTATGGAGAAGGCTGGAGCTGGACCTTGGGAACTGTGGTCTCAGCCTTACTTGAGTGTGAACAAGAGGTGTCTCGGGGTTCTTTTCACCTGTCTTCAGAGCCCCCCGGGACTCCATGACATAAGTGTTCAGTTGTCGTTCGATGGCCTGCATAGTTGTTGGCTGGTGAGCCAGTGTTTATTGAGTGAGGTCTCAGAAGTCTGCAGCGCATGTGGGAAGGAATGGGACTAAGACGGTTAACCAGACTAACGAGCAGGGGCTTCACTTTTGTCACTTCACACTCATTGTTGGGGAGAGCTGGCTCAAAGACTGCTGGGTGGATGAAAACACTGGGCCTGACCCCTCGCAAAAGGTTTCCTGGAGGAGCAACGCCTCGAGCGACCTTGTTGGTTGAGTGCAGCATCAGCCCTTTGAGGCCCTGCATCTTGTTGGGGTGGCGGCTGGGCTCCCTGAATCCTGGTCGGCCAGGGCAGCAGCTCTTGCTGACCGGGACAGACAGCCAGCATTCGAGTGTGGTCCTGTTGCCAGCCTCTGTGCTGATGTTAGCAGTCTCCTGGGAACCTCGCCAGCACGGCAGCTTTTCTGGACTGGAGCACACTCGTTCAGGGAAGGGCAGTCGTGCTGGTATTGGTAGTAATATTAGCTAATACACATGCCCTGCTAAGCTCTTTACTCACCTCCGTGAGTGCATTTAATCCTCACAACATTCCCCTGAAGTAAGTACTGGTCTTAGTCTTATTTTATGGATGAGAAGACAGAGGTGCAGGTGGGTTAAGTCGCTTCTCCAGGGTTATGGGTTAGTGGGAGGCAAAACCAGGACTCGAACCCACCCAGTCTGGCTGCACAGTCCATGCTTTTACCATTTATACTATCTTTCTGTAAAGATCCCTGTTTCTTTCCCTGCCAGGGAAGCCTGGAATTGCTCATCGAGACTTGAAGTCAAAGAACATCCTGGTGAAGAAAAACGGCATGTGCGCCATCGCAGACCTGGGCCTGGCTGTCCGTCATGACGCGGTCACCGACACCATTGACATTGCCCCAAACCAGAGGGTGGGAACCAAACGGTAGGAAGGCCTCTGCCCTTGCCCTGCACTTGTAGTGAGCTGCCCGCACGTGCCCTGTCCCATCTGCTCAGGAGCAGAGCCTGTAGGGAAAGGAGGTGTGGTCCTCACTCTGAGACAGCAGGAGGTGGAGTTGAGCGCCCACTCCCCACACGGGACTGTGCGGCTTGCACTGAACAGACACAGGTGCCAAGAGCACAGCCCCGTAGGACTGCATACGCGTAGATGGTGGTGGTATTTGGCAGGGGAGGCAGCAGAGAAAGAGAATCTGGAGCAAGATTCGGAAGGGGGGTGGACAGCAGGCCGGCTGGGGGACGAGGGAAAATGGCGCTGCCTGCAGGGGTGGCTTATGCAGAGACCGCTGAGGAGGCAGGGAGCGTGGTTTGCCAAGCCAGAGCAGATGTAGGTGAGGGTGCAGACTGGGGCACTCTTAAGGGTTATGGGCCTGCCCCCCACTTCACCCCGAGGTGAAGTAAGGAGTTGTGATTGTGGACTGACTTCAGCAGCTGGAGACAGAACTGTCTAGATAGCACAGAGGAGGAGGTCTGTTGATCTGCTGAATCTCAGGGAGTGCACTCCTGTGCTGCTGCTTTTCCCTTCCTTTTTAGCTGAGTGATTGCACCCCAGGCCCTGGGGGAGGCCTGAGGGGACACCTGGTTTGCCTTTGTGTGGGGGAGCAGCTCGAGTGGTACTGACTAACTGAGGGCCCTTTGATGACTCTGGAATTAGTGTTCGTGTATCTGCAGTCAGGTCAGATAACAAAGGACGCTCGAAATTCACCTCAGCCCATCACTGTGGGTGCATTCGATAAAGTCCAAGACCCCAGTAGCAACCAGATAGCATGCGCTGTTACTGCCCTGCCACCCACAGCACAAATACTTCTGCCAAGAAATCAAAACACGCTGGAAATAACTCTCGATGGTTTAAAAATAGAGGTACAAATAGGAGTAGTCTAGTGTCAGCAGACCTGTGCTGAAGCATTAGTAGATTCAAGTCCAGAACATGTGGGAGTCTGCAGTGAAGAGAGTGGAGCGTCCCTTCCCCAAGGGGCTTTCTCGGGGTGGTGCTGTCCTACATGCAGAGCCCCTGAACCAGCACTTGGAGTGAGAGGCATTGCCGTCATCTGTGTGTGATAGAGTTTCCTTTGCTGCTGCAGATACATGGCCCCTGAAGTGCTCGACGAAACCATCAACACGAAGCACTTCGACTCCTTCAAGTGTGCGGATATCTACGCCCTCGGGCTCGTCTATTGGGAGATTGCACGAAGATGCAATTCTGGAGGTACCTTCCTTTTATACCTTCTCTTTCTCCTGCCTCCCAGTCCAGAATGCTGATCACCGAGGATGCTGGTGTTTTTACTGCCTCCTTTCTTTTTACAGCCTGTCGGATGCCTGGTGCCCGGGCCCGCATCGCACTCAGGGTTCTCATGAAAGATGACGAACCTTGGAGGCAGCCGCGCTAAGGCTTGTTGAATAGTGTTGTACGTTGTGGTAACCATTGTGGAGGCTCATTGGCTTTTTTTTTTTTTAAACGCATTCTCTTTATCGGTGCACAGAGGGTGGGAAGGCCCTGGTAGGACAGCACAGAACTAGTGCAGGGGTCTCCCATGCACGGGAAGCGGTATGTCCTAACACACCAGCTCTCAGGCCGTGTTCCTGGGCAGCCCTGGGGTTTCATTGACAAAACAATGGTGGTAACGTCTCAGTTTGCTGGAGGAAGCTTGTTAACGCATAGAATTTTCTCAAAATGAATTTTTCTCTTATAATTTTTTCTTAAATCTTTGACATTTACAACTGTGCATATGTGTCGGAATCTAGTAAAAGATAGTATCAGATTTAGCAGAAAACATTTTTTATCGTCAGCTTAGTACATCAGTATTTTACGATGACTGCCGAGTATTCTGCCACGCGATCCAGGTCAGGAACCGCTAGCAGCCTGCGCTCAGCTGCTGATCTCTGATGGCGGACGCTCCAGGTCAGGGAGTGGTTGACTTAGAAAGAACTGGTGGGTCCCCCTGCAGAGCCCTTTTGTGCATCACTGCCTTTTTCCATCTGTGTGTTTAGTGAGATCCAGATTATGGCGGAAGCACCCAGGTATTCATCACAAAGTTCTGCATCTTAAACTTTGATCGTTTTGTACAGATAAAACAAGTGAAGAAAACTCTGGCCACACAAGTCTTAAACTGTGAATAAGTTAATTTTTTCTTTCTCCGACTGTCCAGAAATTGGGGCTAAGTATGTAACAATAATATATATATATATATATTTTTAAAGATTTTATTTTTTCCTTTTTCTCCCCAAAGCCCCTCCTGTACCTAGTTATATATTCTTCGTTGTGGGTGCTTCTAGTTGTGGCATGTGGGACGCTGCCTCAGCATGGTTTGATGAGCAGTGCCATGTCCACGCCCAGGATTCGAACCAACGAAACACTGGGCCGCCTGCAGCGGAGCGCGCGAACTTAACCACTCGGCCACGGGGCCAGCCCCTGTAACAATAATATTGATGTTTATTCACCACTTGCTATGTATAAACTCACTTAATCTTTACTACAAGCTTGTGATGTGGGTACTGTTATTGTCACTGTTTTGCAGATGAAGAAAAGGAGTCACAGAGAGGTGAGGTGATTTGTCCCAAGTCACAGGGCTGATAACCTAGGGTTCGAACTCCGACAGGCTGAGGCCGGGGCAGAAGTTCCTAACTCCCCTTAGATAGTTACCAAATCAGCCTCTGTTTAAAATCTGTCCCTTAGCTCAGTACAGCAGGACTTTTCCTGGGAAAAAAGCAGGAGAAAGTTACATTGGATTTTTTTTTGTTATCTTTTTATCATGAAAAATATTTGTTTGTATCTCTAAAAGTTAAGGACTTCAAAAAATATGATACTATTACCACACTTTAAAAAATGAACATTAATTAATATCCTTTAACATCAGTCAGTGTTGAGATTTCCCCAATTGTCTCCTGATCTTTTTTTAAACAGTTTGTTCAAATATTGTCCATCACTGCAGTTGATTGATACGCCTCTTAAATCTTTATAACCCACAGGCTCCATCTCTACTTTTTTTTCTTCTGCAGTTTCTTTTTTGGAGAATCCAGATCGTTTGTTCTGTAAACTTTTTTTGTCTAGATTTTGCTGATTGCCTCTTCCTGAAGTTCACATGTTCTTCTGTTCCTGTGAATTTCCTATGATAGTTACATCTTGTAACTATAATCGTGTATACATAGTTTTTGGGGTTTTTTCCCCAAAATCCTCCTGCTATAAGGCACATAACGCCAGTTCTCTCTCTTTTTGTGATGTGAACGGCCATCGAAGATCATTGTCCAAATTCTAATTCATTAGACGTTGAAAAATGCCAATATTGTGCTTCTGTCAATCGTCATGTATTAGCTAGAAGAGAAACTTCTCCTAATTGTCTATTTGGTTACCAAGATGTATAGTTTGAATAGGAAAGGCAGAGAAAATTCTTAACTCTTTCCATCTCTTTATCAATTGTTCCAAATAATGAGATTGTTCCCTATCATCCTACAAATGTGACTGAGGGGCTTTTTTTTTTGGTTCTTTAGTATCATGAACTGGTAGATTTAAAACATTTGTTTCTGTTGAGTTATCTCATCTTTGGCCACTTGGGAGTTTTTCGAGTTGATAGCTTTTGACATGACCTCACTAATCTCTGATAGCTTCCTTGCTTTTTGGTATGAGAAAGATGTTCCTGGCTAATCTGGTGTGTGTCTTGTCCACACCTAGAACAGGCTAAGCTCTGCAGGGAGCCCTAGCTCCTCTTAGTGGGACGTGGTGTTCCCAGGTCACAGTGTGGGCGGTGGTGGTGGCGTTTGAGTAACCTCTTCCTCCTGTTGCTAACTCAGTGGATGTTTCTTTCCTTTTCTCTCAGGAGTCCACGAAGAATATCAGCTGCCATATTACGACTTAGTGCCCTCTGACCCTTCCATTGAGGAAATGCGAAAGGTCGTATGTGACCAGAAGCTCCGTCCCAACATCCCCAACTGGTGGCAGAGTTACGAGGTAGGAGCCTCCTCCGCCTCCTGCGACTTTCCCACCTGCCTGACTTCTCGCCTTAGGAAAGGGCTTCCCGACAGTGGGGCCAACCCCAGGGGTACCCTCTGCACCTGTCAGCTCTTATGTGCTACTATGTGCTGTTATTACCAGTCCCTGAGGGGCCACCATCCCTTGTCCTGGGTGCTGTAGGGTCGCCTTTGGAGCTGACAGCCTAGTAAGAGAAAAAGGCTCGGTCCCCAAGACACAGGTAAGAGAGGTGGTCACCAAGAGACAGAAGAAAAGCCGAGCGGGAGCTGTTCGACCTGTCTGACTAGAGAATGGCTCTGGAGCCGCAGGATGAGCTAAGCTCCTGAAGTAGGCATCCGTGAGGCTGTAGAAGAGTGAGGGGCGGGCCCCACGAGAAGACGTGTCTGTGAGGGAGGGGGCCTTTCTAAACTCGGAAGAGGCAAGGAGGGCGTGGAGAATTTGAATTTGGGAGAGATGCAGATGAAGTGGGGAAAGGACAGCATTCGGTGGAAGTGATTGAAATGAGGACAAATGTGTGATACAGACTCGTAATAGGCCTGGAGTCTGGGTCCTCGAGCCATGAGGGCAGCTGCGTGTGCTGGGCTGCGGGCCCTGGGCTCCTCCCCGGCTCCACTTTTGTGGAGTGACCACCAGAGGGCGGTGCAGCCCTTCCGAACAAGCTGAGTGTGTCAGCCTGAGTGGTGCGCCCGCGTGTCGTAGAGCAGCCTTTTCCCCAGGTTCCTTGGAGCCGTGAGGTTGGCTTTACCTCAGGATGAAGGTGAGGCTGAAAGAACTGGGCTTTCTGCCCCCGCCCCACGGCCTTTTCCCTCAGTGCTGTTTTTCTGCTCGGACTGCTCTTGGAAAGTGAGTTCCACTGTTAGAAGGAATTTTGGAACCCACTGGCTAGGACACAGGAGCTTTGTAGCCCCCAGTAGCCGGTAGCAGTCCTTGGTAACCTTCCACATCCACCCCCTGGCCTGACCATCCAGGCGGTGGCGTTGTAGCTCTGCCTCTGATGAGCTTGCTTTTCGGGGCTCCTTTTGTGCTGCCTCACCCCCCGCCCCAACCCCACCCCGCACCTCTGCCTGCGGGCCATGGGATTCCAGCCGTGTGTGTGCACATGCCCGGGCGTGTCCTCTTGGGCCTGCTTCGTGTGCTGCTACTTAAAAGAAATAACTGGTAAACAATCATAAAAATAGATTCTCAAACTCAACAGGAAGGATTTTCAGATCACAGGCTGTTTGCAGTTCCTTCTTTCAAGGTCACCCAGCTGACGGGCGGTAGCTGACGGTACTTGCAGAGGTCTGCCCTCTCCAGGCTGCGGCTTTCTCCTTTGCCCGCACAGCCTGTCCCTGAAGGAGGGGAGAGCCAGGGGCGCGGGAAGCCTACAGAGCATGTCCCTGGGGTCACAGGGGTAGGGAGATTCTGACAGATGGCACCAAGAAGCGAGGAGGAGCCGAGGAGTCAGGAAGGCCTCCACGGGGCAGGGTCGGATTGATGCCCTGGGTTTCTGTGTGCAGGCTTTACGGGTGATGGGGAAGATGATGCGAGAGTGTTGGTACGCCAACGGCGCAGCCCGCCTGACCGCTCTGCGCATCAAGAAGACCCTCTCACAGCTCAGCGTGCAGGAAGATGTGAAGATCTAACCTGCTCCCCTCGCATACACGCAACCCTGGGCAGCGAGAACGACACACAGCTGCCATGTTGAGCGTACGATGGAGGCCTACCTCTCGTTTCTGCCCAGCCCTCTGTGGCCAGGAGCGCTGGCCCGCAAGAGGGACAGAGCCCGGGAGACTCGCTCACTCCCATGTTGGGTTTGAGACACAGACATCTTTTATATTTACCTCCTAATGGCATGGAGACTCTGAGAGGGGATGGTGTGGAGAACTCGATGCCACGACTTGAACTGGTCGTAGTGGGAAGTCCCGCAAAACCTGGTGCATCTGGCCTGTAGCCAGGAGTGGTGACGGGTGGCCGGGAGGGCCCAGGGGAAGCTGAGTGTTGCCAGTGCTGAGCAGCACCGAGCGTGTTCCTCTGGGGACCGAGCCCAGCACACCAAGGTGGCCCAGAGGAACCGGAAGTACAGCCTTTCTCACAGGTAGCCCTGGGCCGCGTGCTGCCCTCCCTCACACGGATGTCTGGAGGGACTGCCAGTGGAGACGGACTCTTCCACCTGTCTGTCCAGCCGTGTGTGCATGTGCTGAGGTGCGTCCCTGTTGTGCCTGGTCCGTGCCACGCCCTTACACGTGTGTGTGTCTGTGTAGGTGCGCACTACCTGCTTGAGCTTTCTGTGCATGTGCAGGTCAGGAGTGTGGTTGTCAAGCCGTCTCTGCGTGCTGGTGCCTCTGTTCAGTAGCGAGCAGCGTCTGGTTTCCCTGGGGCCCCTCCCTGCCCCGGAACCCCCAGGCCACTGTGGAAGTCCCTTCCCAGGAGCCTGCTCTGCCTGCCCCTGTTGACACAGCTCTCCTTCTCCATTTCAGACCATGGAACCAAAGCTGGCCCAGTTGTCCATGGCAGGCCAGGCTTTGGGGTCCACGTGTGAGGGAGGGAGGTGGGACGGGTAGGGAAAGAATCTTGGGGGAAGTCTTGGGTGTTGTGGTCAGTAGCAACCATGGGAAGTGAGCCAGCCCAAGGGCATCGTCCTCAACAGCATCAAGGAAGGGCCAAGGAATTTGAAGCCCAGATCTGGGAACTCAGATTGGAATGTCACATCTGTCTTTCATATCCCAGATTCTGGAAACAGCAGTGTATATTTTTGGTGGTGGTGGGTTTAGGGTGGGGAAGGGAAAGGGGGGCAGGAGTGGGGAGGGAGTCGGGTGGGGGGAGGCGTCTGCATGGGTCTTTTCCTGGATTATCTGGTCACGGTGGAGGGAAGATGTGAGACTTGCGTCCACTGCAGGGGCCCTGCTAAAGGCACAGCCCGAGCTGAACCTGTTACCTAACCTGAGCGTGGTGTTTAACGACGTCAAGAAGCGCGGCGGGTGGCGGCTTGGTCAGTGTACCTTAGGTATATGATAACTTTGAAGCCATAACTTTTAACTGGAGTGGTTTGGTTTTTTGTGTTCTTTTTGGTTTTTGTTGTTTTTTTTTTTTTTTAAATTTTATTGGGAGGGTCTGGATTTTAACTTTTTTTAATGTTGTTAAGTTTTTATAAAAGGAGAACCATCTCTGTGTGATGATTACCTTTCAATCTATTCGTTTTTAAAGAAATCCCGATAAAAACAACCACAAAAAAACGCTCCAATCAAATGCACGTAGCTCAGTCACACTGGAAGCATCTGTCCCTGAGCCTGCCCCTCGGCGGTGACATCTCTCTCTGCCCTGGGGTCTGCCTCCACCCGCTCCTCGAGTGGTTCTGCCCTCATCCTAGCCTTCTGTGCGTTGCGCAGCGGGTTGCACCTTCTCCTCCAGGCTTTTATTCAGCGAATGTTTGCTGAGTGCCTGTTGGGTGCCAGGCACAGTGCAGCCACTGGAAGACGTGTGGGAGCAGGACAGCCGTGGGTCCCGCTCCTGGACCCCTGAAGAAGGAGCTAATCTGAGGTGGGGGGTGCCTGCTTTGAGACCCCAAGTTTTCTTAGTCGGTTCCGAGAGCCTTTTGCGCCTGGAGTGATTGCTCTTATAGAAGCCCACCGAGGAGCGGGGACGCCCGCCCCCTTCCACCAAAGAAACCGTGGGCAATGAGACCCCAATCCTGGCATTCATTCTGAGCCCCCTTCCTGCCCCCAGGGAGGCACAGTCTGTCTGCAGCCTCAGAGCACCCCCACCCCCAGCCCAGCAAGCCTCTGCCAAAGCTTGAGGAGGGCAGCACTCTCCCTGCTCTCACCGTCTCCCCGTGCTGCCTCGCTATTTATTTTCCTGGTGAATTGCTTCTGTCCTTGCATTAGAGGACATCGTCCCCTAATCCTTTGGGCCAATTTACTGGCTACTGACTAATTTCCCTTGAACACCAATTGTGTCATTGGGGGACCTTCTTTCCCCACCCCTGCTGACGCCCCTCCTATCCGCCCTGCAGCAGAACCTGGTGGGTTTAGGTGATAATGGAATTTAGACTCCTGCCCCAGTCACAACCAGCCTCTGGGATCTGCCAACACTCCTGGACCAGGGAGTCCCAAGCCACTGGCCCACTCCCCAGGTGGCCCTTCTGTCCTCCCCACACACGCAGTCTAGCTCCTCCACCTCTGGGGAAGACTGAGCAGTTTTTTGGGAAGCTCCCGCCCCCACCCCTGCCACTCTTAACATCAAAAGTTAGGAGTTAGAGAGTTGGGGAGAAACTTAAGCCTAAAGCCGTGGTTTTTGGCCCCTTGAGGCCAACCCTGATCCATAGGGCTACCTGCTCCTCTGGATTCACAGACCAAGTCCAAGCCCGTTCTTAACGTCGCCATCAAGGCCCCCGAACGGCATTCTCGGTACTTCTGTTTGTTTTGTACATTTTATTAGAAAGGACTGTAAAATAGCCACTTAGACACTTTACCTCTTCAGTATGCAAATGTAAATAAGTTGTAATATAGGAAATTTTTTGTTTTAATATAAGAATGAGCCTGTCCAATTTCTGCTGTACATTATTAAAGTTTTATTCACAGAGCTTTTCTGGTGCCATGTGTTGTACGTATGTGGCCTGACTGCCCGGCGTTTGTCAGCGGTTGGGAATGGGCGATGTTCTGAGGTCGCGTTCCCGCCCTCCCCGGCCGGGCGCTGGTGGTAGCGCAGTTGCAGCCGACCTTGTCCGAGCAGGAGCTGTGCGCTGAATGTCGCGGGCCTTCCTGAGGCCGATCCTCGCTGTTCCCGGAGGGACGGCCTGCATGTGAGAGTAAGCAGAAGACAGACGACACCTTGTCTCGGGCTTTGTCTATATTCGTCTTTTACCTTTTCCCTCTTTATACAAAAGAGAGTCTTGATCCTGGTTAGTCACAAACTGCCTAGTCTCGAAGGCAGCCTGACTCCCTTCAGTTTTTTCTTTACCCCTTGTAGGTTGAGTCTAAATGAATTTGGGGATGCTTGCTTCAGTGGGAGTCTTCAGAGGTTACTCTGGTATTTTCAGCATGTGGGTGGCTGTGAGTGTCTCTCTGTCTCCAGGCCGAGGGAACCCAAGAGAGCAAGTCCTAGAATCAGAGAATCTCAAGTTTAGGTGGCACTAGAGGTCTGGTCCACCACCCACCAGGTGCCTGACTCCCCCGCAGCATCCCTGCCAGGTGGCTGTGGGCCACATGCTGTAACCTCAGGACCACAACTTCCACCTGCCAGCCATCTGCGCCATAGAAAGCTCTTCCTTACGTAGAACTGGGCAGCCTGCATGTGACTTCTATCCACAGGCGGTTCCAAGCTGCTCCCCTCTCTTCCATATAAGCTCCCTTAAAATACTTGAAGGCAGCGGTCATGTTATCATGAAGTTGGCAAAGGTTAGAGTTTCTTCAGTTAATATTAGGAAATACTTATTGAAAACTTACTGTGTGTTAAGGAATGCACCAAAATTTGCATTATGTATACAGTCGTGTGCCGCATAATGACATTTCAGTCAGCAGCAGACAGCATGTACAACAGCGGGCCCATAACATTAGTACTATACAGCCTGAGTGTGCGGTAGGCTCCGCCATCTAGGTTTGTGTAAGTGCCCTCTGTGATTTCGCACAGCTATGAAGTCGCCTAACGACGCATCTCTCCGAACGTATCCCCGTCGTTAAGCAACACATGACTGTGTCAACTGCTTTAATCTTTAGAACAACATATGAGGTGCGCATTGTTGTCCTCTCTTTATGGATTAGGAAACTGAGGGTTAGAGAAGTCAAATAAATTGCCCACGTAGCTTATGGGGGTAGAAAAGGCCTTGAGTCCAGAATGTATGACCACAGGCTGCAGCCCCTTAGCCTCTCACCCTCCTGCCTCCATGGTTCCATGTTCTTCCCCCCAGGCCGGCTGCTCTCCGCTGAACCTGGCTAGAACCTGGGGCCAGAAAGGGCACCTGACATCCTATCCAGGCATCATCTGACAGCACAGACCAGAACAAGAGTCCCAGACTGTGATTGACACCTGCAGGTCACCTCCCAGGACTGCATTAATTGGCTTGGGTTGAGTGAAATCCAGCCACCTCTTCCTTCCTCCATCCTGTGTAGGAGCAGTTGGTATTTTGAACTAATGTGCAGGACCCTATGTGTCTACCCCGTTAAATTCTACCAAAAAACCTGCTCATTGCTCCAGCCTGTCAATATTCTAAAGATTGGCACGTGAGCTAACAACCGTTGCCAAATTTTTTTTTTATTCTCCCCAAAGCCCCCCAGTACACAGTTGTAGATTCTAGTTGTGAGTGCCTCTGGTTGTGCTATATGGGACGCCGCCTCAGCGTGACCTGACGAGCAGTGCCATGTCTGTGCCCAGGATCTGAACCAGTGAAACCCCGGGCTGCCAAAGAAGACCGCGTGAACTTAACCACTCGACCATGGGGCCAGCTCCCTGTCAATGTTTTAAAATGCTAATTGTCACTCAGAATTTTCCATTGTTTTCCCATTTGAGACTGTTAGGCTGGGGAAAATCAAGTAACACTTCTGGAAATTGGCTTTAAGTTTGGCACATATCCCAATAACCGGGTTCAGCTGCTAATTAAATTGTCCTTGTGCCTGGCCATAATTCTTTCATGGACAAAGATAACAGCAGAACCCAGAGTACCTCGCTCAAGTGGCAAGGTATTATTGGGGCTGCCGCGTCGCTGATCTACCCGTCTGTGGGAAAGAAAGGTAAAGTGGTTTGTAGCAAATTTCAACCCAGTTTAAAAGCCATCCAGTGAATGTCCTCTTGCCAGGCATGGACCTAAAAATTCACTAGGCTATGGATTGCAGTAACTCTTGAAAATCACTACCTCTTCATGTTCCCTTGAAGGTTAGTAACAACGTTTCACATTTGTAAGACCCATGACACAGGAGACCCGAATTCATCTGAATGGCGTATCACTTGGGCTTTTGTTTCACACCTCTTCAATTTCTGTCTCCCAGGCCATGTCTTCTAAACTTTACAGTCTGGAGAACATGCTTGCTAAATACAAAACAAAATTTGGAGTAGAGTCATAGAGTTCAAGAGAGACTCGGGAACATGTGAGGGATGCATAATGAAGGTTGGGGGCGGGAGAAGGCTTTGGATCAAGCCAGGAATGGTGTATTAGGGTTCTCCAGAGAAACAGAATTAATTGGATGGATGGATGGATGATAGATGGATGGACAGATGGATAATTTTAAGGAATTGACTCAACAACTGTGGGAGCTGGCAAGTCTGCCATCTGCAGGGCAGGCTGACACGCTGGAGACCCAGGGAAGAATTGGTGTTGCAGTCTGGACTCTGAAGGCAGCCTGGAGACAGAATTCCTTCCTCCTCAGGGGACCTCAGTCGTTGAAGGCCTTCAACTGGTTGGATGAAGCCCATCCACATAGAGGGTAGTCTGCTTTACTCAAAGTCTGCTGATTTAAATGTTCATCACATCAAAAACATACCTTCACGGCAACATCTAGGCTAGTGTTTGATCAGACAACTGGCACCATACCCTGAAAGTTGTTGGGCATCCCATGGTCAGACAGAGTGGGATTTAAGGAATGTGGCAGATAGCCCCGGGTCCCTCTGGGAATGCTCCTTGGGAGCAAAGGCTGGGGGCCAATTGGGTAGGAAGGTTTCAGGAACAGTGGATAGACTGGGCTCTCTTTGATAAGCATCTGTTGAGCGACCACAGTGTGTGAAGCAGTGGGCAGAATGCAGGGAAAATCTGGTCTCTGCCCTTCAGGATGGAGAGAGGACCTGTACAGAGAACAGTGAAGGAGATTTTGAGAAGTCCCATTACAGGGCAATACACGACGTGCGGTGGGAGCACAGATGACGTGTCCCTGCCCTCCAGGGGCTCCCTGCCTGGTGGAATGGACCAGTGAATAGATAACTACCGGAGTGAGGTAAGTGCTATGACACAGAATGCCCTGGGAACACAGGACAGACAGGAGATTGAGGTCGAGAGAGGTGACATGTCACCTACTTTGGAGTACACATTGGCCTACTGACCCGGGGGGGGGGGGGGGGGAGTTGGTCAAAAACAGTGTGCCGCCCACCATTTGAGAACCACAGATGTCCAGTATGGCTAGAGCAAGGGAGCCGGGTGCACAGAGGGTCTGTTGGAACTGTCATGCTGAGAAGTCAAGGCTTCTGGGGGCCACCAATGCTATCACTTCCCTTGGGACAGCTACCTCAGACTGTGCTAATCAGTAATTTTCCCCTTCAGTCTGGACTTGATCTCCAAGTTTTCCTCAACAGCATGCTTCCGTGGAGTTAGTTGTCCCAGAAGTTAAAACCTCGGTGTCATTCCTGATGTGGGGAACAGGCCATTAAAGGGTTTTAGGCGGGGGAGTGATGCGACCCTGTTTGAGTCTGGGGGAGATCACAGTACTGACTTTCGGAGGCAGTGGTGGTGGTAGAGGGACAGCTGGAGGAAAGGGGGACGGGGCATGATCAGGTGCAAACAGTGAGGGAAAGAGGGCATCTGACTTCAGTGTGGAGCAAACGGGAGAATCTTAGCCTGGTGCACAGTGCTGTCCCCTGGGAGGAAGAACTGGGGATGAGCCATCAGAGCAGCTGTATTTGCCGGGAGGGAGGAGACCTGGGCAGAGCTGTCATGTTCTGTCCTAGCTAGCTGTACCTGTTCTAAATGAGGTGGGTAAAATAATACACATGCTATGTCCTAGGAATGGCACGTGGCTGCCCTAAGGAAAGCTGGAGAGTTACCCTGCCTGCCTTCTGCCAGTCTAACCTGTTCAAGTCGGAGATACCTTGCCATCCCCACCCAAGAGGCAAGATGGTCCCTGGCCTCTGGGCGGGACTAGACCCAGAGGCCACCATATCCAACACAAGTAAACTCTCACATCCACCTTGGCCCTACTCCCAGACCCCCTAGAATTGGGTCTCCGGGCTGTCTGGATCCCCCCTGCTGCCAGGCCCCCCTGGGCCCCAGTACCACACACAGACACTGTCCCGTGGAAACTGTTGGTAATAGGAACCATTAAGAAAAACAGCCACTCCCTGCCCAGTCAGCTGCCCACCGGCTGTCCATGCCTCCCTCAGTGTCATGCAGCTGGGGCCCAGCCCCTCATTCCTGACCAGAGAGCCAGCTGAGTCCCTGGCACTCTCCCTCCCACCTCCTCAGCTTAGAACCAGTGGCAGTACCCAGAGAGAAGCCCCAGCGAACTGTTCACCCCTTCCAGGGCTGGGCTGAAATGATGCTGCTAGAGCTCTGACATGGCGTCAGACTCCAGAGGGGCTTGAGCTTCTGGCGTTCTTCCCCGAAGTGCCCCGACTTTCTGATGGCAGCCTAGGGCTTAAGCAGGTCAGTGGGGGCAAGATTCAGTTCTTCCCATGTACTCCGTGGAGGATTGTTGACTGTCAAGTATCTGGGCAAGGGCTTGTCCCAAGGAGAAGGGGTCTTTCTTATCTACATGAGCCAAGCCCCTGCTGTCTGTGCCCCCACCACAGACCAAGCCCTATCCCCCAGCTGGGAGCCAGGGCAGCCGGAGCAAAAGGAAGCCAAAGCCGGGGAGCTGGGGAGTGAGGTACAGATTGATGGCAGATGCCTGAGGAGCCAGAGCCATGGGGCTTTTGCACAGAGGCTTCCTTGAGGGAGGAGAACAGAAGGGGGCGGAGTCCCAGTATGAGGGTGCGGGAGGCGTGCAGCATGCCCCTCCCCCCCATCTTTAAGGGACTGCCCAGGATAGAATGAGAACAGATGCTAGACAAGAGACTCGGGCTTAGGAGGAAGTCTTGGAGGGGTGGAAAAGGCAAAGCTTTCAGGGCCTCGTGCACTATCCGGCGGTGACACTTACTGCCCTGAGGAGGCCTGCCAGCTCTCTGCCCTCTCCCTGATGGATTGCACCTGCAGCAGAGTAGCGCTGGCTGAGATCAAAGACAACTTCCTAACCAGGACAGGTGTGAGATTCCAGAACTCGGTGACCAAAGTGGACCATCTCAGTAGAACACAGACCCCTGGGTGGGAGAGGAGTTGTGGGGTATCTGTAAACCCGGCCGGGGTTCCAGGTGGAGTCTGCCACCAGGGAGACATCCCTTCAAAGTCTGGCTTGAAGATTTTCCACCGAGAGACTCCTGGCCACCAGAGGGCATCACCACCCCATCGTGTGGCATCCTGGGCTCCCCATCACCTCGCTGGAGAAACTGGGGAGGCTGGGAGGAGGAAGCAGGCATGAATCTCTGAGCTCTCAGAGCAGCTACCAGCAGCTGAATTAATAAGTCCCTGGAGTCAGCATCTAGTGGGATCTAATGGGTTCAAGCCCCTTTTGCCACCATCTTTCCTTCCCTGGCCTTAGTTTGCCTCTTCCGTTAGATGAGGGCTTGGACCACATGGTATCGTTTCCAGACCACAAGGCCCTTTCTGGCTTTGAAATCCCAGGATTTGAAGAAATCATGTGACGAACTGACAGACATTGCACCTCCTGGGCCCACTCTTCCTCTGGGATTCTCTAGGGCTCTCTGCCTGGCTTTACGACTTCTCCAGTGGTGTTCTCTCACCTGGATGCGGGGAGGCAGACTCCTCTGCACACTGAGGGGAATCACGGCCTCCATGTCAGCCTGAAGGAGGAATGTCCCCAGAGGGCCATCAGACACAGGTGCTGTGACACCCGTGCGGTCGGCTTCTCCAGGTCTCAGGCAAAGGTGCCTCTTAGGAAACCCTCTGGGATAGGTGGGGCGGTGGTCCTTCCCAGAAGAGGCTTTACAAACAAGCTGCCCTCTTGTGGGTCCCTTCAGGGATAAGCACCAGAGTGCAGAGAATAGAAACCATTGCCTCTCCTACCTCTGCTCGCCTCCCCACCCCCACCCCCACCACAGATGCCGTCTGTCAGGAGCAGGCAGCAGACGGTCCAGGGGTCCATCTGTGCTAATGCTTCACAATAGAGTCCCATGTTTCCCCACCGACACCCCCTCGGCCCCTCAGCTGATGGCCACTTCATGGTGCCAAGGGGGGGAGGTGGGAGGAAGGCACTAAGAGGGTTGCTCTTGGCTCCCGCAGTCCCCAATCCACCCCTGCCCCCCACCCAACAAGCATCCTGCCATCTGGACTTGTGTAATCACTGAGGGGTGGAGAAGCACCCCTCCCACCCACACCTCCTGTAGGGGCTGGGGCCTGGGGCCTGGGGGTGGGGAGAAGACAGACAGAGGAGGCGAGGAGACTGAGACAGACAGGTGAACTGAGATGGACAGGAGACATCCTGGCCTCGCCAGCCCCTCTGGAGCCCTCATGCCTTCCGTCTAATACAGCACATGTCCCACTCTCTACCAGACCAAGAGCCTGTGTAACCCCTGAGCCTAGCCAGGACCTGGCACGGTGCAGAGCTTAAATGTAGGAAGAATGAAGGACTGAAGAAGACGGCATCACATAGCCGTTAGACTGCAAGCTCTGGAACCAGGCTGACTGGGTTTGACTCTCAGCTCTGCCACTGAGTGGCCTAGAACAAGTTACTTAACCTCTCTGGGCTTCAGTTTCCTCATCTGTAAGGGATGATAATGGTACCTATTTCATAGTGTTGTTATGAGGACCAAATTAGTTAATACATGTATGTAAAAGCACATGCGGAACAGTGTGTATGGCACATGGCAAATGCTCAATAAATGTCAGCTCTAAAGGCATAAGACAGATGTGGGAAGACGGGAGGAGGAGGGGACAGATGGAACTGTGCCTCCCCAGCCTCTGTTTCGTGGTCGATGTCAGGACATGGACCCCCAGCCAGTGGTGCTGACGTCCTGTGGTGGCTAGCCACTCTCTAGACGCCAGACCTGGCCTTCCACTTCCTCTTCTCACTTCTTATTCGGGTACCACTGACGATAGAGACTTCAGCTGGGCCATCCCCACCTCTCCCGTGGCCTGGCAGCCACCGAAACTTAGCCTGCGGGATGGTCCTGAAAATAGGGCCAGAGAATGGCTGAGCACCACCCCCCAACCCTGAGCACCTGCTCAACTTAGTCACATCCCACTCCCCATGAGTCAGCCCCACGGTGAGGACCTGCTGGGAAGGGGTATCTGAGCTCCACCATCAGGAGATGAGCACAGGTTTATCCAGGAGGGACCACTCCGGACCCTCGGAGGGGACAGGCCAGAATGAAGTCGACTGCTTCAGGGTTTCCACCTCCTCCCTTTCCCCTTGACATGGAAAGTGGAGGCAGGCTCTTTCGACTCTTCTATGGCAGCTGTGTAAAGGGGAAATCCTGGGCCCTGTCACTGCGTGGGGGCTTCTGCAGTGTCAGTTCAGGCATCTCTTCCCTCCTTCGGGGACCTCCCCCCTCCCCCGTCTATGCCGCTCTGGGGGTGCACAGCCCCGCGCGCTCTCTCCCCTTTAGACTCCTAGAATCTTCCCCTGGGCCTCCAAATCCCCTCACAATGACCCCTTACTGTCCCCTCACCACCAGATTCCATGAATCTCCAAAGCCATCCATCCCTAAATTTTCAAATATCGCGCACAAGCCCCTTCACAGACCCCCCACCCCCACCCCTCACCCGCATCCCCCAGGTATCATGCAGACCCCTGGCCCCGCTCCGGGATGCCCTGTCCCTCTCGCCTCCGCGACTAGGTTCTACCCCCGTCGAGCGCTCAGGTCCCCACCACGAGTTTCCCGGTCTGGCCGGCGGCGGGCGCTGTGAGCGGGGCTCGGAGAAGCGGCCCCCCCGGGGGCGGGGCCTCCTGCGCTGGGGGCGAGGCCACCGGAGGCCCTCCCCGCCCGCCCCCAGCCCGCCCGCTCTCCAATCCTATAAAGGGAGGCGACCCGCCGTTCGGCCGGCTGGCATCCCCGCGCCGCCGCCAGCCCCGCCGCGCGCAGCGAGCGCCGCCTCGAGGGGCGCCGGAGCCATGACCCTCCGCCGACTCAGGAAGCTGCAGCAGAAGGAGGAGGCGGCGGCCACCCCGGACCCCGCCGCCCGGGCTCCGGACTCGGAAGTCGCTCCGGCCCCAACCCCGGCCTCGAGCCCCCCCGCTGCAGCCGCCAGCCCCGGGCCCCCCGGGGACGAGCTGTACGCGGCGCTGGAGGACTATCACCCTGCCGAGCTGTACCGCGCGCTTGCCGTGTCTGGGGGCACCCTGCCCCGCCGAAAGGTGCGTACCCCACCCGCCACCTCCCGCCGCCCCCCAGCTCTCGGTCCCCTCGCGTGTCCCTTCCCCAGGACCTGCTCAAGCCCGCAGCCTCCCCCGTCTGTGCCTGCTGACCCCAATCTCCCCGCTGACCCCAAGAACATTCCCCTCGGGGTCCACCGAGCCCTCCCCGGTGACCCCCGCGGACACGTTCAGAACCTGCTGAGACCCCTGGGCCCCGTTCTCAACAGGCGCAAGACCCCCCGCCCGATCCCCGCCTTCCCCGATCTCTGTGCCGGTCCATTCCGCGCCCCACGCGCCCAGTCTCGCTCCCCTCCTTCCTGACCCCCCCACCCCCCCAGCACCCTCTCTCCTGCTCGCTCCGTCTGGCCTTCAGCCCCCCGCGCCCGGGAGTCTCCAGGCCCCAGGACCCCTCGCCTGGGCTTCTCCAGTTGGGGCAGGGAGGCCTAGGGCCGGGGTCCCTCCGCTCGCCCGGACACGATGAGGGTCCGAGAGCCCGGGGGAGAGGGAGGGCCGGGCGGGGACGCTCCGCGTGCCTTCCCTGGCCGAGGAAGTACGTGCGGCGCCGCTGACTCCGAGCGCTCACCCTTTCGAGGGGACGCCCGGATGCCCCGGCTCCGGCCGGCCGCCGTGCCCTGCGTCTGAGCTGTGGGGTGCGAGGCCACCGCTCCGGGGCTGCAGCCGCGACCGGACGCGGTGGGAGGGGTCTCAGGGCGCCCGCGGGCCAGGAAGGATGCCGGCCGCACCCGCCCTCTGTCGCCCCCTCCGCGGGGCTCCTCCTGCGGCCCGACAGGGATGGGGGGGGGCCGGGCCCAGGTTAAGGAGAGGAGGCTGGTGGCCTTTCCCGGCTCAGCCGCCCTCCTCCTCCCCTAGCCCCTGGCTCCCCCCCCACACAATGAACAGCTTGTTGAGAATTTGCATTTTATGAAAATCGGGCAGAAAGACAAAGGGGTCTCTCTATGCTGCCCAGTCCTTCTTCCGTGGCCCATTTGGGAACCGTCCCCACCCCTGAGGCCAATCTTTGGTTCCAGAGAAAGAGAACCCCCTTCTCTTCTTAGCCTTGGGGCAGCCTAGGGGGAGGGTTAACAAGGGCACTGACCGGCACGGCCGTGGGCTGTTTGGGGCCCAAAGGACAAGGGCTGGTGCAGGACAGGGATTCTTCCACGGATCAATAATTTAGGGAGGGAGAGACTGCTTTAGTTTCTCAAGGGCCCTAAAGAGGCAGGAACTCTCACATCCCTCCCCCCCCCCAAAAAAGAACTCCCAATCTGTCCTTATGTCTAATGAGACTTAAGGACAAGTTTGAGATCTAAGGTTTTTGTCCCAGAAAGCAACTAAATATATGACAATGTCAGAGACCCAGGTGGAGCTGGGCACAGCTGGCCACCAGCATCTGGGATCCACACTTGGTCCTGGGAGAGAGGCTTGGCTCCTCTGTCCCCTGCCTTTCCATGTTCAGGCTAGGACTGCCGGCCCTCCAGACCCGCACGCCTGACCCAAGGCCCCCCAAGCTACTGTCTGTGGCTGAGAAATTAGGAGGAGAGACCCAACTGGCTGGAGGACTCTGAGTGCCTTGATAAGCAAGCCCAGGGGCCCCCTGCCCTCCTCTGAGTAATATCTGAGCCCCTGCAGACCTACACCCTGGGGTGGAGGCTATTCTATCTAGAGGTCCCACTCCCGGCCTGGGACCCGGCACAGGGCTTAGAGATTCAGGCATCTGGAACCCAGGAGGACTGTTATGTCCCCATAGTCCCCGTCAAGGGGGGAAAGCCTAGGGAGGAAGCTGTGGAGAGATGCTGAGAGTGGCATTCAGCAAATAGTTACACCAGCACCAGAGCAGGTGCGGAACTGGGCCTGGACAGACAGGCAGCAGGAAGGGAGGTGCCGGGTCCAGGGCTGGAGCCCAGGTGAGGGACCCCCCCAGAGGAAGGCTCTCAGCATCTGCTCGAGGACAGCCCCTCTCTCATCTGCTCCTTCCTGAGTCTCTGTCTTCCCGCCAGGGCTCAGGATTCCGCTGGAAGAATCTCAGCCAAAGTCCTGAACAGCAGCGGTAAGTGACCGCCATCCCAGCCCCTGCCCTGGTCCCAAAGGGTGGGGTGCTGGGGTGGGGTGGGGGGCAGCACGACACAGCATCTGAGCCCAGCCAGGGGGATTCATTCTCCCACCCCTTCAGCGTGGCTCCCTTGCTAAGAGTGACGGGCAGGTGAGGGTGTGGGCTGTGGGAAGGGGGTGGCAGAGAAAGGAGGTAGGAACTTTTGAGTCATCAGGTGCTCTTCAGCCCACCCCCGGTGCCTGCCAGTTACCCCTCCCTGGGGAGATCTGGATCTGGGAAGTGGGGGAGTAGGAGAAGTCTTCAGGGCTCCCTTGAGGGCTCCCAACCCCAGAAACCCCCATGGCCCAGACCACAGCCAAGCTGTGTCCAGCTGCTTGAGTCTGGCTGTGGCTGCCTCCAGGATCTGAGTCCTGTGCTGGTCCCCTCCTGTGGTGGCCCCTTAGGAAGGATCTGAGATGAGGCAGCGGTGGGTGCTAACCTCGGGCCCCACTTTGCCTGTGTCCTGGCCTGATTTGGGCTTGGCTTCTTCTAAAATGGATCTGGACTATGGCCTGCTGGCCAGATTGGCCTGTTTGGCCCTTGAGCTAAGAGTTGTTTTTATATTTCTCAAGGGTTGTAAAAATAAAAACAAAGAACAATATAGGACAGAGCCGGAATGGGTCCCAAAAAGAAAGCCTAAAATATTTACTATCTGATCCTTTGCAGAAAAAGTTCACCAACCTTTCCAGAAAACACAGAATTTTCAGTCGCCCTGCTCCCTGCCCCAACACAGACAGAGGGGGAAGGCCTGGCTGGAAGTGGAGAGGACCTGGGGTGGGGCTGGCAGTTGCTGCTCAGCATTGGGGGGTTTCTGGGTCAGGCTGGGAGCTGGGGACCTGGGTCTCCAGGGCCTTTCTGAGGCTGGGAGACTTGAAGGGGCCTTTGGAGCCTGCTGTAACTCTGCCTCTGGCTGGGCGGGAAGGAAGGGGGTGGGAGGGGGCAGAGGAAACTCTGGACTCCCCCAGCAGGCGAGGATTTGGAGCGACTCCAGACCATTGTGTCCAGTGGGCAGGCCCTCAGTGCGGGAAGGGGCGGCCTCCAGGCTCCCCTCCCCCCAGCTCTCACATCTGGTGGGCTGGCCCCACCGCAGCTGGGAGGAGCAGCTGTGGTCTGGGCTGAGCCTCGTGACTGGCCTCTGGGGGTGGGGCCAGCCCTCTCCCTAAGGCTGAGAGCAGAGGAGGCTCCAGGCTGGGGCCGAGTTTGGGGCCTCAGTTCATCAGTGAGTGGTCCTCTGGGGCTCTCTAGAAAGCAGGGGTATGGCTGAACAACTCAGCTCGGCCACCCCGTCGGGGCCGGTCATTTCCAGTGTCTCTTCCCCACGGAGGCTGGATTGAGTGGCTGGATTGTGGTTCGATGAAGCTGATTTCACTTGGGTATGGGGAAGGACTTTCCAACAGGCTGTGAGGAGAGTGCATTGTCACTGGAGACAGTGAGCCCAGCCTGGATGTTCTGGAGCAGACTCCGGCATCCGTGGAGGGCCATGCTCTGGGACCGCCAAGCTCCTTTTAATCCTGACAGTCTTAATGAGATGTGTCTCCTGCAGGAAAGTGCTGACTTTGGAGAAGGAGGAGAACCAGACCTTCGGCTTTGAGATCCAGGTAGGAGAAGCGGAGTGCAGAGGGAATGAGGAGGTCGGAGGCCAGTCTGAGGGGTGCATGGACCCCACCCTGCCCCTGGGCTGAGGGTCCCCTTGTCTGTTACAGACGTACGGCCTTCACCACCGGGAGGAGCAGCGTGTGGAGATGGTGACTTTTGTCTGCCGGGTTCATGAGTCCAGCCCTGCCCAGCTGGCTGGGCTCACACCAGGTGGGGCCTGAGCCCAGGACACAGGGCTCTGGGAAGGCAGTATGATCTTACTCCCTAGCAGAGGGGGTGAGGAATCTCTTCTGAAATCAATTCCTCTTTCTCCTCCTCTTTTGAGAAGGCCAGAAAGAAGAATGAATAGAATCTAGGCTTTGGAGCTGGGCAAATTTACCATTTACTGTGTGATCTCGAACAGTCCCATCTGCAAAACGGGGGCAGTAACACATTCTCACATCACAGTGTGTTGAGGGGCTTCGCTTGGCATAGAGCCAGGGCTGGGGAAGTGCCAGATGTTGCTGTTGCTGTCTTGCCTCCTCCTGGCAATCCAGCATGGGCAGAGTTGAGGAAGGGGCAACATTCCATTAGATTTGCTCTATATTGGGGATCAGGGCCTATCCTGCCCGACCTGGCCCAACTCTGGGGTACCTATGTTACTTCCTCTAACAAGGAAGTGATGCCTCCAGCAGGAGAAGCTTGGGATTGGCCAAATCCAGAGTCCCCAGGTCCCAGGAAGGGGCAGCCTGAGACTGTATGAATTGACCTCCCCAATTCTATCACCCTTGCTCCCCTGAGCCCTTACCTCCCTCCCACTCACCAGCACCCCCCCCCCCCCCCCCGTGGCTAAGTGGTCTATTACAACGTTGCAAAGTAGCTCATATCACTGTCCCTCCTGACCGAGGTAGCCACAGCAGGGACCCACACCCCCCTTTTTCAGATGGGAAATGAGCCCTCAGAGATGGTGGCTTGCCCTGCCTGAAGTCAGGCGGCTGTGGCACAGGGAATCAGAAGCTGAGGCCTCTTGCGCCTGGGACCAGCTTTAGTTCCCAGCTGGGTGCTACTCACCCTGCCCCCTTCCTGTCTTTGCTGGGTCTCATGACAGCCTGTGGGCTGGACAGAAATAACCAACTCTGGGGGCAGACCCGGCGTTTGAGGACAGAGCTTCCTGAGTGTGGGGTGACCATGTGGGGGTAGGAAGGCCCTGGCCCCTATGCTGGGGTGCTAGGCCTGAACATGGTCTCCCCAGAACCATGAGGAGTGGGGGGAGGGAGTTCAGGAGTATTCTGTGGGGTGATTACCCCTCCCCTTTCTGGCTGGGCTAGGGGGCTGGAATTCTTCCGTCCTGCCGGGTGGAGTGGATGCTGACCCCCTCTCTGCCTGGCAGGGGACACCATCGCCAGCGTCAATGGCCTGAACGTGGAAGGCATCCGGCATCGAGAGATCGTTGACATCATTAAGGCGTCTGGCAACGTTCTCAGGTATGTCCAGGTGCGGTCCCTGAGGATTCCTGAGCTCAGCCTTTCTCGGCGTTTCCGCACCCTGCGGCCCACTTAGCGTCTGATTCTCTGACCTCCTCAGGCTGGAGACGCTGTACGGGACGTCAATTCGGAAGGCGGAGCTGGAGGCTCGTCTGCAGTACCTCAAGGTAAAGCAGGGGATCGTGTCCCGCCTCCACCCTCCTCTCCCAAGCCCGAGCCCCGGCAGGCCCCGCTCTTTGTCAGGGGGTCATTTATCTGTCCGAACCTCCTTTTAACCTTAAGGTTTCTTCCGCGGACTCCCCGATCCCTCAGTCCGTGCCCACCTCCTGCTCGTTTCTTGCTAGCCCCTGACGGTGAGGCGGGGTGTCTCTTGCAGCAAACCCTGTATGAGAAGTGGGGAGAATACAGGTCCCTGATGGTGCAGGAACAGCGGCTGGTGCACGGTGAGTAGACTGCAGTGCAAAGGGCCACTTGCGCCCCTCCTGGTACCCCATCCAGTGCTTCCCCCTCAGAACTGGGGGGTTCGTTCCCCCTCCGGAGCGAAGCGAGGCTTGTTGAGCTGCCACGTTGGGTCCCGCACTGCCTGGGGCTGGTGCACCCCCATTTTTAGTTTATTCTCACAATAGCCCTCCGAAAGCATTAGATAGTATCATCTCCATTTTACAGATGGGAACACTGAGGCTCAAAGAACTTGTTTCACATCCCTTCCGCGGTGGCTCTTGTGTCATAAAGGGCCCCATAAGGATTTGAGTATATGACTCCGGCTGTACCGATGAGGGAAGTGGGGCTCAGGGCTGTGACTCCCTCAGGGCCACGCTGAGGGCTCCTCCCCATGCCCGCCTCTTGTGCCCCGCAGGCCTGGTGGTGAAGGACCCGAGCATCTACGACACGCTGGAGTCGGTGCGCTCCTGCCTCTATGGCGCCGGCCTGCTCCCGGGCTCACTGCCCTTCGGGCCCCTGCTCGCCGCTCCCGGGGGTCCCCGCGGGGGCGCGCGGCGGGCCGGGGGCGACCCCGACGACGCCGTCTACCACACGTGCTTCTTCCGCGGCGCCGAGCCGCCCGGCGCGCCCCCGCCGCCGCCGCCTGCGCGCGCGCCCGGCCCCGCCGAGGTCCCGAGCCGCGCCGCCCTGAGCCGCAGCGCCAGCGTGCGGTGCGCGGGCCCCGGGGGCGGCGGCGGCGGGGGCGCGCCGGGCGCGCTCTGGACTGAGGCCCGCGAGCAGGCGCTGTGCGGGCCCGGGCTGCGCAAGACCAAGTACCGCAGCTTCCGCCGGCGGCTGCTCAAGTTCATCCCCGGACTCAACCGCTCCCTGGAGGAGGAGGAGAGCCAGCTGTAGGGGCGGGCGGGGGAGGTATTTATTTATTTATTCGTTCCTGCCGGGGCAAGCCAGGGGCGGGCCAGCGCGCCCAGGGGACCCCAGGAGCCCGGAGCCGGGGAGAGGGTCCTCGCCGCCCCTGCGCGCCGGCGGGGTTCCTGTGCCCGGGCGTCAGACCTCTCTGCTCCTCCCCGAGCCACAGCGGGAGGAGGGGGCAGGAGAGACGTGGGCCAGCTCGGGGTTGGGAGAGGTTCGGGGGCCAAATATGGGGCGTGCCATCCTACGTCTGGGTTAGTAGTGCCTTGTGGGGCATCCAGGTAACCTCCTCCTCCGGAGGGGGACCCTATCCCACGAAGCCCTCTCCTCAGCTTTACTTGCTCCCCACCCTTGGCCTGGAGCAGAAACAGCTTATGGTCGGTGGTTCCCTCAGCCTCCACACACATACACAGTTCCAGTGAACCAGTGGGCCCCTGAGCGGGTCTAAGGTGCTGGTCTCCCTCCCTCCCGGCCTTGACCCCTAAGGGCTTCGCCCCTCCTGGGGGCCTGTAACTAAGTCGGGTCCTGCCGGCCAGGGATCCTGGGTTCTCCACCCCTTGGGGGACAGGAATGGACATGGCCAGGTGGGGTGGGGGCAGCCTAGACTGTTCCACCGTTTTGCATATTGTTGCTTCTGAACCACAAACTGTATAAAATTGCCGGTTTTTTGCATCCGTGTCAGTGTGGTGACTGCCTGAAGGGGAGGACTGGGCTCGGGCAAGCTCTGACTCCATCACACACCCGCCTCCCAACTACACACATGCGAGCGCGCGCACACTGTATTTTACATCTTATTTGGTTGGAGCCCGCAGCCAGGGAGATCGTCTGAGGGATTTTTAACTGACATGTGTGGGCCTGAAGGAGGCCCCACACCCTCTGCAGAGCTTGGGCCTCTTGTCTGAGTGCATCTTGAGCGTCCTTCCCAAATACCCACGGCAGGTGGAGGCCAAGGCTGGGCTAAAGTCCTTAGCTATCCCTGCGTAAGTAACTATGCTGGGCCTCCTCTCTTCCGCGGGTCAGGGGTCTCCTGCAGAGGCAGCCTCAGCCTTCATCCACCCAAGTGTGACAGGCCCAATCACTGACCACCCCATTGCTCTGGAACCCCTCAGTGGTTTCCCAGGACTCCCAGAATAAAATTCTGGCTCCTGTCCTGGGGTATCTGCCCCCGTCTGCCTCAGTTTCTTGTCTCCGTCTTGCTCCCTGCTCTGGCCGCTTTGCTGTACCTGGTCTACCTCTGATCCCCCCCTCGGGGTCTCTGACTTGCTCTTCCTGTACTTGGCTCCTTCACTCCTCAGCTCTGCCTCCCAAGGCCTTCCCACGCCGTCTAGAACAGTCACCCCCTCACTGGGACAGAGCCCTGCTTTATTTCCATCGCGCTGCTCATCACCATCTGGAACTGTCTTGACTTCTCTGGGTTTCGTTCTGTGCCCACCCCTCCAGTCCAGAGGCACGCGCCTTACAGCAAAGCACAGGGACCTTTTCTGTCTGATTTGCTGCTTGATTTCTGGCCCAATATTAGCACATAGTAGAACCTCAATAAATACTGTACAGCACATGCTCAGAGCATCTCCAAGAGGTGGGCCCTACCTTCTTTGAGGTAACTCAGGGCAAGTGACCTCTGTAGGGTCACAGCAAGGAAGTGGCAGAGCTGGGCCTGAGACTCGAGACTCACGCGCCAGTGCTCCTCCCCGGCAGGAACCAGCACACAAGGGATGCTGTAAGAGAGGTCTAGGTGGCAGCTGCCCGAAGCCAGGCCAAACCCCACCCGCTCCCTCCTGCACCACTGCACTTGCCTCCTGAGTGAACTCCCTGCTTCCTCTCTCGCCCCCGGACCATCCCTTCTCCACACAGCAGTCAGGGCCGTCTTTTCAAAAAGGAAATCAGATCACTGTTTAAAACCCATTATGGCTTCCCCTGGAATAAAAGAATAAAACCCAAATTCTTGACCATGGCCTATCCATAACATGTCGTGCGTCTGGGTAGACAAATGACAAAAAGGCATCTCTTCCTCTGGGTTGACAGCAATCACACAGGCCCAACAATTTGGCAACTGGGAGCCGTTGTGCAGTGTACAACCTCTGCAAGCACGCTGGGATGCCATACAAGAGACCCCCCAGGCTCTGGTCCTGGCGTCTCTCTTCAAGCTCAAACTTTTTCTCCTTCCATGTCACTTATCAGAGTTAAGCCATACTATTCTTTCTACCGCTTCCTCAAGTATGCCCAGCTCCTCCTGCCTCTGCCTGAAATACTTTTTGCAAGACTGATTCCTCCATCCTCAGGTCTCAGCTTAAACATCCCTGATCTGATCAGCAGTAGTTCCCTGTCCCTGTTATTCTTTATCTGGAGCCCTCTATTTTTCTTTCTTTATAGCACTTACTTCCAATTGGTAATTATAGTGACTTGGTTTGAATCTGTCTTTGCCTTCCTAAGGCAGGAAACTCAGCCTTGTTACATTGTATCTCCAGGGCTTAACAGCCTGGCACCGAGGGTGCTCAATCAACAAGAATGCCTCCTTGGGGCCACCCTGCATCTGGGTGACCACCACCTCCCCACATCTCAGCCCTGGGGCCAGGGAGAGGAGGCCCCTCCCTGGCTCCATCTGTAGCTGGCATCTGTGGACCCCACTTGTGCAATCCCTTCAGGGCTGGGTGTCGGCTGCAGTGGGGCACCTGCACCTGGCAGCCCTGCCTGCCCTGGTCCTGGGGAGGAAGGACATTTGATTAAGAAAATGGAGCTTCCCTGAGCTCTGTGTTTGAACAGCTGCTGTGCAGCGATGACAAACAACAGCTCCCAGGGCTCAGGTCTAGGGGAGGGGCCCTCTCGCACCTTTGTTCCCAGAGCCCAGGGCTGCCAGAAGACCGGCTGCATGGGCATAGCACCTTACTGGGGGCGGGGGGCTGCAAGGGCCTCCCTGGCTTTCTCCTCCGGGCATAGATTCCCAGCCTGTTCCTCCCTCACCCCCCATGCAGCTAATCTTGGGAGTGAGGTCAGTAGCCCTCACCCAAAGGGGGCTCCTGGCTGGCTGTGTGCACCCAGAGGAGGGTGAGGGGGTGCCCAGGGCGGGGCTGGATCCCACCTCTCAGCTGATGGGATGACGGCACCAGCACAGCAGCCTCCTGCCGTGTAGGTGGGTGACAGGGAGTGACTAATGTGCGAGCTGCGATGCTAAAAATTAACCCAGGGATCGTGTTTGGTGGAGGGGTGGGGGTGGATGGGAAAGGAGCAGGGGCTCGGAATATTGTGTGGTCGGTATTCCCCTGCCCTGCCGCCCCTCCGTCACCTCCCACCAGCCTTCTGCTCCTCTCAAAGCCATAGGGGCTCTGTGGGGGTCCTTCCCCCCTCAGGCCAGAAGGTGCCCCCAATAATACCAGGGAGGAGGAGAGGGGACTCCACTCCACTGTGCATGGTAGAGTGAGGACACAACTCTGCAGGTGGAGTTCTGGTGTGAGGTCCCCACGGAACCCCGCTTCAGCCCCCGTCTCCTCAGCATGGTGGCTGCATGCCCCTGGGTCCCGGTTCTTCCCCCTCTGCCCCGGGACGGCGGGGGAGGAGGAAGCAGCCAGGGTACAGAGACAAGGGCAGGTTCCTACCAGCAGGCTGGAGGTGGGGGACAGAAGGGGTGGCAGCTACACCTGAAGAAAAGGACAGGGGACTCTCCCAGAGCACCTCCCATGTGCTGGTACTGTGCTAAGCACTTCACATCCATCACCTAGCTCAGGCCCCCCAGCATGTCTGAGAGCCCCGTATCACTGTCTCCATCTTACAGATGAAGAAACAGAGAGTTATAGAGGGGAAGGTGGCACAGCTGGTCCCCGGCAGAGCCTAGACTTGGGAGAGGGAGGGCTTCCTGGAGGAAGGTGTGTGAGGACAGTGTCCAGATGGTAAGGAACCATTTAAAGGAGCTGAACCTCTCAAAGCTGGGGGCTTCACTTGCACGGAGGGAAGGTGGGAGGGAGCCAGGAGGGTATCTGAAAGGTGGGAGCTGAGGGGGCAGGGTCTGGGATGTGCCAGATAGCAAAAGGGGGAGGAGATCAAGGTATTCAGAGGGATCAAGGCTCCATGGATGTGGGTGCTGCTGTCCTGGAGTAAGGTGAGAACGTTCCCATCAAAGTGGGGGGGGGCTCTTAGGAATGGGTTCTGGGGGCCACAAAAGGGGCCTGGGCTTGGAGAAGAGCTTTGTTGACACGTCATAAGAAAACCTGTGAGAAAGAATGAACCCATAAACACTCCCGTTTTGCCTGGAGACAAAACCAAAGAACTTGAGCTGAATGACAGCAGGAGGAGAAGAGGTGAGACAGCAGAAGGCACTTTCTGCTCACCAGTCAGTTACTCGTGAGGTTGGGGAAGTGAGAGAGGCTCGGGGACTCTCCAAAAGTCAGGAGAAACGTCAGGCCATCTAGCTGGGAGCCTGCCTGGTCTTGCATTGACGGCTGGATGGGATGACCTAAAGGAGTGAGTGATGAGCTGAGAGAAGCGAGAGAGGAAGGAACACGGGGCTGTGGAGAGGGCAGGGGACCACGGAGGGCTCCTCTATAGAATAAAGCAGCCAAGAGATTGACGCACACTGGAGAGTAGAGCGGGCGCGCCTGACCCCTGGTGGGGACCTCAGGACACCGCACCTCTCAGCCCTGAGCTGGAGCCCGGGAAGAGGTAGGGCACGGCATCCGCCAAGGAGCTGTGAAGGCAGCTCTCCCTCTTCAGAGCCCACCCCTCCAGCCCCTTCTCAGCCTGCCCCGACTCTCCCACAGTGGAGCCTCCTCTGAATCGCACAGTCCAGCCGGAGCTCCCTGCCGCCCTTGCTGTGCCTGGCACTGAGTGGGCATTCAGACAGCCTTGAGGGAAGGTGGGTACGTCTGAACGAATGAACGGACGAGTTCAGAACTTAGAAGATACCAAACACATCTTCTCTGCGGGGAAGCCCACGTGGTCTGAAGGCGCGCGGAGGGGATGCAGGGGAGCGGGGAGGAAGCACACTCGCTAAACGGCAGGACACAAGGATGGCTGCCGTAAGGGAGACCTCCTGAACCTCAGGAAATGTCCCGTGCCTGGAGTTCAGTCTTAAATAGAGACACACAAATCTATGCAAAAGGTAAAAAGTGTGCAAATATGGCCCCTCTGGGCCTCTTTTCCAGCTGTTTCCCTACGGTCACTCAACAGCCCCCCTCCCAGCGGGCAGGTCCATTCAGCAACCCCTCTCCCGCCACCAGGGAAAGGCCACCAGGGTCCACTTTCAGCTCTCCAAATCTCGCTCTGATTGAAGACTCGGCTCAAACTCCACACTCTCCGAGGAATGTGGTCTCTGGTGAAGTGAATGCAAGGCCAGTGGTTACCAACCACAGCAACAAATCGCCTGGGGGGCCTTTAACGGCAGACAGCATCCTACCCCTACCCTTACGGTTCTGATTCAGGAGTTCTGGGGGGCTCTGGAGAACTGGTATTTTTAAAAATGCCCCAGATGCTCAATAAAGATTTAGTGATGGATGTTTAATGAAGATGATTCTAGAGAGCTCTGAGCTCCCTCCCACCTAGAACCTTGGTGTTCCAAATACTGACAGAAGTCAGGCCCCCCCTGAGGTCGTGTCATCTCTGGCATTCTCGGCAAGCGGAGGATGTGTGCCTCCCACCGGGACAGAACCACTTTCTGCTTCCTGCTGTAAGTTTTGGTATGTGTTCTCCCCCACAGAGTGGGAGCTCTTGGAGGGCAAGCAGATCCCATCCGACACATCTGTGATCCCAATGTGGTTGGAGTTGGGGGTGGGGACACAATACAAGAACCCAGGACCTGCTGGCTGACTGGGTGTAGCCAATGCCCAAGGGTGAGGGGACGGGGGAGGAGGCTGGGGTTGAGTAGGGGTTCATGTCTACACGGTATTGGAAGTCAGCACGGGGAGATCTGACTGGTGGCGGTGCTGGGGGAGCAGCCCCACGAGCTGAGCTGCCAAACGGCTGCAAGATTGACCTTCAAGTTCTGGACTTGGTTGAAGGGAGGTGGGGGTGGGGGTGCCAGTCCCGTGTACCAAGGGCAGTCACCTGGGCACCCCCCTCCCCACCCTCGCCCACCCTGAGGCTGAGGGCTGAAGTGCAGAGGCAGGTTCCAGCCTGGGGGGGGGGGGGACAGCCGCCACTAACGGGTGAGGGTGGAGATGGGGACTCTGCGTTGTGTTTGACTGGAAGCTGGGAGGGAAGCAGGTGGCAAAGCTGAGTGAGTAACCACTTTCCCAGAGCAGCAAATCTCGCCGCCTCAGGAAGGCCCACAGACGCGGCGCCGCCTCCCGCGCCCACGCCGGGCCCTTCTCCTGGCACACACCCACCCCCGCTCCGCACCGCCCGCCCGCCCGCTCGCTCCAGCCCCCTCTCCCGGCCCCAGACGCGCCCCAGCACACTCGACCCCATCGTAGACGCCCACAGCGTCTCCGCGGCAACCTCGCCTGCGGGTCCTCTCTTCTTCCCTTGCCCTACCCCATCCACCGCCCCTCCATCCCCACGCCCCACAGGCCCTTCAAAATCGGGGGGAGGGGCTCCTCGCGGCATCCCGGTCCCTGAGGGGCTGGTCGCGGCGGGGGCGTGGCCTGGGCAGGCTCGCGGAGCTTCGGGGCGGCCTCGCCCTCTGCTGGGAAGACTCGGGAACTGCTCGACCTCCCCGTCGTCGCGTCCTTGCCCAGCCCCCTGGGCCGCCTGGTTTCAGACCCTCCTTGAGCTCTCAGCCATCTCTCTTCTTTCCTTGACCTGACCCCTGGAGGACCTCAGATGTGTAAATGTCGGTCCCGGTCCCAGCTATGCTGCAGGGTTTCTGCGGCAGAGTCGCAGCCTCCTGAGGCTCGGGTTCCTTCCTTGGGAAACAGCAGTTGTGAAGACAAATGCAGGACCGTGAAAGAAGACACTTTGTTACCCTAAAGGGAGCGTCTGAGCATGAGACGTGGCGGTTGTTAATGCTAAGGGCGTTCTCTCCGCCTTCTGGGGGGGCAACATCTTTCTCCCTGTCCCAGGGCCACAGTGGAAGGAGAGGTATAATTCATCCCTAGAGAGCATCACATTTTGATGTACTGCCTTTCAGTCTTCCTTTCTACATATATAAACGTATTTGTGTATTTTAATACAAATGTCACCCATACTTTACATGCTGTTTATGTCCTGCCTTTTTCTTTTTCCCAGTGCACAAGTCATGGTTAAAAGCCTGGATTCTGGAGTCACACAAACCCGATTCGAGTCCTTGTTCTGTGACTTGATATTTGTGTCTTTGGGCAAGCCATGTAACTCCACCATTCTCAGCCTCAGTTTCCTCTGATGCCAGGAAAACCCACTTGCCAGGCTGTGTTAGGGCCCCAGGCATAGCCAGCTCAGTGTGTGTTGATTATGTTATTGTGCTTGTGTTTCGAACAGGACTCTTCTCTAGCTGCGTGATTCTTGGAGCATGCAAGGCTCCCTCCTCCATGTGTTCTCCCTTCCACATGTGCCATCACGCTAAGAAAGGGCGAGATCTTCTCTGAGCTCGCTCTCTCCCCAACACTGCTTTTGGCCACATGGGTCTCATTACTCCTCCTGCACACCCAGAATTTCCCCTTCTCGGTGCCCTCGAGCTCATCCTCAGCCTCCCTGGCCTTTTCCCCAGATAAGGGCCCTTTCCCTGTCTTCCCTGGGGTCTCTCCCTCCTTGTGGCCTCCTCAGAGAAGCCTCTGTGACCGTTCCTTCGTAATGAGCAGCCTCGGTCATTCTCTAGCCACTTACCTGCTCTGTTTTTCTTCATAGCGCTTCGCATTACATGGCATTATGTTGTGTATGTTTTTATCTGTGTGCCTGCCGCCCAATGTATCTCCGTGGAAGTTGGGGACTTTCTGAGGTTTTTTTCCCCCACCTCTGTGGTTTCTAGAAGACTGCCTGGCACGTAGTAGGCTCTGGATAGATCTTTGTGTGAATGGGAATAAAGCCGCCGCCGCTCACCTTTCTCCCTTCAGAGGCAGCAGCCCAGTAGAGGCCACTTCCGTCCAGTAGAGGGCACCACCACACAGCATTTTGGGGTCTCCCAGGGCTGGAGCTGGAATGGGAGATATTTATAAGGCCCACAGGCCTGTCTCCTCCCGCTCTGTGGGCGCTCAGTCGGGTTGGGACCGGAAGCAGGAGGGCCCCCCGCGCTAATCTGCCCTGGCAGCGCGGAGCTGGCATGCCCTGGCCGCATCCTCCGTTGCACTCGGGTGCCCGAGGTCGGAATACCCTGCCGGGCGCCCTGGACACACCCCTTAGCAGCTGATGCTTTTGGACAGATCACACCCTGTCCTGGGCTCTACAAAATGAGGGCAGTGACACAGGCCTCGGCGCTCGCTCACGGGTTCGCTGGGAGGCCCAGACAGCAGGGTGTGAAATGTTCCGCGAATGTAAACACCAGACAAATATAATTTATGCATGCCTTTATTGGCCGTGGCAGCAGACTAGCCACCAAAGAGGAGAGCTTAGAGGGAATGCAAGGCGGACTGAAGGTGGGTTTATGAGGGGGATTAAAATAGTGAAGGAGAAAGAGGTTAAAAATAACAAGTACCTTTCACCAAGAGCTTATTAGGAGCCAAGGCTGGGGAAAATGATCTGCAAACTTCGTCTAATTATAGCTGACACTTAGACGGTGCTGCCTGTGCCAGGCACCGTTGAAGGGCTTTATGCAGAGAAACTCACCGGGTCCTCACAATTTAGGGATCTGGGTAGTATTACTGCCCCTATTCTACACATGAAGAAACTGAGGCACAGAGAGCTGAAATAACTTGCCTGAGGCCACACAGATAGACTGAGCAATCGCCCTCCCGGAATGTTCTCCTAAGCCCTCATAGTCACAACCACACCAGAAAGGAGATATTATGGTTCCATTTCTCAGATGGGAAACTGAGGCTCAGTGAGCTTGCAAAGCCATGATGTGAATAACCGTTATCTGAAACCTGCTTCACCACCAAGCGATGCTTTCCGGTCCCCACCAGAGTTAGGAAGGGGCATCAAGATGGGTACAGGGTTCTCACAGAGGGGCCAGGGGAGGCCATACTGGGCTGAGTGGGTGAGGCCACCAAAGAAAGGCTGCTTGGTGGCCTCAAACGGAAGGAAGGAGGCTGAGCCATCTTCTGGGCCAGGTTAGGAGGGAGGAAGCACAAAGTGGGCTGGTAGACACCAGGCTGTCCACAAGCATCACACCCAGCCTGTGAGCTCCCCCATGCACAGTCCTCCACAGAAAGAACTGGGGCTCTGAGGGGCTGGCCTCACAGTGGAAGGTGGGAGCAGCCCTATCCCTTGTCACAAGTGCCCCCAGCCCAGTCCCTGGCTTCCAGCCTATTACATAAGCTGCCCCATACCTAGGGACTGGAAATAGCCATGGCTGTGCCGGGCTGGGCTGGGGGCATGATGAATGGTCCCCAAGAGCATCAGCTGACTCCTTCTGAAGTGACCTGAGGTCCTCTTGAAGTGCCTGCTGGCAGATCAGGTTACCCGGCCCTCCCTGGGCGGAGGCTCTGCCTGGCCTGCAGAGGACAGTTCCAAAGTGACTCTGCGTCTGGACATTTATGGTGCGAGTGTCTGAAGGATCATCCCACTCAGAAGCCTGAGTGGCTAGGGCAGCTCACAGCCTCACCACACCCACTGCAACCTCCCTGGGTGCTGGGAGCCAGAGCCTTGCCAGAGAAAGTACTGTGGGATCTCTGCAGCCAGCACCAGGGAGAGCTGGGAGCTCTGCTAAGAGAGCCAGAGAAATGAGGGCCAGGATGGGCGCTGCTGGCAGGGGCAGGGGGCGGGCGGGAGGGTGACAAGGCTGCAGGCTCCATTAGTCCAGGGCTGCACTCCACTTCCATCCGCATGTCTCCTGTGTCATAGCCCACTCTGTCACCACCCTCAGGGCCGCTGGATCCAAGGAGGTGCCCACACACAGTGACGCCCAGTGGAGAGGGCAGAGCTGCTCTTCGCGGTGCTCAGCTGTCAGGGCAGGGCTCCCCTCCAAACGCCTGCAGCAGCACTCCCTGGAAAGGCCCTGCCCCTGCCTCTGCCACCCTCCCCATGTGCCTGTGCGCCCTGGACTTCTGAGGCCATAGAGCGGGCACAGGGGAGACAGGCCCAAAGGTATGCCAGAGAGCTAAGGGGTACCCACTCCACTGCCAGGTAAACCTGGACGGAGAGAGGCTTGGTTTCCTGTGCCCTCCCGCCTGCTTCCATGTCTCTCCAGCCCCCACCCCCAACCCCGGGGAGTTATCACCCGTAACCAGAGCTGGCTCTCCTGGTGAGAGCCGGAGGAGCAGCATCGCTAGGCAACTGGGATAGCACGCAAGATCCAGCTAATCCGGGCTGCCCTGGCACGCCAGGCCCAGCAACCCTCCAAGGGGGCTGCCTGCTGACCAGCAGCACACCCCCAGAGACAGATGCTTAAAAACGTCTACCTCTTTCCACTCCAGGAAACCCTAAGTTCTAGCAAACCCCAAGGTCTGGGCAAAGAGGACCTTTTCTTTCCATGCCCTCCCTACTCTCCCTGTCCCTGTGTCCTTTCACAGCACAGTGAAAAATCTGCAGACCTCTCTGCAGGGCTTGGCTCTGTTGCAAGCCATGACATTCAGGGCAAATCACTTCACCACTCCAAACCTCAGACTCCAATCTGGGAGGCAATGACCAGGGGTTCAAGGCACAGACTTTGAGGCCACACCAACCCGGATACAGATCCGCTCTGCTATTTCTCAGCTGTGTGACATCTGTTCCCTCAATACTAAGCAGTACCTACCTCAGAGGGCTGTTGAAAGAAGGAAGAGACAAAGCAAGAGAAGTACTTAGCCAGAGCCTAGCACACATTTGGCCCAGGACTCCTCTCCAGCCCCATGTCCCGAAACTCTCCCTTAGTCCCTGGGCTCTAGTTACTCACCTTATTCTGCTGCTCGAAGGAACCAAGCCCTTTCCCACCTCTGGGCTTCCACACATACTGCTTCCTCTCCCGGGAACACTTGGCTCTTCCCCCAACTCCCCACCCCACAGACACTCCTTAGTTTAAAAGCTGCTTCCTGGGGCAGGCCCAGTGGCCGAGTGGTTAAGTTCCTGCGCTCTGCTTTGGCGGCCCAGGGTTTCGCCGGTTCAGATCCTGGAGGCTGAGGCGGCATCCTACATAGCACAACCAGAGGTACTCACAGCTAAAATATACAACTATGTACTGGGGGGCTTTGGGGAGAAGAAAAGAAAAGAAGATTGGCAACAGATGCCAATCTTTAAAAAAAAAAAAAAAGCTGCTTCCTTGGAGAAGCATTCCCTTATCCACCACCCCTGTCTAATTTACAACTCCCCATTGAATTATCTCATTGGTATCCTGCATTTCCTTTTCTCTTTATGCCACTTAGTACTTATCTGTAAGATGGTTTCACATCCGTCTCCCTTACTGGGCTGTAAGGAGCCGGGTAGGAGAGAAGGAGCTGTATCTGTTTTGTTCTTTGCTGTGTCCTCAGCGAGGACGTTGACCTAGGTGTTCTCCAAAGTACATTCCAGTTTTCTGTGTCTTTATGTCTTATTTCTTCCTTGCTCTCATTTCCAAGTTGACCTAAATAATTTTTGCACCATTTCTTAGGTTCACTGAATCTCTAAGAATTGGGATCTAACTGGAAAGACAGTTCAAGAATTAAGGCCGCTGACCCTTAATGACACTCCATCCCCCTCAGGACTGGCTGGACCAGATTTACGACAGCACGTCCGCAAACAGCCCCTGCTGATTTCGAGACCCCTCTTCCTCATCCACGCTAAGACGTCTATTTGCATACGCCAGACTCGAGGGAAGCGGCCAGCGGTGGCTGATTTGCATGCTCTCGTGCTATTGGTTGGGAGGGCGGCACGGGAGCCAATGGCTTGCAGCAGCGTTTACCCGGCGCCGCCTGGTGAGGTAATGGAATCCTGGCTGGCCCCGGCCGCCGGCGCGGGCCCCCGCCCTCCCGTGACGTAGCGGCTTCCCCGGCCCCACCCGGCGCGGCGCGGCCGCCCCCGGGAGCGCGCAGGGGGCCCGGCCGAGGCGCGGCGGGCGGCGGGGTCTGCCTGATCCTTCCGGCCCGGCCCCTCGGGCAGGGCCCGCCGGGCCAGATCCGATCTCTGGCGACGTGGAGAGCCATCTGGAAGCTGACAGCGGAGGATTACCGAAGTCTGCTCGTTTGGGAGTGCCGGGCCGGCCTCTCACTTCGTAAATCACGCGGTTCTGCATTTGTTTACAACGAGCCTGTTTGATTTTGCAATTTAAAAAATGAGTTACAGAAGATTTCTGTTTGTTTTTAATAAAGAGCCTGGCTTGCGTTTAGGGGAGATCTTGGCGTTCATTTCAGCTGTCACCTCCAGCCTGGTGACCTTGGCCACTTTTTCGTGCCGGCCCTGACTGCCTCCCATGGCAACGAGGGAAGAGCAAATGTGGAGGCGCTTCGAAAAAGCACCCAGCGGGCCGCCTCATCCTTATGTAATGCAGAGCATGTAACCCCATCTGGGCGGTGTCCCTGGAAGGCCCCTGATCCCTGGGACAGCCCCAGGAAGGTCCGGTCTTTGTGCCCCCATTTTTCTTTCTTTCCCTTTAATTCCTCCTAAACCTGGGGAGGGGTGGGGGCACCCCGGTCGAGTATTTCTTGATCCTCAAGATAAAGAAAGGAATCATGAAGGGAATCCGCGCTACAGCCCCTCTCCTCATCGAGGGCCAGGCCTGGGCAATGGAGGTCTTTTTGGGCCCAAATGGGCAGGGGAACCCCCTTGACATCCTTTTCCCCCACGCGCCCCAGTGAGGGAATGGTGCCTCCCCTACTGGTGTGGTTGGATCAAGGGTTTCTGCTATTGTGAGATGGAGGGCCATATGGGGAGGACCACTAGGGGTCTGGCTGATTGTCGTGGGTCCTGGGGCTTTCCATCCCCAGAACCTCAATCCTGCCTCTGCCCCATACCTATGAGCTTCGGGTCAGCCTTTCTCCTCCAGGCGAGGCCCTCCCTTCTCTCTGCCTTTCCTGGTCCTGGCTCTCCCTTCACACTGTGCCCCATGTTCCCTTCTTCTCATGGGGCCTGTCAGATTAACCCTCTAGATTCCACCCCAATGCCAGCTCAAGGCCTCTTGGAGGCTGCCTCTTGGCCCTTCTGGCAATGTTTTTATAACTGTTGTTGTGTCCTGCCTCCCAATCAGACTAGGAGCCAGCTTTCTGCAGGAAGATCTTGTCCTTCTCCCTTAGGAACTTCCCAGGATGTGGAACAGCACCGGCCGCAGTGTCTGTTTTCCCCTCTAGTCCCAGCTCCTCGGCCACGCGAGTAGTTGACCTCCTCTCCCCTTGGTTTTCCTACCTGCAGTAGGGGCTGTGTTGTCGTTCCTGGAATTTGTGTAGAAAGAGGAGGGGAAGGTATGAAGGAACGAGACGGTGGGTTGAAAGAGAGCCCCGGTCTGGGAGTCGGAAGCTCTGGTCTGTGGTCCTGGCTTGGCCACTGACAAGCTGAGTGACCTGGATCAAGCAGACAATAAGGGAGCTGAAATTCACTGGACATCCGTAATGACACTAAGAGGTGACATTGCCCCCATCATCTGTGCAGCTCCTCAAGGCCCCAAATAAACACACCAGCTGGGCAAAGCTGTGGTGAGTGCTATGCATGTACAGCTTCAAGACCAGGTCCCCAGCCCTCCTTCCCCCAATTCCTCCTGCACGGAAATGGCAGGTCTGTCACTACGTGCCAGACTCCTTGCTGCATTCTTTCTATCTGCTATCAAAGATGCGTTCTTCACGGGGCCGGCCTGGTGGCCTAGCAGTTAAGTTTGCAGCCAGTTCGGATCCTAGGCGCAGACCTACACACCACTTATCAAGCCATGCTGTGGCGGGCGTCCCACATATAAAATAGAGGGAGATGGGCATGAATGTTGGCTCAGGGCCAGTCTTCCTCAAAATAAATAAATAAATAAATAAGAGAAAAAGATGCACTCTTCATGATGACTCTGTGAGATGGATATGTTATCATCCTGAGGTTTCAAATAAAGAAAGTGAAGCCCAGAGAAGGTGAGTAACTTCCTTGAAGTCACACAGTTGGAAATGGTTGGAAGCAGTCTCAATCTCAGGCCTCTGGAGCCTGTGCTCCCTCTCGTGCCTCACGCTGCTGTCATGAGCCACACAGGTGTGTGTGTTTTAGCATTACATATTTTAATATAGGTTTTACTTCATTATAAAACAGGACAGGATATAATAAAGCCAAGTTGTGCTTACGTATTTATAGAAGGGAGAGACCTCTGTGGGCTGGAAGCCTTCATGGAAAAACTGGTAACTGAGCCTTTTTTTTTTTTTTTATCCTTCCTGTCCAAATAAATGTATTTCTCCTACACAGGCAAATATTTTAAAAATGTATTTCAAAAGTTAGATTTCTGGAAAAAGAAAAAGAGGGGGTAGTGGCTTCTTTAAAGAGCCCATTTGGAAAGAAGTCTTGGGGTAGGAAGAAGAGCGGGTGGGGGAGGAAGCAGCCGGCCCAGGGCTACCCCCACTTTGCCATTTTTGAAGCCGTGGTTTCTTTGTCTCTAGATCAGCCTAAGACTTGAATCTGGGAGAGAAATGTCAAGGTTCTGAGAAGTTGATTTTGAGACAAGCCAGAGATTCTTGGGATCATTATGAGGAACGAGAGAAAGGGGTTTCCGATTGCCGTAGGAGTTTAGGACAGGTCCAGAAAAGGATTTCTGGGGGTGGACAGGGGGCCGGGGAGAGGAATGTGGCCCTTGGAATGAGGGCTGAGCTGGGGTGTGGGGCCTCTTTAGGAGTTTCGAATGCAGAGGAGATTCTTGGCTGCGTGGGCCTGGCCTGGGTGCCGGCATTGGACAGCCTGCTGGTGATTTAAGGTGGCTCCAGAAACGAGCAGGGGCTGGTGGCTGGTGCAGCCGAGCGCAGGACTGGTCCTGCTTGATGGGTACAGGAGCAGACACTGTCACCCCAACCCCACTCAGCCAGATCCCGGCCCCACTGCTCCAGCTTGGCCTGGCCTGCCTGAACCAGCCACTCCTGAGCGGGCCGCTGTCAGGGGAGAAGGGTCTGCTCAGGATGAGACAGTGCTCCCATTCCCACCGAGTGTTCCAGTCGGGGGGAGGCAGAAACCTTCCAAGCTTCCTCCTGGGGAGGCCTGTGCTTGGAATTTTCTTCAGAAGAGGGTGGGCCACTCACGGCTTCCTGGCCACTGTGGCGAGCCTCTGTGGATGGGGGAAGTCAGACTCCTAAAGGAGAGCGAGGGGAACAACTGAGTGCTTGCTGTGTACACGGCACCTGCACCGGTTATCCATCCTGCCGATAAGCAGAAAAGGTGGATCATATTAGCATGCTCATTTTATAGGTAAGGACACTGAGGCTCAGAGAGGTGCAGTGACTTGCCCTAGGTCACACAGAGTATGGGAGCAGCCAGATCAGTGACTCTACCACCAGGGCCTGGCCCCTGCCTGCACACCTGCCTCTAGGGACGCTTCTCTTCAGGAGAAATTTCACCCTCCCAAGAAGTCCTCTTTCTCTAACCTGCCTTCTTGTGTGGAAGCTGGGCACCCCGCTAGCTGGGTTCCTTGCCCTTGGGATGGCACGCAGGCCAAGCGATGCTGGTGGGGGTGCCCAGGGCACAGAGGGCGGGGGCCCTGTCCCTCAAGCCAGCCTAACTGCTGTGTGACTTCGGGCCGCTACCGCGCGTCTCTGGGCCTCACTTTTTCCACCTCTCCCTTAGGGGAAGCCCCGGGTAAATTTAAGTATAACCCAGCTCCAGGTTTGCCGCCTCGGAAGGGGTTAGCCAGGCCACAAAACCCTCCCCTGCAAAACAGCTCCCCGAGCCCGGTCGCCCCGCCGCAGGCCGGATTATGTAACGGGGTGTGCGGCCCGGGGGTGGGGGGGCCGCGGGGCGGGGCGCTCGCGACTATTCCGGGCGCCGCTATTTTTAGCCCATTGATGAGGCTGCGTCGGCCGCCGCCGCCGGGATTCCGGAGACGTCAATGGGCGCGCGTCACGGTGCCCGCCGGGGGAGGCGCGCCGGGCCGGGCCGGGCGGCGCGGGCTGCGGGGGCGGGGGGCGCGGCGCGGCCGGAACTGCGGGCTGGGGGCTGCGGGCGGGGGCGCGGCGCGGGAGCGCTAGGTGGCGGTGGCGGCGGCGGCGGCACTGGCGGGGGCCCCGCGGCGACCCCGACCCCGGCATGGGCCCCCAGGAGAGGAGCGGCTGCCGCCTTCGGGCGCGCGACCCCGGGAGGCGGGGGCGGAGAGGCCAGCCGAGCGCGCCGGGCCAGGTGAGCGGGCCGTGCGGGGAGGCGGCGCGGTGGTCCCCGGGAGAGGCCCGGGAAGAGTGGGGTCTCCGCGGATGCACGGGGGCGGCTAGGCCCCGCTGGGGGTCCTGCTGGGAACCGGGGCGCGGGGACAGGGACTGGATTCCCAGCGGATCCTGCCAGCTCCGAGTCGGCCCCCAGTGCGGCGGCCAGCGCTTTCTGTCCCCAGCCCGCCAAGGGTGGGGTTTGGCCCGCGAGGGGCGCTGGAGGTGGCCAGGCTGGAGAAATTCCTTCCATTTCCCAGCCAGCTGCGGGGAACGGGTTCCAGGAGTTGGGGAGCTCAGCTGCCAGGACATCGAGCCGGGACCAGAATTGCCCGGGGCAACCCTTTCCTGGGACTGAGTGGAGGAACCGGGCCTGGGGAGGGTCTCCTGGAGTCAGGAGCCGACCGGGGCTTAGAAATTCTGCAGAGGCGACATTTACCGTGGTTTACAGTGAATATGAATTTGAGTTTGGGGCTAGTGTTCACAGCATGGTGGGGAAGGAAGGCTGGGCAGAGGTAGGTGGATTCGCAACAGTCATGCCCAAAGGCTGCTGATGGGTTGAGGGGGCAGACAACAGCCTGGAGAGCAGCTCAGCGGTGCTTGCGGGCTGGTCCTAGACCCACTCCAGTGAATGTTTGGATCAGTGACTTGGATGAAGACTTATGAGGGAAGCCAGCCATCTCTTTGTCGTGACCGAGGGCTGAGAGGTATGACACCATCAAGATCCCAAATGATGGCAACTGGGCAGAAGGATGGACCAAGACTAACAAGATGAATGTGTTGTATTATAAATGTTGAAGGGTGTCCTGAAGTTAGAAAGTCAGCTCAGGGGTCAGTGCCTGGCTCAAAAGCCCAGAACCCAGGGCCCGGGGCTTCCCACCTGCTCTCTGGTGTTGGCTGTGCAATCTGAGGCCTCTACCCACTGAACAGGTCCAACTGGGGAAGAGGGACAGCTGGCCCTGGGCTCCCTGGTGGGGCTCTCTGGGTTCTAATCCCAGCTTTGCCGCTTCTTAGCTGTGTGATCTTGGGTGAGTTGCTTAACATTTCTGGGCTTTAGTTCCCTCATTGGTAAAATGTTCATGATAACCCTTTCTCAGTGTTGTGAGTCTGAAATGAGAAAATGCACGTAAAGTGCTTAGTAATGTATCTAGCACGTGGTGTTCAACAAATATTAGCTGCTGTTATTGTTAACAATAGTAATATGCCCATTTCTGGGTGGGCACGTTGGCCAATACAGAGCTTATGCCCAGGAGGCCAGCAGGACTGCAGAGGGCCTGTCAGCCGTGTCCTGTTACAAGGAGGGGTTTAGTTAAGGAAAGACTCAAATGCTTGATAGGAAGGAGGAGAAGGAGGTTTCGGGTGGGCCCGGAGCAGAGCTGGGGTCCGGGGCTGGGAGTTCCTGGAGTCCGGGTTGTGACTCAGCGTAGGGAAGAACCCTCAGACTTTGGCTGCACCCTGCAACGCAAGGGACAGCTCCTTAGCTGCAATGTCCTCTCCACCTCCTTCCAAGTGACTGGCCAGCTCTCCTCCTGCCCTGTGCCCGTGCATATATAAGTCCTCCTTTCCTCCATCCCGCAACTACTTGCTGAGCCCTACTAGTGCTGAGCTCTGTGTCAGAGATGGGAGACTCTGCAGTGACTGAGACGGACAACTGAGCAAAGCAGCAGCGTTCGTCCTGTGGAGATAATAGAAATAGGTTCCTGTGGGGTGGCAGTGGAGGCTGTCTGAGGAGGTGGAATGAGAATGGAAACCCGATTGAGGAGGAGCTAGCCATACAGACATCCCAGGCACTGACTGCCTGCGGAGGGAACAGCCACTGCAGCGGTCCTGAGTGCGGAAAGCGAGCCCGTGGGGCTGGAGCACAGCAAGGAGGGGGAGCAGGAGCTGGGTGCTGAAGTCTGGCTGGATGCTCCCACCCCGCTGGGGGCATCACTGTCTCCTGCTCCAGCCCACTCAGCCCCTGGTTTGTCCTCTGGTTTGCACAGTGCTGATTGTGATTGACCTTGACTCATTCCTCCATCATAACCCCCTGGGGCCCAGGGACCTTGGTTTGCTCCTTCTGGGTCTCCCGTTGTTCACGGCCTCCCTGCCAGTAGGCCCCCAGTAAATGCTTGTGGAACGGCTGCTGAGTAGGCGATTTTGATCTGGGACGGGAGATGGCATCAGATTCCTGCTCTGAGATGTTAGGAGTCACTTTCTGGGCACCAGCTGGGTCCCTGACTCTGGCCCCGGTTCTCCGACGCAGGTGGGGAAGACCCAGGCGCTCAGGTTGGGCCTGGCTGGGGCAGGAGGTGGTTGGCCCTCCCTGCCCTTCCTCCTCAGCTGTGGGTTGGTGGGGAGAAAAGGGAGGGTTGGGGGGGTCCCTGCGGCCCAGCTGCAGACCCATTTCTGGGGTATGGGAAGATGACAGTGTCATTCTAGGAGGCAGGTGTAGCCGGTGGGGGGCGGGTTTGGAGCCTGACCCTGCCTACTGTTTGGGGCTGGAGGACCTCCAGATGTTCCAGAATACCCTTCTCTCCTTCTCTCCTGTGGCCTTCACTCCCTGCTCCCATCATACTCACAGGGATGTAAGGGTGCTCATAGCTCTGTAAGAGGAGAGTCGGGTACTGTGGGCCACAGGAGCTCCCCTGAGCCTGTGGACCCTGGGGCAGAGGTCAGGAGGGCGAGGAAACCCATCCCCCACCCTCCGATGCCCTCCTCCTTACTCCCTCTGCCTCCCATCATGGAAACATCTGCTTCTCTTTACCAGTCCTCATCTTGGCCTGAAGGGCAGCCAGACAGCCAGAGAAGTCCTGTCCTCACTCTGGGGCCCAGTGGAAAGGGGAGAGGGCTGAATAAGGGTGGGAAAAGGGAAGGAGAGATGTGGGGTCTGGGGTGACCTGGCTGAAGGGGGCTTTGGAACCAGCACGGTCGTAGGGGAGCCCTTGAAGAGGCTGGAGGGGTGGTGCACACAGTTGGCTCCAAAAGGAGAGGCCAGGTGCCCAGAAGTGGCGTGGGACAGGAACCAGGGTCTAGGGTTAGCTTTTGTGTGTCCTCATGTAATTTCTGCTAATAATGATATCACATGTGTGTCTCTGGCCCTGTTCTCAGTCCTTTATACATATTAACTCATTGTAAGCCTGATGGAAACCCCCTTGTTGTGCATTCGAGAGATGTCCGTTACAGACTGTCATTTTTGCAGATGAGGAACATGAGGCACAGAGAACAGAGAGGTTGTGTAACTTGCCCAAGGTTACAAGTGATGGGGCCAGGATTTGAACCCGGGCAATCTGGGATCCAGCATCCTGCTCTTAACCACTCTCCTCCCAGCTGGGCCTTTTCGTTTTGGGACTGGAGTCCCGTCACAGGTTTCCTGAGAGGCCCCATTGCTCTGGTTAGAAGCCTGGGCTGCCTGGAGATGGGGCATAGCGCCCCTGCCCTTTGGGGGCCTCTGAGGTTTTGGGGGTCGAGTTGGAGCCCCTTAAGAATAAAGAGGTATTCTGCTCTGTCTTCACGATAGCTCCCTTTTCTCTGTCTAAAAAATGCCCTTTTGTGCACCTCACGAGGCTGAGAGCTGGACTGAGGCACCCCCACCCAGAAGTGGGGTGTGAGGCTGAGGGGCTGGGTGCTGGCATGTGTCTCCATGGCCCTGAGAACCCTGCCAGATGCTGCTGGCAGCTCCTGGCCACACCCTATATCCCCAAGAGCTGTTTGCTTGGGGTGTGGGCCTCCAGGCTCTGACGCCCACCCCAGGGAGGTCCTTGGGCTGGCATGCCCCTCCTCGTGGCCTGGGTCCTGCCCTTGTTCCTACTGCTGTTTCCTGGCTGTGCTGTCTCCAGGGAAAGTCCTGCTGGCTGGTGTCCCCTCCCTCACACTGACTCTCCCTCTACAGAGGCTTCCACCATGGACAGAGGCCAGCCCCGGCCCCTCTGTGGTGTCCTGAAGGCCCATGGGATGGTTTGAGTGTTGTCCAAGGTCTGTGGGTCCACCCAGAGTGGTAAGTGCTCTGCTGTTGTCCCTTGTACACCCCCTGGGCCCCCGAGCAGGTGGGGCTGGGGGCAGAGGTGGGTGTGGAACTGCCTGAAGCGGATGTGGCTTGGGGAATGGAGGGGGAAGCCCTGCAGAGGTGGCAGGCGAGGTGCGCTCAGCATGGGGAGATCTGATTTCTTCAGTGGGGGGGGATGCAGGGGTGGGGAAGGGAGGAGCCTGATTTTCTTAGTCGGATAGGCTGAGGGGCTCTGGGCCCGGGTGACATGGGCTGGTGGCAGGGGATGGGGGGTGGGGGTGGGGGATGACAGCATGTGCCTGGTTCCAGGAAGCCGCAGGGGTGGGGTTGGGGAGCTCAAGGCTGGGAGTGCAGTGGGGCACACTTGGGGGATGGGAAGCTGACTTGTTTCTAGGGTGTAGACACTGTACCAGAGGGAAGGCCAAGACCACCCCATCCCTCCCTGAAAGGGTGGGGACCACCGCCTCCCCACTATGTCAGGCCTTTAAGTCCAGTGGGGTCTGGTATGGGGGGGTGCCTCTGTGAATGGGGAGGCTCTTGCTCACAAAGGGCAGGGACGGACTCTCTACTGTTCATCCGACATCCCTGATAGGGAACCCCTCGGACTTGTAGCCGTGGCCAGAGGGATCCTCGGCCATTGAGCTCACCTCCTCCTCTTACAGATGAAGAAACTGAGTTACAGGGAGGAGAAGTGACTTTTAAGGTCCTACAGTGAGGACAGTAGAGCCTGAGGATGCTTCCAGAGAAGGTACAAGCTGATCAGTGGGTGAGGGGTGGAGTGTGGGAATGAGATTTCCACCAGGTCTTTCCTTGGGGGCCTGAGATACTGGGATGGGGCCAAGGGCACCACAGTCCTGGCTTCTGTGTTTCCCTGAGGAAGCTGGAGTTCAACCTGGCACCCTGGACAGGGACCCTGGGGTTCCTCCCAGAACAGAGGGCCATCTCTGAGCAGCAACCCCGCTCAGGCCTTGAAAGGTCCCTGGATGAAGCAAGAGCTGGCTGAGGGTCTCCCCCAGACCCCCAAACACTGCTGCCTCGTGTGGAGTTAGCAGAGAGTCCCAGAGAGGTGGCTGGGATGGGGAGGATGGGGTATCCAGTCCGAGCCTGGGTGGCAGGAGGACAAGCCCTGGGAAGCAGGGCCTCCTGTTCCAGGGGCTGGGCTGGGTGTGCACCGGCTCCTGCTGACAGCAGATTCTGTGCCACCAACCTCAGGCTGGGGACAGGGAGAGGAATTCCCAGTGTCCCTGGTCAGCCGGAGAGCTGAACTTGGGAAGCACGTGAGTGAAGATGACAGCAGTGGGCCAGGTGTCTTTCCCTCCACTTGGCCCCCACCTCTACCCTCAGCTCAGACCCAGCCTCCTAAGCACCCAGCCTTCCCTCTGGGAAGGACTACACAGCAGTCCCCGGGGACAGAATTCCTTGTGTTACCCTGTTGTCTGGGTGATGGTGGCGATTGGGTGGAACTCCCATGCCAGACACACTGCCAAGGCCACCCTAAGGGGCTGCCAACCAGGGCCCCATGAGTGCTAGAGCTGCTGGTCTTGTGACGTGGGCACCTGTCTGCCAGGCCTGGGCACGGGCCCAGGGTCACGCTCACGCTGGGGCTCCCGTCAGCTGACTATTTTGGGCTCTTGCTGACCTGGGCCAAAGTCAGGCCTCAGCCAAGAGGGCCCTGAAGCAGCTCCCCCTGTCCCCAGAGGCCGGCTCTGGTTTCGGCTATATAAACAGAGGAGAACACACTGGCTTGGAGACGGCTCCGCGTCCTGAGCCCGCTCAGCCGGTGCACAGCTTCAGCCAGGCAGGACGGGCTAACTAGGCAGTCACATCTCTTCCCGCAGGGCTCCCTGAGGCCGCCAGGAAGGGCCCTCAACCAACCCTGGGGTTCTCCCGTGGTGCAGCCGTCCAGCATCTCTGAGAGTCAGCAGATCGTGAGGAGGGAGCTGGTGAGTCTTGGAAATGGGGAAACCAAGGCATGGGAGCTGGGCTGTTTGGATCTTCTTCCATTGTGACTGTCTAGGTTGTGCTTTCTTTGGCCTTGGGCAGAGGTGGGGGTCGTGGGGAAGCAGGGGTGGCCGACCACCCCAAGGAATGAGAGGAAAGGCTTGGCCACAGTTGGATCATGGGAGTCAGACTTGCGACATTTGGTGACTGAGAACCGGGGGACATGGGACAGGGGATGCCATCTCTCTCCTTCCTCGGAGACTTCCAGCAGGGTCTAGATGCTTCTCTTTTGTCGACCTGGCCTGGACCAGGCCCTGGTCTGCTCTGGCCGTGGAGGGACGCTAGAGTGAGCTGGTGTCTGTCATGGAACCTCAGCATTGGTCCCTGAATGGGGTCCCTGGGTCCCCAAGCTGGTTGGGACCAGGGAGCTGAACCCGGGGTTTGGCTTCCCTGAGCCCTCAGCCTTGTCCTGCTCTCCGTGCCTGGCTTCCCAGCTGGTTTTGGTGCCTGAGAAGCAGGGCTGGAGCGAGATCTGGCGAGTCTGCCAACCAGCCTGCCACAAACACGCTCCGCGGGCCCCGAGCCAGGGGCTTCGGCCCGGCCTGGAATAAGTGGCAGCTCCTGACGTGGGAGGCTCTCCTCAGTTCTCAAAAAAAATTTTTTTTCCCTTTCTGAACGTGAGTCTCTAAACGAATCCAGAGCCTGCGACTAAAAATACTTTAACAATAGGAAAATACATCAGTCTTTCCGGCTGGGGCTCGTTATCAGAGGGTTTTTATTTTGGAATTTGAAATTTTGCCCAAGGAGGCTGGGTGGAGACCTGCGGCAGGGGCAGGGGCATCTGGTGGGTGTTGATGTGCTACAGGGCGGTTGGGAGACCCTCCAAGGGTGGAGGAGAGGGGAGCTGGCCAGGAGCTGAGCAGCCTGAGGGGCACGGAAGGAGACTTGAGGAGGGTGCAAGTTAGGGCCCGCCAGCCTTTCCCAAAGGAGCTCCGTGATCTTGGCTGCGTTTTCCAGTCTGGCTGTTCTTTCTGAAGTCTGATCTTATTCCTTTATGCTGTCTGTTCCTTCCTTCTGGCTGACAGTGCGTGGGGGTCAAGAAATCACTGGACTGAAGATAACCTCTGTGGAGAGAGGCCTGACCTCCTTAATTAACCAGCTTTCTTCACAGTATTAATTGAGCACTTGCTGCATACGGAGTCTGGAATTTTCCTGCGGCTGGGTGGAGTCACATCTCTAGGCACACTCTCATTTCCTTTCCCTCAGCCCTGGAGGGGGAGAGAGGGAGATGGGGTTACTGTTTATCTCTAGTTCTTGAAGAAGGGGGTGCTGGCTCCCCCAGCTCCTTTCCCTGCCATCCCAAGATTCCGCTGGAGGGGCCTGGGGTCCCGGCCCCCAGATAGTGCTCTGTTACACTGTTGGGCCTCTGCCTTCTGTTAACAAACTGAATTCTCGCAGCACAGGGACTTGCAATGTTGTCTGCGTCAGGCCACTGAGGAAATGGTCTCGGAGAGGGCAAGGACTGGCTACAGGTCACACACTAGGCTTGCTGGCTCCTGGTCAAAGATGCCTCTGAGAGCTCCTCCATCTTTTGCCTCTGCTGACGGCTGGGGTGGGGGCAGGGGGGCACCGACTGACCTCCCCGCGTCCTTGGGAGCCTGTTTTCAGGGAGGTAACAACACACGTGGTCGTGGCAGGGCCTGGGCCTGACCCTACATCGCCAATTTTCAGTGTGGTCCCCCCAAGTGGGAGGCCCCCCAAGGCCGTAGGCAGTGCTTCCCTGGCCACAGCACAAATCCCCCTGGCCACTGCCAGGGCAGGAAGAGGAAGTGGCCGGGTCAGGGCTGGCAGTAGGTCCTGGGGCTGAGCAGGGGGAGCTCCCGGGGCCACTTCTCCGTGGGAGGAGGCAGAGCTCGCTCCCTCTGCCCACCCTGCGGGAAGGGTGTGGACGCTGTCGAGGGGAGTGGTCTGGTAAAAGGACAAAAGTAGGGCAAGTTCCTGCCCTCTGCTCAGCTGCGGTGGGGCCAGCCCAAGGCGGGGGCAGCGTGGGAAAGGCCTGTGCGGTTCCACTTCCTCCATCCCACTTACCCCGCTCCACACTCGCCCTCTTGGCTGGGGAGCGATGGTGGACCCAGGTGCCCTTCTGGGGCCTGCCCTGGGCTACTTACTGTTGGGGGTGCACGAAGGGTCCCCCTGCAGGTGGGGGACACAGGGCCTTGCCCTCATGTGCACATGTTGGTGGGGAGGGATGGGTCTGAGCGCGAGATAAGTCCTCGGGCCCATAGGATTTGACTGAAGGGCAACGGCCTAGAGAGTGGTTCAGAAAACGTACTGTGTGAGGACCTTTTCTAGTGTCAGATGTCGCAGCTTCTCCTGTCTGGAGATGTACTGAGTACTTGTTGCTAGAACAAATACGTAAGGAGAAACAGCCACTGTTTTTCTCTGATTTCAGGAACACACACTTGCATGAATTTGTATTCAGTCAATTCCAGCACTGTCTGCATCCATTTGAGTAACTATCTCTCTCCCCTTTAGGTGTGGCTATTTTTTATTTTATATTTTTTTTATATTATTTACGTATAACTTTTATTTCTGAGAGTATAACATACGAAACAGAAAAGTGTACAAATCATAGATGTGAAATCTTAAGAGTGTAGCTTGATGGCTTTTCCAGTGTGAACACACCCAGGTGACCATCGTCTGGATGGGGAACTGGAGTGTTTCCGGTCCCACCAGAGACCCCCCTCACAGGCACCGCTGTTTGCTGTTTACAGGCTGTGTGTGTACCTGGCTCTGTGGGACACTGTCCAGGCCTGTGGGGCCAGAAGCCACAGCCTCTGGAGTTCAGAGTTGAGGGCAGTGGGTCCAGGACAAAACTGGGAGTTAGGAGACCTGAGTCAGAGTCCTGCCCCCCCGCCTCCATCCCCTTGTTTATAAAATGCGGGTCATGATTGCAAACCTGGAAGCCTGGGAGAGGATTAAGTGGAAGAAGCCACATGGAGTGCCCTGGGCAGAGGTCTGACCCTTGATTGGTGTTCCTCATGACCCCCACCCTCCAGGAAGGTGCTTATTCTTAAGAGTTGGGCTGGTCCATGGGAGTGGACCATGATCTGAAGTCTTGGAGGATCAGCAGGATTAGAGAAGAAGAGAGGAAGAGGAGCAAGGTGCCCAGTGGGTGGTGGGAGGGTTTAGCCCAAGGTCCTCATATGGGGGCAGCAGGGAGCCGCGGGTGATGAGAGCCGAATGGTGGCTGGGCCGCGCTGTGGGAGCCTTGTGTGGCCGCTCAAGGGGCTGTTCCTTCTGATCGTGCAGTTGAAGGCTGGACCTGGCTGTCCCTCGGGAGTCTCTGTCCAACCTTAGACCAGCTTATTTAGGCCTCCCAATATCTGCATCAATTATGCCTTTCCCCAGAGTTCCACCTTAGCCAAATCCTACCCCTTTCAGAGCCCCAGGCCACCCTCCCCAGAGGGCCTCTGGCCAGCAGAGGGGTCCCCAAGCCCCTCTTGCCTCTCTCCCGTCTGTCTTAGGCTGGGTGCTCCACATGGGTGCCTGAATGGGTGGCCCTGGCTGCGTTTCCACAGAGGGACTCTGCCTCTTTCTCCTTATTGACTTATTTTCAGAGTGCAGTGTGTTCAGACCCCCCAGCGTCCCCGCCTCCACAAGCACGGCCAGGTGGCAGCTGCCATTGCCTCACCCTCCAGCAAGACAGCAGCCTCCAACCTGGAACACCCGGGGAGGCGGGGCCTGGGCTGCAGGCACAGCTCTGGAGGCTAAATGATGAGATTTAGAGATTTAAGCCTGGGCCCTGGACAGCTCCTCACCACACTTGAGCTGTCTGAGGTTCCTGGGTGGGCTGACTGCACAGGACAGTAGGGATGGGCTGTGTTGCTTTTTACAAATGGAGAGTGGTGGGGAGGAAGGCGGGTACCAGGGCTCACGCTGGCTCCGCTCTCAAAGAACCGTTATGGCTGGCTGGAGCACAGACTGGTCAAGCTGCAGATAATACACCTGTTTTGCTGGTGATGGATGGAGGGAATACTATTGATCTTTTGCTGACATATTAAAGTCGTTTTTATTTCCTGAGGAAGGCCCTGCTGAGGTGGAGGGAGGCGTCCCAGAACCCGGTCGGGGGCTGGGTGGGAAGGCAGTCCGTGACATGGCTGGGGCCAGTTTCAGCAGCCCAGACTTGCTGTGTGCTCCTGAGCAAGGTGCAGCTCCTCTGGGAACCCATGAGTCCTTATCTGCAAAATGGGAGCATGTGAATTATATTAGTGGTTTCAATCCCTTTTTTTTTTTTTTTTTTTAGCTGTGGCATGCTTTTTCCAAGCAAAATCTTATGCAAAAGCCCAAGACAAAGAAAAACAAAACTTTGCCTGAAGTGGGGTGGAGATCCTGGAGGGGTCCCAGCTGTTTTATCCTGCCCATGCTTCACCTTCACCCAGGAGGCCTTGAAGAGTCTCTGAAAGATGGTTTGGGAAAAGCCAGAGCTCTCTGGAGCCTGGTCCACACTGAGGTTGCATGCTGTGACACGGGAGCAATGGCAGGTTCTAATTAGATCACTAAAGGAGATTGGTGTTACATGAAGACTGCTCCAGGGGCCAGCCTGGTGGCAGCGGTTAAGTTCGCACGTCCCACTTCGGTGGCCCGGGGTTGCCTGGTTCAGATCCAGGCGTGGACCTACTCACTGCTTGTCAAGCCATGCTGAGGCAGGCATCCCACATATAAAATAGAGGAAGATGGGCATGGATGTTAGCTCAGGCCCAATTTTCCTCAGCAAGAAAAACAAAAAGAGGATTGGCAGCATTTGTTAGCTCAGACCTAATCTTCCTCAAAAAAAACAAAAGGCTATCTGCGGTGGACAGTGGGATTTGGAAAGAGAAGACAAGATTGTTAAGGGGCAGTTTTGTTAATGAGTGTAGGCAAGGACAAGGGCAGGTCACTGGTCTGCTCCTTCAGGTACCAGTGAGGTGTGGGCTGTAGCTGACAGTAGGAACGGGGGATCCAAGAGATGTTCCAAAACAGAGTTTCAGGAAAAAGTGACAAGTCGCATGGGGCATCAAAAGCAGCGATGGGGTGGCGGGCAGGGCATGCAGCGATGACAGGCTCTGTCTGGGACGGATCAAGTTGGAGATGCTGGTGGGACCTTTGAGTGGGCAGAAGTGGGGGCTGGAGACAAGGGTGTGGGAAACCTGAGATGGGACGGGAGGGCGGAAGTGAGGGGCAGGAAGTGCCTCAAGGGTAGAGGGAAGTGCTGTGGGGTGACCAGAGGAGCGGAGAGTGGGGTCCAGGCTGCAGGCTCAGTGAGCAGAAATGCTTCATGTTGACCTACAGAGGAGAAGGGGGCTGGGCGGAGCCCCAGTGTAGGGGGGCTCTCTTCTCCTTCTAAATATAGCCCTTCTTTCATCCTCTCTTACCTGCTGGTGAGGGCTCCCCAGGCTTGAGGCAAATCGGGGTAGAGGGGTGACAGCCAGACCAGAGAAGGCTCCAGGTGGCTGCAGGCTGGTCTTTGCTCGGATCCAGCCCTGGCAGGCCCTTCCCCCTCCACGGGGCGGTTCAGAGCTGCTCTGCCCACAGGTGCTGGAGGTGAGGCGGGAGTGTGGGTACTCCCTAATCGTGGACGGGGAGAGAGCCCTTAGAGAGGCAGGCAGCGGCCCTGGGTTCCTCCCCAGTGTGCCGCCACTTCGCTGTGTGACATTGAGCAAGTACTATTATTTCTCTGAGCCTGTTTATTTATAAAATGGGGAAGAGTCGGCACAAATTCGAAAAGATTTCTCAGGCTCCACCCGGTTCTGAAATTCGGTAGTTTCCCAGCTAGGTGCACTCACCCTGTAAGGGACTGGGGAGAAATCAAGTTCAGCGAGTGGAGCAGAGCCCATTGGCCCATCTTGGGCTGGCAAACCCCTGCCCTCCGGAAGGTACTTTGCATGGGAAATTGGGGGGAGGGAATAAGCCCGGGGCGGGGGGGGGGGGGGGGGGGGGTGTAGGGTTCTGATCGACATGCCTGGGGCAGCCTCTCAGACCCAGACCGTGCTGAGGAAGACCGGTCAAGTGCACAGGCTGCTCCTTGGCCTAAGGTGGGGGCGCTGGTTCCCCAGGCCAACTCCCTACTTGCCAGCCCTACTCCTGCCCTGGCCGCCTAGCAGCGGCAGAGGGCGACCCCCAGGCCTCCAGGAAGGGCTTGGGAGGGTGCAAAGGCGGGGCCGGAGGGACGGGCGCGGCCGGGGCTCCTGGGAGCAGCCGGAGGGTGAGCTCTTCGTCGGGGAAGCCCCGCGGCAGGGCTCTCGAGCGCCCTCTTCTCGGGCCCTGGGGGCTCCGGGCCGGGTCCGAGGACCGGCGGGGGGAGCCGCGCGAGTCCGCGAGCTGCTATTTTTAGCCGGCGCGGCAGGCGCGAGGGGCCTATTTATAGATCAAACGCTCCGCGCTCCCTGCGTCAATGGAACCCCGCGTGCGTCACGCGCGCAGACATTCCAGCCCCCCTCGCCCCGCCCCCTCGGGCTCCCCGGCCCGCGCCTCCCCCTGGCCGCCTCCCGCCGGAACCGCGCCGCCCCCCGCGCCCTTGTATGGCCACAGCGCGCCGGGCCGCGTGCGTCAGCGGCGCCCCCGCCCCTCCCCGTGCGTCACGGAGCGCTTAAGAGGAGGGTCGGGCTCGGCCGGGGAGCCCCAGTGGCGGAGGCTGCGAAAGTTGGGGAGTGTGCAGGACGGCGGAGCGCACGCGGGACAAGGCTGCGACTCGGGGCGCTGGTCCCGGGCAGGGGGAGCAGGAGCTGGCCGGGTAGGTGCCCCCGCGGGGAGCGTGCGTCTCAGCAGGACTCTTGTTTTGGTTTTTAGAGATGTTGCATGAAGGAGATGGGTGTACGCGCGAGCAGAAAGGATGTTGTAGGGGCTGCATGCGGGAGGGCTCGGGGAGGGTGCAGCTCTGGTGTTGCGGGGGAGTGGTTGGAACGGGATGAGGACCCAGATCGGACTGGAGTCTGCTGGGCGCGGTGGGTGTGGGGGAGTGTCTGTGCAAGGTGGAAGCCGCAGGGGGTGAGGGTTGGCGCCAGGAGTGGGGACTTGTCCAGTAGGAGGCTGGCGGGAGTTCAGTCTCCCAGGGTGCCTAAGTGGGCACACTGCGCCCTGCACCGAGGTGCTAATGGGGGTCTCAGTACAGTGGGGGAGAAGGCACGCAGGGCTTCGGATGCTGGGATCCATCCGACTTCTACAGGATTGGATTTCCAAAAGGATCTCCTTCCTTCCAGCTTGTCAGTTCCCCTCCCCATGGCCCTAGTTGTTTTCTTAACAATTTAGAGGTTGTGGCTCAGTTTGCAGGGATCCCTAGCCTGAAGTTTCTGCCAGAACTGTCTTGGGAGACCTCTGGATTGCTGAAGGAAATAAATGGCCAGCATTGGTGGCTGAACTGTGGAGGAGATGTTGCTGTCCTGGAATAAGCGAGTCTTCTTAGGGGCAGGAGCAGGGTCTCTGGAAGCACAAGGAAGATTGTTTTGGCTGTAGCTTGGATCTTGTGTGTGTGTGTGTGTGTGTGTGTGTGTGTGTGTGTGTGTGTGATGTGGAAACCCTGGTCCTTGGGGATCCTCGATGGGAGGTGCTAATTTTGGAGTCTCTGGTGCGGTACTATGGAGGATCCCCCTGCCCATAGTCCCTGGTGGATCACACAGGTAGGGTGCAGTCTGAGGCTTGCTCAGTGTAACAGGTGCAAACCACATTGTTGCCAGGACCTGCCTGAAGCCGGATTCTCCCCGCTCCCTCCTTCAGCCCCGCCTCTTCCTCCTCTCTGTGGGACGGCTCCCCCCCCCCCCCCCCCCCCCCCCCGCCCCCAGGCTAGATGTAGGTCCATATCTTGCGTTGTCCTTAAGTACCTGCGCAGAGTGGGGGGGGATAGGTTAGTGGAGGTTGATCCGGATGTGGGACGTCCAAGTGGAGAAACAGGATTTGAATAAGGCTGGAACGCCCAGCCCTGCGTGGCTGCCACCTCTCCTCCTCCACCCCAATCCCATCCCTGCCCAGGCTGTCCTAGTGCAGGCAGACGTGGCCACCCTTATCTCGCAGGTGCTGTATGCCTGTGGACGGGCACCACTGGGAGGGTGGGGCCAGAGCTTGAGGGGCTCTGCTGTCTGGGTTGACTGTGGGAGTGTCAGGCCAGGGGTGCAGCTGCCCTGTCCAGGGCCCATGCAGGTGGGAGAAAGGCTAGGACCAGAGGACTCCCTGGGCTCTTAGCCAGGAGGTAGTGCCAACCTTTGCCCCCTCCCACTGTCCTCCTTGATGATGGCACTCTCTGTTCCAGCTTGCTTTCTTACCCAGCCTCCCTCCCTGACTGGTGAAGCCAGAGTTGTGCAGACCCCAGGCGTGGAGTGGGGATGGGAAACTGTCCCGGAGCCTCTTCCGTGTTAGTTTTTGACCAGTCTGCGAACTTAAGGATCCCCCTGTGTGATGCTATCTCTGCTTCTTCAGGCTCCTCAGGACTGGGAGGTGTAAGCCCCTTTGCCTGAGCTGCTGAATTCTTCAGGGCACACTTTCTAGTGGGGGGACCTGGGCAGGGGCAGGATGCCCACCATCCACCCACCAGCGGGCCCGTTCTCCTCCCTGCACAGCTGCCTCAAGTCTTCTGCCGGACTCTCAGAGTTCTCTTATAAAAATAACAAGGAAAAAAGTGTTGGGGGCAGCAGAGAAATTTCTCTTAGGGACTATCTGTTCTCCTGGAAGTCTGGGGGGGCTGATCCCTCCTCCTCCTGCCCCCTCTCGGCCTCTCTCCAGCATATGGCCTTTAAATGTCTGCAGCCAGGTTACCCGATCCCCTGGGGAGCCAGGGACCGAGTGAGGGGCCTGGGCTCCTTTTCTCTTTGCTTCTGGGAGCATCCCTGGCAGTACAGAGTGGCTGCCCATCCCCAGATGGCAAGGCCCGTGGTGCGCGTGGGATCTGCAGCCTTTGCTCAGTATTCAGGGTGCGGGCAGGAGTGGGGGACAGACTCCATGCTGCTTAAGCCACTTTCTTAGGCGGCTGGGGCTTCACTCCCAGCTCCTCTTCCATTTTCACAGTGTCCTTCTCCGCAGGCACTGGAGGGAGGAGGAGAGGGGGCTTTGCAGAGGCTGGGCCATGCCTGGGAATATTCCCACAAGTGCCAGGTTGGAGAAACCACATATCTGCTCCCGGGGCCTGGGCTCAGGCTTTGCGTGGCTGCCTCTCCCACCCACCCTTCTCTCAGCCACTACCCATGCCTTACCCGCTGAGGGAGGGCAGGGGCTGGAGGAACACAGCTTCCCCCTGTTCCAGCAGAGAAATGCTGGCTGGATGCCTTCACCAGGGTTCCCAGGCTGCCTGGGGTGTGGCTGGCCTTCCGACTGAGCCCACTCTCCACTGGGCCATTGCCCAAGGGCTTTGTGACATGGAGGGCGAGATGGTGCTCGGGCCAGGGGCCAGGATTCCTGGGTTCTTCGGTGGGCCGTGGCCCTAACGCCTGTGTCCCATGTCTGGCTGCGACTCCTGCCACCTGACTGCTCAGGGCCTATACTCAGAGGTCAGGCTTCTCTCACTGACTCCTTCCCACCCCTTTGGTCTCCTCCCTCTCCAGAGATGCCCTGTATTCAAGCCCAATATGGGACACCAGCACCGAGCCCAGGACCCCGTGACCACCTTGCAAGCGACTCCCTGAGCCCTGAGCTCAGCAAGCCAGCCATGGACCTAGCCAGCGCCGAGGCGGCCCCCACCGCCCTGCCCAGCTTCAGCACCTTCATGGATGGGTACACAGGGGAGTTTGACACCTTCCTCTACCAGCTGCCGGGGACAGCCCAGCCCTGTTCTTCAGCCTCTTCCTCGGCCTCTTCCACGTCCTCGTCCTCAGCCACCTCCCCCGCCTCTGCTTCCTTCAAGTTCGAGGACTTCCAGGTGTACGGCTGCTACCCCGGCACCCTGAGCGGCCCCCTGGATGAGACCCTGTCCTCCAGCGGCTCTGACTACTACGGCAGTCCCTGCTCAGCCCCGTCACCCTCCACGCCCAGCTTCCAGCCGCCCCAGCTCTCTCCCTGGGACGGCTCATTCGGCCCCTTCTCACCTAGCCAGACTTATGAAGGCCTGCGGGCATGGACAGAGCAGCTGCCCAAGGCCTCTGGGCCCCCCCAGCCGCCGGCCTTCTTTTCCTTCAGCCCTCCCACGGGCCCCAGCCTGGCCCAAAGTCCCCTGAAGCTGTTCCCCTCGCAGGCCACCCACCAGCTGGGGGAGGGAGAGAGCTATTCCATGCCGGCGGCTTTCCCAGGCCTGGTGCCCACTTCTCCACACCTGGACGGCTCGGGGATGCTGGATGCGCCCGTGACCTCCGCCAAGGCCCGAAGTGGGGCTCCGGGTGGAAGCGAGGGCCGCTGTGCTGTGTGTGGGGACAACGCTTCGTGCCAGCATTATGGCGTCCGCACCTGCGAGGGCTGCAAGGGCTTCTTCAAGGTACTGGGCTGCCTGGGGGCGGCTTTGCATGAGGAGTGCGGAGGGGCTGTTGTCATCCCAGCGGGGTCTGTGGGAGCCTCTCTTGGGTTTTCCTCCCAGCTAGTCCTGCCCTTCAGGAAGGGGGCAGCATGCCACGTGGGCCACCCTCCTGGGGACCCCGAGCTGGCAGGGGGCTGGGACCTCTCCTGCAGCGGAGTATGCAGGGCAAGTGACACTGCAGTGAGATGGAGGGAGGGGTGAGGTGTGGGCAGAGGGTGCCGGCCACAGCGCTGCCCAGGAGGGGAGCTTCCAGTGGCAGCTCTGGTTTTCCTCTGCCTGTCCTTCCCCCACCCAAGGTCCTGGTGGGAAGGGCACTCGTGTCCCTGGCATGAGATGAAAAGACCTGGGAAGAGGCTTGGTGCTTGAGGGCTGGGGGTGGACCCAGGAACAGGCTGTGTGTTTGTCCCAGTGCTGGGTGCCTGCTTAGCTTCCGTCCCCACCCCCGCCCCTCCTTGGCCCTCTCTTGTCTGCCCCAGGGAAGGGCCAGGTGGACACAGGCACATTAAGGACTACAGGTGTCTGGGCTGCTGGGGAGCCCCTGCCCCATATCTTACATCCTGAGGGTCTTTCTCTGGAGGCAGAAACCACCCCCAATGTCCCCAAGACTTTCTTGTTCCTCCCCCCACCCCTTCATCTCTCCCTCCCCTGCCACCCAAATGTTAGAAAAATAGCTGTGAACAGAGAGAGCTTTTGTCTGCGATGGCAGCAGGATCTGGACGGTCCCCTCCCCTGGGCTCCCCCCTCCCCACCCCACCCTCTGACAGCCTGTTCCGTGTCGCCCCCCCCAGCGCACAGTACAGAAAAACGCCAAGTACATCTGCCTGGCTAACAAGGACTGCCCTGTGGACAAGAGGCGGCGAAACCGCTGCCAGTTTTGCCGCTTCCAGAAGTGCCTGGCTGTGGGCATGGTGAAGGAAGGTGGGTGGCTGGGACCGGCCGGCAGGGACAGGCAGGCCTGAGGCGGGTGGGGCAGGCAGAGGCCCCTGGACATCTGTGCCCGTGGGCTGCAGGGGAGACCGTGCCTGGACCTTATTTCCACCCCATCTCCAGTCCACCTGCCTGGCTTACTGCGGGAAGGTCCCTGTCGGGTCTGCTGGCTCTCCGGGGCTCTAGGTCTGGATTCGGGGGTACTTCCCAGCATGGGTGTGCACAGCGAGCGCTGAGTCCCCTCCTCCCCCCGCCTGTTTCTCTGCAGTTGTCCGGACAGACAGCCTGAAAGGGCGGCGGGGACGGCTCCCTTCAAAGCCTAAGCAGCCCCCTGATGCCTCCCCTGCCAATCTCCTCACCTCCCTGGTCCGGGCGCACCTGGACTCGGGGCCCAGCACGGCCAAATTGGACTACTCCAAGGTGAGGCCCACCCTCCCAACATCCAGCGCCTCTGTGCCCGTTAGAAAAGGCCCCCCTCCAGTCCAACAAGTTGCAAAATGAGGAGCCCCCTCTGGGCTGACCAGATGGGAAAATGTGCCCCCTCGGGTGGGTGGCTAATTAGAAAAATGTGCTCCTTCCAGCAGCCATGGGCCTGGGTTAATATGTGAGAATTGGCGAGCGCCAGCGTGGGCGGACTGTCGGTCCCACTCTCTCTTCCCCGGGATCTGGCATCTGAGCACATGACACGGCTGTGCCCCGTGGCCCTGGTGCGGGCGCTTTCTGGGGTGCTGACCCAGCTGGACCGCTCTTCTAGTTCCAGGAGCTGGTGCTGCCCCACTTCGGCAAGGAGGACGCTGGGGACGTGCAGCAGTTCTACGACCTGCTCTCCGCCTCCCTGGAGGTGATCCGCAAGTGGGCCGAGAAGATCCCCGGCTTTGCCGAACTCTCGCCAGGCGACCAGGACCTGCTGCTGGACTCGGCCTTCCTGGAGCTCTTCATCCTCCGCCTGGCCTACCGGTGAGCTGCCCCCTGTCCGCTCGGCCCCTCCCCTGCCACCTGCCCCCGAGCCCTGCTGACCGCCGTCTGCGTCCCACCTGCCAGGTCTAAGCCGGCCGAGGGTAAGCTCATCTTCTGTTCGGGCCTGGTGCTGCACCGGCTGCAGTGCGCCCGCGGCTTTGGCGACTGGATCGACAGCATCCTGGCCTTCTCCCGGTCCCTGCACAGCTTGGTTGTCGACGTCCCTGCCTTCGCCTGCCTCTCTGCGCTTGTCCTCATCACAGGTGAGTGGCCAGCACCAAGCTGGGCCCTCAGGAGGGCACCGTCCCAAGTTGCAGCGGGCTGGCATCTAGCACTTCCTGGGCCCCTGCATTGTGAAGTGAGGGCAACTGGACACAGAGAGGGGCATGCACTTGCTCAGAGCCACACAGCTGGTGGGCGGCAGAGCCGCAGTTCAGGTCCAGCTGCGTCTGACTGCAAAGCCCACGCCAGTCTGTGAATTATCCCAGGCTACCCGAGATCCGGACTGTATGGTGTCATGTGTGGCGTAGGGTCTTGGTGTGTCTTTAAAATCTTACTGAATCTTATTATACACAAAAAGTGCACAAAGGATAAATTTTCGTTAGCTAAGCACACTTGTGTAACCAGCACTGAGATCAAGACGTGACCAGTATCCCAGACCCCTCCTTGTGCATCTTCCTCATCAGCCCTCAGGGTCACTCTGCCCTGACTTCTGACAGCACAGGCTGGCTGCACCTCTGTGTCCTTTATGTAAATAGAATTATGTGGGGGGCGGGCGGCGCAGGGTGACTCTGGTGTTAAATGTGGAGCTCTTCAGATCTCTCTTCTTATTTTGTTAAGCACCAGAACCTGCCCCCATCCCTTTTCTACTTAAATTTCACAGGGGACCCAACTATATAGGATAAAGTCCAAGTCACTCTGGGCGAAGAATGAGTGGTGGGTTTTGGGGCCATCTTTCCCTGGGGGTGGCCTCGAAAACACTGCTGTTCAGCTCCAGGGCTTCTCAGAATGGAAGAGTCTGGAGGAAAAAACCCACTGGCTGAGTCAGAAAGCCAAGCTTAGGATTTTATGTCTTTTTTGTGACCTTGGGCAAGTCATTTACCTTCTTTTGGCCTCAGTTTCTTCCTTGGAAGATGAGGGTAATGAGCATTACTCACTTCCTAGACTGCTGATGGGGATCAGCAGTGGGCTCATGTGTGAGAACATGCTTTTGCAAAAACAGCCAGTGAAGCGTAAGGTCAGTGGCAGGAGTTTGAGAGACCTGCAGGGGGCCGGGTCTCGGGGGAGGTCTGGTCCTCAGATGTGTGGCTAATCCTGCACCCTCCTCAGAGCGGCACGGGCTGCAGGAGCCACGGCGGGTGGAGGAGCTGCAGAACCGCATCGCCAGCTGCCTGAAGGAGCACGTCTCGGCCGTGGCGGGTGAGCCCCAGCCGGCCAGCTGCCTGTCACGCCTGCTGGGCAAGCTGCCCGAGCTGCGGACCCTGTGCACCCAGGGCCTGCAGCGCATCTTCTACCTCAAGCTGGAGGACTTGGTGCCCCCTCCACCCATCGTCGACAAGATCTTTATGGACACGCTGCCCTTCTGACCCCAGCCCGGGGACGCGCGTGCACTGTGTGTGCATGCTCATACACCACCCCACGTGCCTTTCGCCCATGGCCCACAGACCCCCACGGACCACCACCCCCTGGTCTGGGCTGCAGACTGGCTGGCCTCGCCACTCACTCTGGGAGATCGGCAGGGAGCTCACGCCCTGGGGAAGGGAGTGCATTCACAGGGTGACCCCTACTATATGTCTTACCCCCCAAGCCCGGTCCTGGCCTTCATGTTTTTGTAAGATAAACCGTTTTTAACACACACCACCGTGCTGTAAATAAGCCAAATGCTGCTGTAAATACGGGAAGGAAGAGGTTGAGGTGGGAGTCGGGGTTAGGAGGGAGGGGTGGGCCCCCAGCAGCCTGGGCAGGCCTGTCCCAGCCTCCTCCTCCTCGCTCTCTCTTCCCAGCCTCCTTCCACATGTACATAAACTTACTCTAGGAGGAAGACAAATGACAGATTCTGACATTTATATTTGTGTATTTTCCTGGATTTATAGTATGTGACTTTTCTGATTAATATATTTAATATATTGAATAAAAAATAGACATGTAGCTGAAACTGGGATCCCATCTATCTGATACCCTCCCGCACACCCCGTCATTATGTCAGAGACAGAGGTGGCTCCCCGTAAATCATGGGTGTCAGTAGCCTAAGCTAACAGGCCTCAGTCTACTCAGTTGTAAAAGCTGGATCGTAATGGCAGCTGCTCCGCAGAAAGCCTCTAATGACAGGCCTGGCTCCAGGATGGAGACTGCGCGGACACCGACGCTGAGGGATGAGCATTGCTCTGGCCGTCCCCATTCCTAACCTGGGAGGATGGTCTCCGGTTCGGCTTCCACGCCTGCAACACAGGGAAGGGGCGTACCCCGCCTCACGTTGCCACTGGGATCACAGGAGTGTGTGTGGTGCTTACCACGGGGCTGGGGACAGGGCGGCCCCGAATGGCGCTAGCGGCCACTGTTACTTTGTCAGTTTTTTTCCATCCCTGTTTTCAACATTCCTCCCCACTCGCCTAGCGCCCCAGCCACAGGACCCAGGTTACTGGTGGCCCCTGCCCTCTTGGCAAGACGATTGTTCTGAGGCCCCTCCCTGTGCCCCAGTGCCCCGCATAGGTTCTCCTACCCCCCCAGCTCTCAGTTGCTTAGCTGACTTAAATGCAGATTTCTAGGCTCTGCCCCAGGGACTTGGGTTTGGTGAGGGGTGGGGCCCAGGAGTCTACTTTTGCCATGCACTCAGCTGCTTGTGATGCAGGTGGTCTGGGGGCCAATCTTTTGAGAAACAAGAACCTAGATCAGCCCCAACCTGAGGCCCAAGGTAGCTGGTCACCATGCGGGGTCCAGTCCCCTTCACTCTGCTCAGTGCCCGTCCAGCCTCATCGTTTCCTCCTTGAGGAACCAGTAGGAGCCCTGAAAGCAGTGCCCCTCACACTTGTTCCTCACAGCCCTTGGCCCAGGACCCCTGACTCTCCATCTGCACAGTTTCTGGCAACTGGCTGGATGGGGGCAGCCCCTGCTGGCTGGGGATTGATCAAAATAGGGTCTGCTTCAGAGTGGGACAGAATCAGGGCCTACGCCAGGGCTCCAGCCACAGCCTGCAGGTTCCCCAAGGAGCCCCTGGCCACATGCCCTCATAGGGTTCTGGGAAGACAGTGCAGCCCCAGCCTTCTGAAGGGTCCCCGTGTGGGTGGGCTGGGGAGTCCTGGGCCCTGTGCTGACCCATGGTGACTGTCATCCCAGCAGTGTGTGGACTTCAAGCATCTGTCCGTGGCACCCCCTCCAGAGCCCCAGAGTGAGCCTGTGTCGCAGCCCCAGCACTTGGCAAGGCGTGGGGTGGCGGGGTTCAGGAGCTCTTCCGTTCTTAGCCCTGCCTCCGACTCCATGCTGCTCCCCAAGAAGCCCTTCCTCCTCCCCGAGCCTCAGTTTCCCCATCTGTTCAGTGGGGAGGTGAGTCTGGTGGCACCATTCTGGTCAGGAGCAGAGCTTGCTGGGAAATCTCCCATCAGCTCTGGCTAGACTGAGTCCCTCTTTCTTTGGGTCATTCCCATGTCCCTGCCTTTAGCACAGACAGATATGGAGCACCGGGCAGCCCCTTGGGGAAGGCAAAAGGACCACGTAAGTGTTTGAGGAGGGGCTGAGGGTCAGGAGTGGGGTGGGGAAATGGAGACTCTTGGTCCCTACAGATCTCTAAGTCCACAGTGATGACAATAGCTACTGTGTATGGTGTTCCGCCACCTACTGGGTCCTGTTTGTACAGTATTCGTCATTTCTAGCCCTCGATACCGCTCTGTGAGGAAAGCGTGGTCGTCCCACCTCACAGGCAGGCAGCACAGCAGAGCAGGAAAGAGCAAGGACTCTGGAACCAGACTGCCTGAGTTTAAATCCTGGTTCCAGTTCTTTCTCATTGTGGAATTTGGGGCAAGTTACTTAATCCTTCTGTGCCTTGGCATCTTCCTCCACAAATGGGGAAAATAATTGTACCTATTTCATAAAGTTGCTATAATGATTACGTGAATGAATGCATACAAAGTGTTCCAGACAATGCCGGGCACATAGCGAGCATCTAATAAAGAATAGCTGTTGTTTTTACTCAAGAGGAGAATTCATTTCAGAGAAAGGAAATGACTTTCCCAAGGTCACTTGGCTTCTCCGCTGCTGAGCTGGGTGTGTCCAACTACTTAACCACTAGGTCTCCCTGCCCAGGCCTTGTAAATAGAAGCAGCTCCATGGATGGTGGCTCCTTTCCTCCTTTCCAGGACTCTGGCGACTGGGGTGCAGGGTTGGGGGGCTAATTTCTCCAGCCCCGCCCTGCCCCGCCCTGCCCCACCCAAGGGCTGCAGCCCCAGGCCAGGCCCCTTCTTTCCACTGAGCAACTGGAAGAACTGGCCTCCGAGTCCTGCTAGGGGCCAGGAGGGCGAACAAGGGGGCATTGAGCCCGGTGGGGCCTCACAATGGTCGCTCTGTCCCTGCTGGCCGGGGGCAGGGCCCGTTTCCGACGGGGACAATAGTCAAAAGGCAGTGACGCCGGCAGAGCCTGGAATCCCGGGCGGGATTTTCCGAGGCCTCAAAGCCTGCTGTTTGTCCTCATATGGAGACCCAGGAAGGCTGCCTCTCTGTCTCCCCCCACCCCACCCACGCTAGGCCCCGTGCCCAGAGGCCCTGGCCCCCTCCCCAGCCCTGAGGTGCCACTGTGACTGAGGAGAGGTGGCTCTGAGGTCTAGGGTCTGAGTAGAGGCTCGACACCCCAGGGGTCTGTGCCTGATGGCTCTTCCCGGGGGCCAGGGATGGAGGAAGCTGTCCCACACCTGGGCTTGGGCCTTAAGAAGGGAGATGGCGAGGGCTGGCCTCAAGGAGGCCAAGAAGCTTCTGAAGGTCGCAGGCAACCACTCTGTATTTGAGCTGTACGGTGCCACGCGGTTGTCTCTGAGCGTCCAGCATCCCCGGCTGTGTGGTAGCTGGCTCTCTGGCTGCAGAGGGGAGCCTGTCAGAGGTGGGAGGCTGCTGTGTGGTGGCCCGACAGTCAGCGGATTGCTAGTGACGTCCTTTCATGAGGTAGCTGTGTTGGGCATGTCCTGGTTGAGGGACAACTGGGTCCCCCTCACGTAAGAGCTGGCCCTGGGGATTCCTGGGGAGTCTTAGCTTAACTCTGGACTAGCCCCAGCCCCCTCAAGACCCTGCCTGCAGCAGAGACCCCAGGGCCACCTCAGAAGATGAGGCTGAAGGGGTCAGCCTCTGTCTGTCCACCGTCCAGCCCTGTCTGGGCCTGGCCCTGTAGCCCCACAGCTCTGCTGGCAGCTGCTCTGTCTACCCTGGAGCAGCCAGAACCCAGCCCCAAAGCTCGGCCTCCACCCCTGCTCCAGGCTCCGGCTTCTGCGGGCACTTGGGTAAGGCCTAGGCTGGATTGTGGGACTTTGAAATTCCAGCCCCCTGTGGTGAGGACTGGAAGGAGTTCGTGCAAGGCCGAGGAAAACCCCTCTCCACCCCCGATACCTCCTTCCCCACAGAGCAGGGACATCTGAGGACAGGAAGCTCATTCCAGGGGCCCCAGCTGGACTTAGAGCTGGCCCGAGGGCTATGGGGCCGTGGAGGCTCTGGCCTTGGCTTCTGCCTCCTGCCCCCCACGCCTAGGCTCATGCTCCAGTCATCCTCCTCACCACCCTGGCTCCTCTTCGCTGCCTGCTGGGCCCTGACCCTGCCAGGCGAGGTGGGGGGCACTTGAGGTCTCCTTCAAGGTCTGAACCAGGAGCTGGCACTGTCCAGCTCCTACTCAGGACCATAAATCAAGCCTGGCACGGCCGCGGGGGCTGGGGGTGGCAGCTGGGACGGGAGGGGAGTGCGGGGGGGCCCTGTGCTGGTACATGCTGCGTTAGCAGGGAGCAGTGCCCAGCTGCAAGCCAGGCCGGTGGCGTGCTGACCATCACTGCCCTGATCTGGGCACATCAGAGCAAGGGGCCCCCATCCGGGGAGCCCAGCCTTGGGCGAGACCAAGCAGGAGTCCTGGGTCCCCTCCCAGGTAACTGGAATATGTTGAAGGTAGACCTACAAGAAACCAGGACACAAGAGCAGCCCCCAGGGGTCGGTGGGGAGTCCCCCCAACTAGGGTGGGTGAACAGCCCTCTCCTTCGATAAGGACAGTCACACTGAATCCTCTGCCCCAAACAACAGATGCACACACGTGTCCCAGAGGAGCAGATGCGCAGACCTTGCAGGAAGGAGAGACGACCTCCTTACCCCTGAGGGTCAGACACAGACATAAAGCCCCACGCTCACTCCAACTTGGTCAGAGAGACAAACCTATGGACCTTCCTGGAGAAAGAGACAGCACCCTCCGTACCACGCAAGGACAGATTCCCACATCCCCCAGGAGAACAGGCACAGGCGCGCCACCTCCCGCCTGGCCCAGGTCTAGAGGCTGCCTGATGAGGCTGGGGCTGGGAGGCGCCTCTTTCTCACGCTCTCTGCCACTCTCTCGTCCGCCCAGCCATTTCCTCTGCCTCAGAGGAGGGGGGCTGGGAGTGACAACCCAGAAAGGGTGGGAGGCGAAGGAGCCCCTGCCCAGGATCCCAGGGGGCAGATGTCAGAAGGCGACAGCTGGTCCTCCTCACCCCTGCGGCCTGGCCAGGCTGGAGGGTCAGCAGGCAGGGAGCTGGCTCCCCAGCCAGGCTGAAGACCGTCAGGAGCCCCCAGCCTGACGTCAGTCCCACTCATTGTTGTTGCTCTGGCTTGAGTCACTCCCTGTGACGCCACCGGGGTCAGCTCTGGAGAGGCTGGGGGTGGCCTGCAGGGCCAGCCTCAGGGCTCAGCTCTCCTGGGGCACACACTAGGATGGGGTGGGGCCATCTGAGACCACACTCACCATTGCAAAGCCAGCTGCCTACTCCCAAGTCTTGGGTTGGCCTTCGATGTCCCTCCACAGGCCTGCGCTGCAGGCGTGGCTGGGAGGGCCTCAGCCGGTAGCCTGTCTGCCTGGCTGGCCTTGGCCTGGGCTCTCACTGAGAAGTCTGCTCTCTGTCCTTGCCTCTCCTCCCTCAGAACCCTCTGTTTCCACCCACAGCCCTCTGTAGGACCTCTCCCCCGAGCTCTTTTCCTTCCGCTTCCCCAGGAAACCTCCCCAGAAGAACTCCCCCCAGTCCCACTTTTCCTGGAATCACTACCTGCTTCCCGCCCAGCTCCTCACGCGCTCTCCTGTGTCTCTGCCGCCGTCTCACTTTGTTTTGTGGTGCCCAGTCACCTCCCAACCTGCTGGGAGCAGGGCCTGGGACTCCTCTGCACTCTGAGTGTGTCACTTTCTATTCCAGGCCCAGGCCTCTCTCTGGGATGACAGCAGTGGCCTCCATCCTGGCCCTCTCTGGCTTCTGCAAAACCTGCTGCCCTTTCCCACACAATCTGTCGTGTTTTCTGGCCCAGGTGTATCTCCCGGGCCGTCTCCCCCATGAGGCTCTGGAGGAGCCAAGACTCCTCCGAGTCTTGTGACTTGTCCACCTTGGTATGCCACAGGCCGGGTACGTGGACAGTTACATACATGTGGCCTGAATGAATGAATGAATGAATGATTACATCTTGATCATCAGGGGAAGTGGCATAGGCTGAGAGAATTCATTCCACACAGTCTCACGCTTTTGGCCAAGACCCTCTCTCCCTGACAGGACCACCCGGATGGGCATGGAACTCAGGGTCTGAGGTGCAATGAGCACCACTCTGTGAGGACTCAGAGAGGTAAGAGGAGGCAAGGACTGGCCAGCATCTGGGCCTGAGATGGGAGAGGTGAGGGGTCAGCCTCCCTCTCAGGCAGGAGAGCCTCCATGGAGAGGGCGAGCTTTGGAGTAGGGACGAGAGTGGGTAAAAAGGCTGGGGGAGTGAAGAGAGTAGCTGTGTGGCCTTGTAGTCATCAGGTTCTCTGGAGAAACAGAACCAACAGGATGTGTATACATTGAAAGAGACTTATTAGGAAGAATTGGCTCACGTGGTTATGGAGGCTGACGAGTCTCAAAATCTGCAGTCAGCAAGCTGGAGACCCAGGAAAGCCAATGGTGTAGTTTCCATCCAAGTAGTTCCAAATGTGCCAGGCTTGAGACCCAAAAACAGATTCTTCAGTTTGAGTCTGAAGGTGGGAGAAAACCCATGTCCCAACTTGAACGCAGTCAGGCAGGAGCACTTGCTGTTACTTGTGGGAGTGTCAGATCTTTTGCTCTATTCGGGCCTTCAACTGATTGAATGGGGCCCACCCTCACTGGGGAGGACCATCTGTTCTCCTCAGTCTAAGGGTTCCAATGTTAATCTCATCCAGAGACACCCCCACAGAACACCCAAGACAGGGCTTGACCAAATGTCTGGGCATCCTGCGGCACAGTTAAGTTGACACAAAATTAGCCATCACAGCAAGTCACTACAGATCACTGAGCCTCAGTTTCATCATCTGTAAATTGGGGGGAAATTATATTTCCCTTCAAAGGTAGCTGGAGAAATCAACACAATAGCGCATGTGCAGTGCTGGCACGGTGCCTAGTAAGGCCCAGTGACTGGTAGTAGCAATGATGACGATGTCAGGAGAGTAGCAGTGGAGGGCGCTGAGACCCAGTGTGTCGGGATAGGGACATCAGTCACTCCTCTCGCCCCCTGGCAGACTCTGGGAGTTGGGCTCTGGTTCCTCCCCCTCCCCAGGGCTGGTTCTGATCCCCCTTGCTCCCTGCCCTTCAGCTCCTCACAGACTCTCCCCTCTGGATGTTTTCTTCTGAGATTCTGTCCCAGTTAAGTCCAGGCTACAGAAGAGGCTGCTGGTGTGTAAGGCAGGCAGCTTTCTCCTTCCCCAGGCCTTGGGGGTACTCCGTGGCTACCTGGGGAGAGGTGCCCACATCTGGGAAAGCGACAGACCAGAGATCAAGGCTGCAGAAGGGCAGAACTACAGGGAGGAAGGAGAGATGGAGAACAGTTGGAGGTGAGGCCAGTTGGAAGAAGGGGTTGTATAGGGGGGTTTGGAAGAGCTGGATGGGAGAGAGAAAGCTAAAGGGTGGGTAGGTGACAGTGATGTGCTGGAGCCAGATGGTACCCGAGAGCCGATTGTCCCTCTGATGATCAAAGTGTCATCCTTCATTCATTCTGGACTCTGCATTCAGTGATGTCCTGTAGCTTGAAAGTGGCCATAGTAGCAAGGCAGCAAATGCTGCTAATCAAGGCAAGAGAGCAGGTGCTGGGAGGGGAGTACTGGACAATGGCAGCGCATTGGGACGGTCAGGCTGGAGGGTCCAGAAAGAGAACTTCTGCCGTGGTAAGGAATCCTGCATTTGAACCCCAGGCTCCAGCACTTACTGAGTGACCTTGGGCAAGTCACTTAACCTCTCCCAGCATCAATTCCTTTATCTTCCTTGTAGGAGTGATTGGTATCAGGCTGAAATTAATTGATATATATAAAGCACTTAGAACAATGTCCTTTCTATGTCACTCGATAAATGTTAACTACTATTATTTTGGGAGAGAAAGTGTATGGCAGGAAAATGAGATCTTCATCCCCAAGTAAACACCTCAAGAGTGCCTCCTGTTGGGGTTGGGGGCATGCCAGGCTCTATGGGTATTAACGGAGCAACTGATGAACCCCTGTTTGCCCTGGACTTACAATCTACGTGGAGAACCAAACGTGCGCCCAGGAAGTTACACAGCACTAAAATGCACTCAGACTTGTATACCACTTAGTCCACAAGGGTTTTCCATATGAATTACCTCTTTTGATCCTCACAACAGCTCCCTGTTCACAGATGAAGAAATCAGAAAGGATGAATTACATCAAGAAGGACACATAGGCAGTGGCAGAATTACAAGTCTTACAAGAACTGTCACCAGATCCGTCACGGTAGAGCGCCAAGCAATGCTCCTGTGTGAAGATACAGAGTAAGGTCAAGCCCCCTCCTCCATCATCTTTGCAGGAATCCTGTCTATTACGCATATTGGACAAACTAAAGTTTTGCCATCCACTCAGCGTCATGCAGCACACTGGCCTGGATCCATCTCCAAATAGCATGCCCTTCTTCTTGGTGGATTGGTGCCCCTTCCAGGCCTCTGAGCCCAGAGTTGGAGTCCACGATTCTGTCCCAGGGGCCGGCTCGCTGCCGATGACTCCTCTCAGCCTGGGGAGGCAGCACAGAGCCCATCAGGCCTCTCCTTCCCTCTCGTCTCTATGGCGGAAGTGAGTTGTTCCAGCCGAAATACAACAACATGCTCGGTGGTGAGAGGGAATGGACTCGTCCAAATGGGGGGGGGGAATACTTCTCTCCGTCAGATCTTAAAATCCGAGAGATATCAATAAAAAGGTAGCTTGAAAATCCTAGAGCATCATGTGACCCTACTTGTCCACGTGTGTGAATGTCAAGCGGCCCGGGCTGCTGCCGTGGTGTCAGGGCTCGGCCGAGCTTGGCCGCGCCCCCGCCGGAGGCCGGTGAGCAGGTGGAACCCGCCGGCTCTCAGGGGCGGGGCGCGGGCTTCCGGTGCCGGTGCTGCCTCGCGCCGCGGTGGTCTGGCGCCGGCGGGGAGGGTACTTGCTGGGCGTGCGGACGCAGGCTCGGGAGGTAGGGGAACGTTCTCCGTGTCTGCCCCCGTCTCCTGTGCGGCGCGGGCGCTCCCGGGCCGGCGGGAGGGAGGGCGCGCCTCGAACTCGGAGCCCAGGCTGGCTCCGCGCGGGGCGCCGCCCCCGAGACCGTCCCTGGACCGTGGCGGTGCGCGGGTCGTGGCGGCGGGAGAAACGGGAGCCGGGCGGGAAGTCCTTCCTGCGTCCCGCCGGAGTCTCTTGATGCCGGGCCGAATAGCTACCGCTCTGTGTTTGCTTTTAGTCCATCTCTTGCGCTCAGTCGCCTGCGCGGAGGTTGGGGCGTACCTGCGGAGGGCGTACCTGCGGAGGGCGTACCGGGGCGTGAGGAGGACGAAGGGCATGGTCCGAGCCTGAGGGATCCGAGCTCCAGCCTATACGCGTAAGATGGGGATGGGGGTGTCCAGGGCGCTGGCCTGGCTCTGAGAAGGCATCGCTCGGCCCCTGTCCCTGTGCTCTGCAGACCGGCGCCTTGGGGAGACCAGAGGGACGAGACTTCCCAGGCCCTCTTCTGGAGAACTGCCCAGCTCACCGGGGGCGGAGGCAGGAGTGGGGGTGAGGGGACCGACAAGCTCATCCCAGACCGAAGGTGGCTGCTGTGGGAAGGAGGCTGGGGTTGGGTGGTACTGACTTCCCGGAGGAGTGGAGCCTGGAATAGCACTGAGAATGAGTGGAGAGCCTGGGCTTGGGGCCAAAACGAGGCGAGGTGTGTCCTGTTTGAAGGTGTGTGGGGGACACAAGAGGGGGCAGTTGTGGAAGAAAGGGGAGCTGGACCAGAGCTGGGAGTCTCTAGATGGGAAACTGCTGGATGGAGTTAGTCTAGAGGGCAGAAATGACCCAGAGAGCCCAGTCCATGGTGGAACTGAGAGTATAGGAGAAACCAACCCAGCAAGGCTTGGAAGGCCCTGGAATTCCTGGGTCAGGATGAAGTGAGCAGTTACTTTGTACTACGTTCCAGGTACTGAGTTTCCAGTGATGAATAGCATACAGTCCCTGCCCTCAAAGAAGTCTGCCTAGTGGGAAAGACAAGACAGCCCCGTGAAAAGATGACTCTAGGACAGGTAGACCCGGCAGGTGAGGGGCCAGGCTGGCTGGATGTCTGAGCAGTCGACAGAGGCTCCTGATAGCAAAACAGAGACTAGTGGTTTGAAGCACTACGAGCCAGCTTCCTTCAGCAGAAGGAGCAACTGGACAAAGCTGACTCGAGCCGGAACGGTCTGCTGTGAGAGGTAGTGAGTGCCCCGTCAGGGGACATGTGTGAGCTGAACACTTTCAGCTGAGAAACTGGACAGTCGCTCTCGCTCTGGGCTCGTGTTCAGTTACCTCCCGAGCTCTGGTTCTCAGGTCTGTTCTTTCCTTCCCACCCCTGCCACCAGTGCCGGCATGTGGCCTTGCGTCATCTTAGCAATATCAATATGATAATGAGTTACAGCAGCTAAGCTTGCTGTTTACCACTTGCCAGGTATGGCTTTAGGTGCTTTATGGATGCTAACTCATCCGGTCCCCGAGACAATCTTTTCAAGTTCGCTATTAATGTCCCCTTTTTATTAATTGGGGAAATTGAGCACATAGGAGTTAAGCAGCTTGCCCAGGATCACACAGCGAGTAAGTGGCAGAGCTGGGGTTCCAGCCCAGGCTGTCTGGCTTTAGAGGCACTGCTCTTGACCACTATTCTACTGTTTTTCATGTGTCATTTTGTTTAATCCTCACCACAGTCGAAATTTACAGATAAGAAAACAGACTCAGGTTGAGTGATTTGCTTAGGGTCACAGAGCAAAATATGGGAGAGCTGGGATTCCAACCCAGGACTTTTGAACAAGAAAACCCCCACACTGCGCTTCACTCCCCACATCCCATGTGCTGCCTCTGTAACTGCCATTACTGTAGTCGCCTCTATCTGGAGTCCTTGCCCAGCCTTTCTGCCTTAAATTGGCAAGTTTTTCCCCTAGTCTGTGGCTGGCCCTGGAAATAGGGGAGGTGTCGTGTGTGTGTGTGTGTGTGTGTGTGTGTGTGTGTGTGAGTCAGGTTAGAAAGCCCAGTCTTCTTAGCTTTCCGTGGCTTCTCAGAGCAGTTCGTGACTCCAGAATAGTGAGGAGCTGTTCGTCGCTCGTCAGCCAGAGTTCACTTCCTGATCACAGATTTGGTCTTGGTACAATGATGCATTGAGTCTTCACTGCCCTCAGGACAGAGGCCATTGCCTTGACCTGGTCATTCAAGGTCCCAGGAAACCAGACTCCAGTCTTCCTTTTCTTCTCGCTCCCGCTTTGTAGTCTTGCCACTGTGGTGGCGTTTAGTCCCCGTCTCCCCTCCATCGCGGCAGCTTCTCAAGGGCAGGTGCTGGGCTTGCCTTTGGACGGCCCGAGCCAGGCAGGTGTTGCCGGTCAGCATTGGCGTGAACTGCACTGCAGACCATCGTGAACCCTGGCCGGTTGTTTGGAGTGGTAACTTGGAAGCTCCCCCATCTCAGATCCCGGGAGTGTGAGCTTCTCTGATGGTCTGTGCTGTGCCATGTAGAGGAGGGCCGTAGAGGCAGTGGCTGGGCTGGGCCTGGACAGAAGTGAGCAGGTGACATGCAGGTCGTGCAGAAGCTGGCAGCCTTCAGACCTCATCCCTCTTACAGGGCAACCCCTGTCGGGTGAAGCTCCCCGTCTTTACTCCGATCCCCCACCTTCGGGGGCTGCCGGCTGCAGGATGAACTGCCGCTCGGAGGTGCTGGAGGTGTCAGTGGAAGGGCGGCAGGTGGAGGAGGCCATGCTGGCTGTGTTGCACACGGTGCTGCTGCACCGCAGCACGGGCAAGTTCCACTACAAGAAGGAGGGCACCTACTCCATCGGCACCGTGGGCACCCAGGATGTCGACTGTGACTTCATCGACTTCACCTACGTGCGCGTCTCCTCCGAGGAGCTGGACCGCGCCCTGCGCAAGGTTGTCGGGGAATTCAAGGTAGGAGTGTGGCTCGGTGGGCGGACCGCGCGGGCCACGACTGCCCTTCCACTGTGCCTGCTGTGACCAGCTAACCCTTCCTGGGTGTGCCTGTTGGGCTCTTTCAGGTTCTAAGGAACAGGTGTGTTCTGAGCTCCTCTGGGGGGCTTGTGTGTGTGGCAGGGGTGAGGTGGGGGGCTTGAAAAGCTACCCAGCGAATGAGAACAGGAAGCCCTCGTAGCATTGGTGGTCAGGTCCCTAGGGTGATCATTGCCTCTGTGGCCTTCACCTTCTCTCTGACTCCACAGCTCTTTCTGCTGACATTTTTTCTCGGCTTCCGCTTCCACTTTGCCTTGTCAGTCTGGGCCTTTCCCATGTGGAACGCCCAAGGGAGGATAGCTGGGCTCAGGCCATCGCCATCCAAGTGGAGCGGCCCTTTGGGCAGCGTGACCTGTGTTTGTATGTGCCTGTGTGGGCGTGGGGACAGGTGGGAGGGACACACCAGCCTGCCGATGTTGGTCACCTCGGTGGGCATGGGGGTGTTGTTTTTAATTTTGTCTTCATTCAGTGTTGCTGTGTTTCACTGTTTCAACCAGTGGGTGTTTTTTTTTTTTTTTTTAAAGATTTTATTTTTTCCTTTTTCTCCCCAAAGCCCCCCGGTACATAGTTGTGTATTCTTCGTTGTGGGTTCTTCTAGTTGTGGCATGTGGGACGCTGCCTCAGCGTGGTCCGATGAGCAGTGCCATGTCCGCGCCCAGGATTCAAACCAACGAAACGCTGGGCCGCCTGCTGCGGAGTGCGCGAACTTAACCACTCGGCCACGGGGCCAGCCCCATCCAGTGGGTGTTTTTTACATTTTAAAGTCACAAAGGGAATTTTTCTTTAAGGTACCTTCTCTGGAGTCAGAGGAGTAGGGTAGTCTGTCTGATTTTCATTCCACAAATGTTCGGAGAGCCCCTGCACTGCCGGGCCCTGTGTGATCATTGCAGGGGGTGGACCCCCCCCCAGGCCCCCCCCCCGAGCCCAGGAATTTGTAAGAGTTTTCCCGTCCCCTTCATGGGAGGCCGCCGGTCTTAGGCTCTGTGCTCCAGATGCCTGTGAGAGGCCGGAGGAGCAGTGTTGAGAGGATGGGCCCTGGAGCCAGGCTCTGCCACCCAGCAAGTGTGTGACTTTGGGCAAGTGGCTCTGCTCCTCTGGGCGTCAGTTTCCCTGTATGTAAAGTTGGGATGCTGATCGTACCCACCTCTAGGGTGTATGCACTGTGAGGATTAAATGAATCATTGTCAAAGTGTTAGCCATTGTTACTGTCAGTCAAAGTCACCCGACCTTGGTTTGTCGGTCAAGGAGAGACTTATTCCCTGATGGGCAGTTCAGGACTTGAGGGCAGCATTCTCACCCTCTGGGTTAGTCCCAGCTCAGATGGATAGGTGTTCAGGGTCCCGGCTGCCTGAGGAGCAGGAGGAGGAGGAGGAGGGTGGGCCCCCTCCCCCGCCATGAGGGGGAAAGGCAAAATTATTGGACCAGATGGTCCCCTTTGCTTCTCAGAGGAGGAGAGGAAGCAGCCCGGGCTGGTCTGTCCTTCCTTTCCCTTGCCCTTTCTGTTCCTTGGCTTCCTTCCTTCTAATCAAGGACCGCTGGGCTTTAGAGTGCCCTCTCCTGCTTTTCTTTAGGGACTGTGAGTTTAGGTTGTCATCAAGTGAATGAAGTAGAAGGCTTGTGCTTCCTGGCAGTGGAGAAGGTAGATAGGGTTTACCTGGGGAGGAGAGGCTGGAGAGAAGCTGATTTTGGAGAATGTTTGGAAGGATGGGGGCCAAAGAGTGGGGTTGTGGAAGCAGAAGCAGGGCCCTTCATGTAAAGGTGAAGATCAAGGGTTTTGAAACCGGCCAGTCTGGATTCAAACCCTGACGCAGCCAGTCACTAGTCTGTGACTTTTGGCAAGTTACTGTGCCACAAGTCACAGGCCAGTGCCTCTGAGCCTCATTTTCCCTCAATAAAATGGAGGTAATATGCCTGCCTCATAGAGTTGTTGAGAGGAGCGAGTGAGATTGTGTGTGTAAAGTGCTTGGCCCAGGATAAGCGTTAGAAAACATCAATTCTGACCAAAGCTGGAGGAGTTGGGCAAGGAGACGTTTTGTTGGTTTGCCTGAACCACTCAATTTTAGGCTGGCAGTTTGCTGTGTCACTCCACACAAGTCCTTTACCCTCTCTGGGTCTCATTTCCTTCCCCTCTCTGAAGGACTAATACAGCCTGGCTCCCTGGGGCGCAGGAAGCTGGCCCTCACAGGGGGGACCTCCGCAGAGGTCTTGGCCTGCTCACCCGCTGCCCCTCCTTCCCCAGGATGCGCTGCGCAGCTCCGGTGGCGACGGGCTGGGGCAGATGTCCTTGGAATTCTATCAGAAGAAGAAGTCCCGCTGGCCCTTCTCAGATGAGTGCATCCCCTGGGAAGTGTGGACGGTCAAGGTGCACGTGGTCGCCCTGGCCACAGAGCAGGAGCGGCAGATCTGCCGGGAGAAGGTGGGAGAGAAGCTCTGCGAGAAGATCATCAGCATCGTGGAGGTGATGAACCGGCACGAGTACCTGCCCAAGATGCCCACGCAGTCCGAGGTGGACAACGTGTTCGACACTGGCTTGCGGGACGTGCAGCCCTACCTCTACAAGATCTCCTTCCAGATCACCGACGCCCTGGGCACCTCGGTGACCACCACCATGCGCAGGCTCATCAAAGACACCCTTGCCCTCTAGGCCTCTCGGGGGCCTTGGGTGCTCCTTGATGGCTCGCAGACCTTGGCTTCTAGGGATCGTACTGTTAGGCCCTTGGGGCTCTGGAACCTGCTCCAGGTCCTTGATGAGATTGGAATGGCCACCCCTGGCTTCCTTGTTTTGTGGTCACCAGTATCTGGTCATTCTCTTAACCTTTGCTGATGGTCAAGTCTGGCCTCCACTGTCTCCCCACAGCCCTGTGGGGTCCTGCTTCCTTCTCCACTGTACAGAAGAGCCATCTGCTAGGGTGGTGAATAAAGCTGAGAATGTGAGTTTGGGTCAAGCCGTCTCTCCCTTGGCTTGTGTTGTACCCTGAAATGTCCACACTTTCTGGCAGACCTGTGAGGACACAGGTGTGTGTTGAGGGCATTCTTCCAAGATGAAGGGAATGCGTAGATGGGATTAAAGACAGATGAAAACTGACTGATGTTGTACTTTGTTGGACTTTCACATAAGCAAGTGTCACCCACCCACGTGTGGCCGTGGTCAGTCCCATGAATCAGGATCTGTTGCTTTTGGATATGACTGTGCTGTTTCTCCTCCCTTCCTAAGGAAGCTGTGACATCCCTGGCCTTTATGTTATCTGGTCTTGCTTCATGACAGCCCCAAAGAATATCTTCTCTGTCTTCATAGGGCACACAAAGGCCGCCAGGTGTATCAGAAAGCTCATTCGATTTGGGGTTTCTCTCTCGGGAGATTGGCCAGTTTGAGACTGGTGTCCGGTGACACTTCTTCCAGGCTGGGCTAGCTTGCTGGTTCTGAGGACATTGCTTCGGTAACTCACACTCATTCCTACACAAGCATGCTCGCAATCAGTGAACTCTGTTGTGTGCTTTTCATTGATTTATTCCATATTTTGTAATGCCTTTTGGCTACATCTGGGCCAGTTCTAACCAGACTCAGTGCACTGTGTGTAGGGAGGGGTGCAGAGGGAGAAATGAGGGTAGGGTGGTGGAATGGGGTCTTGCCCGTGGTCCTGGAGCAGGTAGGTAGCCAGGACGGCCAGGAAGTGTTTGCACATTTTTCCCATTGTAGGCCAAGTGGCATTTCGTGACAGGTTTTATGATGTCCTGCCCTTGGTCTTGGGGGTGTTGGGGAATTGGAGAACTCCGGAGTTCTCAGGGGTTTGGGGACGGGAAAGGCCCATTCCCAGCAAGTCCTTGATGGTATGTGATCCCCACCTGGCCTGCGGAGGGACCTTCCTTTCCTGCTAGCTGGCCATCAGCTGATCCCTTCTGAGAGGGAGGCTGATACAGGTGTTTGCTGGCAGTGACTTTGTGTTTAAAGAGAGCTCAAGGTTGCTACAGGAGTTGTCAGGAGACCTGTGCTGGGAAGTCTTCCCTCCGTCCCAGCTTCCCCAGACTTTCTGCTTTTCTGCAGCCAGATCTGCTCCACTCTCCCGACCTGGCTTCGCTATGGGACATCCGGCTGTTAGTGAGCTCCCCTTGGTGGACAGCTCAGCAACATCTCCAGCCCTTTTGGCATTGTGATTCCCAGAGGTAGGGCAGTGATTTTCTCAGGAGTCCTGGGCACTCAAATCTGTGCTTTCCCACTGCTCTGTAACTCTCCTTGACCTCTGGGGCCTGAGCAAGGGTGTGGGGGTCGGTGGTGAAATCCCCCGCGCGTCCATCTCCCTGCTGTGCAGTCAGTGGAGGCTTCTGAAGGGAATGATGGATGAGGAAGGAGGGCATCGCTCAGGTCAGGAGCCTCCCCATTTGCCTCCTGCTCCAGTGGCCGCCTGGGCCACCTCGCAGTGTTGAACTTTGGCGCAGGCAGAAAGCCCAGGAATGGGGATCGCCCTCGCTTGTCCTGGGTCTTGCTCAGTCCGGGGCAGCACCTCTGCCAGCACTCGGGGTGGGGCCTGGCAGATCTTTTCAGGGCTCTGAGGGAGGTGCTACCTCTTGACTTCCTTTGCCAGGAAAGGGGCAGAGTGCTGGGTTTGGCTGGCTGGGTGCACGGGCCAGATTTGCATGCACGGGTGTGTGCGCCTTTGGGAGGAGAAGGGATACCCCGGCCCCGCCCCGTAGTCCACCCTGGAGGAGCCCTTTGTCTTGGAAGAGCCTGAGCGCTCTGCGCGAGGGGTGGGGGCCTAGGGCGCCTGGGACCCGCCCCTCGGGTCCCTCCTCGATCCGCCGCCCGCCCGCTGCTGTCCCGGGCTCCGGCACATCTGGCGGTGCCGCGCACATCTGGGCAGCCGGCGCCGGAGCATGAACGGCTCGCAGGCGGACGCCGGGGCCCAAGCCGCCTGGCTGAGCTCCTGCTGCAACCAGTCGGGGGCGCCACCGGAGCCCCCCGAGGGGCCGCGCGCCTTGCAGGCGGCGGTGCTGGGCGTGCTGTCGCTGCTCGTGCTCTGCGGGGTCCTGTTCCTGGGCGGCGGCCTCCTGCTCCGCGCGCAGGGCCTAGCCGCGCTGCCCACCCGCGAGCGGCGCGCGTCCCGCGAGGCTGAGCCCGGCGGCGCCAGCGGGGGCGACGACGACTCGTAGGCGCCCGGCCGCCGGGAGCCCCGACGGCTGCTGCGGAGCGAGGCCCCCGCCCCGGCCTCCCCAGGCCGCGCCCGCGCAGGTGAGAGGCGGCCGCGGCGGGGGCGGGCACAGGGCCGGAGCCGCCCGACCCAGGGGCTCAGCGCGGCGATTCTGGCCCGGCTCGGGGCGGCCGGGGGCGGCGGCTCCCGCAGGTGTGCGGAGTCTGCCTTTCCCTCCTCGGCCTTCGGTTTTCCCGCAGCGGCGCCTCCAGCGTGTCCTTTTTCGAGAAGAGCCGGTCACGGTGTCACTGGGAGAGGGGAGGCAGGCGGGTCAAAGAGGAGGGGTGCTCTGGGGCTCTCTTCCCCACCCCCCGCGCCGCGACCCGCAGTTCCAGCCCCCCTGGTTCCACGACCCCACCCCGTGGCCCGTTCCACCCAGAGGCTGAGGACACACACGGCCACAGAGACGGACACACCAGACCTTCGGCTTCTGCTTCCCCCCCCTCCTTTCCTTCGTGAAGCCTCGCCCCTGGAGGGGGTTTAAGATTCTGCCCTGCGGCCCCCCTTGAGGCGGGGATGGGAGTGCGGTAGTGTTTTAGGCCGGAGCCAGGGGTCTGGATGACCCTGGGCGATGGGTTGCTGTGCTGGGACCCACTCCTTTAGCCCCTGCTCAGGCTGTGAAGAGGGCTGTGGCCCAGAGCAAGGAGCTTTGTCGGCGTGTGTGTGTGTGTGTGTGTGTGTGTGTGTGTGTGTGTGTGTGTGTTTGGGGGGTGGGGTGTAGATGGCAAGGTTCCCAACAGCTGGGGGGCCTCAGGAGCTCGTTGCTCCAGGAAGCTGGGGCTGAGGATTCCTGGCTGTGGGGGCTCCATCTGGCCCTCCTGCCTCTGCATCTCCCAGGACAGGAACCATCTGGAGGAAGGGCCTGGGTGGCCTAAGACAAGGTAATTCCAGGCCAAGGCCACCCCGGGCAGAGCCGGGGTTGTGGGGGGAAGCCTTGACTGTCCTTCTCCTCTGTCCAGCGTCATACCTAGAGGCTCCTGGGAGGTTTCTGTGAGTGGGGCTGGTTGCTGGGGGTGGCTCTGACCCTCCTTGTCCCTCCTATGCAGCAGCCCCTCCCTGCTTGCCAGGGGCAGAGGCAGGGGCCCAGCTCCCGGCTGAGAAGGGAGTCGGCACAGGTGAGGAGGGGCCGGTGAGGGGTGGGGGGCCGACGGGCAGGCGGCTGAAGCTGAGCAGCTGTGAAGCTGACGACGGGTGATCCTCGTGTGGAGCAGCCCAGGATTTGGTGCTAATCCCGGCAGCCGTGCCATCCTGGCCCCGCTGAGCCGTGGACTTCTCACCTCCGGGACGCCGCACCCCCCCCCTTGGAGAGAGGGCTGTCCAGGGCGGTGAGGGTACGTGTGTGTGAGTGTCTGTGTGTGTCTGTGTGTGACTGCTCTTGGCACAAGGGCCATGGGCTGGGCCTGGGGACATTCCTCACCTCCTTTGCCGCGTCCTGCGGGAGGGGTGGGAACTCCCTCTCTCTATGGTATCTGGGGTCATCTACCCCGTGGCCGCCTACATTCTGCTGCTTTTCCATCTGCTCTCCCTGTGCTCTCCTCTCCTTCCCCAGCTGGGGCCGAGGAGTCCCCATGTCCACCAGGAACCCTTCATTTTACAAATGGGGAAGCTCTGAGAGAAGGAAGTGACCTTCTCAAGTGACACATAGAGCTGGAAGTCACCCCGGGGTTCCTGATCCCGAGCTCAGGGGTTGGGGGTGGCATCCCTGAGTGAGAAGGCCTCCCTTGGGTTGCCCTTCTTGCTCCGTCTGGCTCCCTTTCCCCTTCTTTGAGATGCTGATGCAAAATATGGCCTTTCCGTCCCCAAAGGAATGAATCTTCACGCACACATTTGGCGCATGGTTTCTGAGACTGGAACCCAAACCCCTGTGTCCTGCCTCCCTCCTGTCCCTGATTCTCCACTGGCCTTTTTAGATCCCTTCTTGCTGCTGGGGACAGTCTTCCAGAGGTCGGCAGCAGCCCCCAGCCAGCCGGGCTCAGCTTTCCTGGCCTGAGCCTGAGGGTGGGGGTGGGCTGGGGGGGGTCAGCTGGAATGTACATCTATGGAGAAAAAGCCCCGCGGTCAGAGAAGAGGGATCAGAGGCAAGGGCAATGACTTTAGATTGGCCTTTGAGATCAAATCCGGGTGGTGGCAGGGGCACAGAGAGGTTTGGTGGTGGCAGGAGCTGTGGCTCCAGTATCATGGTTTCTTCTCACACCAAGGCAGGGCTGGGGCGAGGCAAAGGCTTTCTTTATCCAACTTCCTGCCTTTGCTGTCCCTTTGGCTCTGTGTTTGGAGAGCCGAGTGTGGCGTGCGCTGGGGACCTCGATGTTCCTGGGGAAGATGCGGAGATGCTTGCTATGGAACTCTGACCCTGGTCAAGGCTGTCAGACTGCGTGGGAAGAAGAAGAATTTAGAAAATTTAGAAAAAGATGGGTGCTGCTGTTAGCCCATCTCTCAGGCTCCAGCTGGAGTGAGAGATGGGGGAATGGGTGCAGGGCTGAGAGCCGGGGGATGAGGCTGGGCATCTGGCTCCTCAGCAAGCTCTGTCAGCCTGCAGCATCCGTGGGGGAAAGGCTGGGACGACAGTGGGTGGAGATCTTGCCTAAATTTCCTCCAGCCCCTGAGTTTCACCCTCAGCTGGAAAAGGCTGTTGGGGATTTATCCAGTTTATTCCTTGGCTTCCACATGGCACAGCTCCCTTTCCAGCAAAGATGGGGGTGGCGATCTCTTACAGATTCCTGAGCCTTGCGTGGTCTGTCCCCCAGACAGCTCTCCCTCCAGCCTGCTGCCATGGGAACTCCTGCTGCCTTTGATCCACGCGGTGCGAATGACAGACTGGGAGAAACCCGGACTGTGGCATGACCTCCCACCTGGGACCCTTGCACTCGGCTGCTGCCTCTCACCTGCTCCACTCAGCCTCCTGAAGTACTCATGGGTGTGGGTCCGGGAGGTCCGTGCTTCAGGAATGAAAGCCCCTGGGGGACTGCTGTGTGTCCTGGGCACTGAAGTGGCCACACACCCTGGATGCTCGGTGCAGCAGACGCTGGCCTTGCCCCCGGCCCACCGGGCCTCGGGGGACATGAACATGTCTTGTCTCTGGTGCAGGGTGGTTGTGGTCTGACAGGCCAGTGACATGTCCCTGCTGAGGGCTGTGGGTCATGTCACCCATTTGGAGGTCTTGGGTGCCCCAGCAATGCCCCATCACTTCCTGTGGCTGGTCATGCAAGCTTAGGTATACAGTCTATGTTTCCAGCTCCTGACTCTCCACCCCCACTCCAGTTTGAACTGTGTCTGGCAGATACTGAAGTAGCAGCCCAGCCATGCCCCTCTCCCCTGGTCTCTCCTCAGTGGCGGCTATTCCCCTCCACTCCCGGATCCAAATCTTCCTAAGGGTGGCAGGAGGTGAGGCCGACGGTGACTCTCACGCCGGCACTCGGCTGCCCCCCTGTGGCCCACGTGAGCAACAGCACCGCTTCATCCAGCAGGAATATTGGGGTCAGACAGGAGTCCAGCCTGAGCCCCGAGGGGGGGGGTTTGAAATGGAGTGAATTTTGTCATCGTGTGCACTTAATTCTAGATTGTAAACCTTCCTGAACCTCAATCTCTTCGTCCATAAAGTGGAGGCAATGATGTCATTGTAAGGATCAAATAGGTAATGTGCTTGACTGTAGATAAAAGGCTTCCTACGCTGTAATTACCACGTGACCTTGTTATTATTTTCCCTGACTCTGACCGTCCCCAGAGGAGAGGAGTAGAGCCTCCCACCCTGTTCCTGGGAACTCCTCCTTTGTTCATCTTTTCTGTGAGTGTTTACTGGGTGACTGCTGTGTGCCAGGCGTGCTCTGGGAGCTGGGCATGAGGAGGTGACTGAGACAGAGTCCCTGCCCCCGGGAGCTCACAGTCTAGGGAAGAGCTGCTCAGAACACTGAGTTGAAGTCGACAGTTGGAGGAGCCCAGCATCGATGGAGCCAAGTGCAGAGGGGGACGGGCTAGTAGAGGAGGCGGCGTCCGAGTGGGAGAAGGACATTCTGGGCAGAGGTGCAGAGGGGGTGGGGCCAGGCTGCTCTGGAAGCAGGGGTGTGAAGGGAGAGGAGACCAGAGGGGGGACATCTGAGGAGGAGTAGAATTTACCCTGGGGGCAGCCAGGTGCCTGCAGGGTTTCAAGCCGGGGAAGTGGCTTGGTGGGATCTGGACCTTAGGGACCTGGGGGGGTACATCTTGGGGTGGGAGCAGGACGGAGGTAGATAGACAGCAAGGAGGCTGTGGTCAATAACTGGCAAAAATGCTAGGGGCCCTGACAAGGATGGAGAGGAAGGGGACAGGTCCCAGGGATATCCGGGATTCGGGCTTTGGTGACTAGTCTGGGCGGGGGGAGGCCAGGGGCCAGGGCGGGGTCACTGAGGGAGTGGGGATGCCTGCCGCCCACCCAGGTGATGTGTTACCAGTTAGGACTTTTTTGGTCTGAATTTACTGGAAACCCAAACAAACGTGTAACCCAAACATGTGCCTGGAAAGCCTAGGGCTGTCTCTGGGCTCAGTGACTCGGGTCTCAGTCGATGAGAGCAGGCCTTGCGTCCCTCCCTTCCATGGCCTGGTCTGCTCACCTGTGTCAGCCTCTGCAGGGTGGCCTAGTGGTCGAGCAAGGACTTGGAATCGCACCACTGGATTTGAGTGCTGGCACCACATTCACTAGCTGTGTGACTCACGCTAAGTGCTTAACTCTCTGTGGCTCCATTCCCTTCTCTTTAAAGGGGGAAAAGCAGGGCCTAGCTAGTGCAGTTTTTGTTAGGATGACGTGAGGTTCACAGGTATGGAGCACCTGGCACAGGGCGAATACACGGTAAGTGTGCATATTTTCACTTTCAGACGCCAGGGGAGGCTCAGTGTTGGCATCAGGGCCTCTCAGGTTCAAATCTTTCAGGAAAGGGGGGCATCTCCCAGGTCACTCAGGCCAAACCCTGGGAGCAGCTGTGACTGGGCCTGTTGGACTCTGCTAACCCTGAATCACTATGCTGTCAGTGTGGAATGTTCTAGGCCTCAGTCACATGCTCTACTCAGAGTGGGGGGGTGTCAAGACACCCCAAACCACAGGGCCCAAGGGAGGGGCATGTTTCCTCACCAAATCTAGTCCTGTTTCAGCCCTGGGGTGAACAGATGCCGGGGTCATGGCTGCTGCAGATAGGGGGCCACAGGCAGGGGGCAGGTGATGAGCCCAGTTCTTGTGTGTTGAGTTTGAAGCACAGCAGGGACATCCATGGGGCGCTGTCAGGTGGACGATTAGCATATGGGCCTGGGGCTCAGCAGAGAGGTCTGGGCCATGATGTTGCTAGAGGCAGAAGATGGAGCTGTGGGAATGGCTCAGGTTGGGGTGGGGTGACCTGCTGCATGCAACCCTGCAGGAGGCCACCGCTTACAGGCAGGGCGGGGGTGGGGAGGGGGGGGAAGCCGGGGAGTGAAGAAAGGGTTTCAGGACTGAGGGGTGTCCAGGAGGTTCCACACCCCCAGCAGTTCTGGGGCCTGGGAAGAGGCCTGCAGCCAGAGGCTTGGGGGCGGGGGAGCTCTGCCTCAGGGGGAGAGGAAGAAAGGAACCCCAAACAGAGGCTGGTGGGGACAGGCTTCCCTCTGGGCTGTGTGTGTGTGTGTGTGTGTGTGTGTGTGTGTGTGTGTGTGTATAGGGATGGGTTTATTTTTTGTCGCACGCTCCCTTGTCCTGTGTGAGTGCTTCACCCACACACACGTCACAGCTAGGCTACAAAATGAAACAATAAATACCCAAACAAGCAGGCACAAAGGAACGCACACATCCCACTCCCCAGCTACTGGCTTCCCTTCTAAGCTCAGCAGACTTAGACTTCAGCCACCCCCCTACCCTCCGAGTCGTCTGTCTGTCTGTCTGCCTGTCTACCTTGACAGGGCTCAGAACTACCAGTCTCTAAACCCCCTGCTTCAGATACTGCTGTGCTCTCTGGCCACACCCTCTGTTCTCAAACATTTTCATGATGGTCCCTTGAGCTCATCCGTCTCTGCTCCCTCCTTGTCCCTGAGCCCCTTCCGGTCCCCACTCCCCTCCCCCAGTTAGAGTCCGGGGTGTGTTACTTCAGCCTCGCTCCTGCCCACTGCCCGATTGCCCTCCTCCTCCGAGCCCTCCTGGTGGCACCTCAGCCCTTGATGGCTGCAACTCTCTGTTCTTGGAACCTGCACCCGGGCTGCTGCGTGCTCTGGAGGAACATCCCAGCCCTGGGCAGACCGGTGGCACCAAGACTGGCCCCCAGCCCTGCTGGACCCTCGCCACACCCACGCCCGCTCCCGCCAGCTCTCTCTCCTAATGCTGAGTGATGCAAACCATCCCTGCGCTCAAACCCCGACCCTCCCCTGCATTCTGCTCCGATGCGCTCGCCTCTGACTTCCCACAGAACAGAGGCGCCGGCACTTCTGTCCCCAGACCTGGACCAGCACTTCCTCTGGAGCCAGGGGCTTTCCCTGCGTCCCCGCCCTAAGGATGCGCTCTCCCCTCGGCACCCCTCGCACTCCTGGGGCGCTGAGTGTCCTCCTCCTCTTGGGTTTCTTAACGCCTCTTAAATCGCTCCTTCTCTGCTGGCTCCAACTTCAAAACCACACTCGGGTTTCTTCCACCTTAAAATAGCCCTCCTCTGCCTGCGGGGCTCCTCCAGTTACCACCCTCCCCCCCCCCCACCCCCGTCTCACTTCATTTTGCGGCCAATCTTCTCCACGACCCGTCCTGTCCCTGTCCTCAGCTCTGCTCGCCCCTCGCCCCTCTCCAACCTGGCTTCCCTCTGCGGGAGCGGTCAGAATCTCCAGCCCCTGGCTGGTTGCTCCCACCTGCTTTTCAGGTCTCCTGGCCCCTCCTGCCGCTGCCGGCCCCCCTCCTCACAGCTTGCCCCTCTGCGACAGAAGCTGGTGAGGAGGAGAGGAGAGGCTGAGACCCTGAGTTCCAGGACAATGCTGAGTCCACATGCTGGGGCTGCCCCTCGCTGGGTGACCGAAATCCTCTCCCTCCTTAGTGAAATGGGATGAGGATAATACCCACTTCAGGAAACTCCGGAGATGATGTGGACTCAGGAGCCTGGACTCCAGAGCCCCTGCCTGGCTGGATCCGGCTCCCAGCTCGTCCCTGTCTCACGTCTCTCTGAGGGTCCTGAGCCAGCATCTCCTCTTTCTTTCCCGAGTGCTCACATGCCCTCTGGCTCTGGGTGCCCCCCTCCTGGAGCTGAAATGGCCATCCCTGTGCCAGGCTCTGGAATCTGCAGCCCCAGCCTAACCTGGCTCCTGGGCGCTGCAGTAACCTGTTGGTCCGATCTATGCTGATTTACTGAGCACCCACTGCTCCAGGTGCAGGGTGCACGTGGTAAACGGGGCAGAGATGTCCCTGTCTCCAGAGCCTCCGTTCTGGTGGGAAGGGACATTTGATGGATGTGTGAACAAATACACAAGGTAACTGCAAATAGTGATTGTGCTAAGAAGAAAATACAGCAGAGCAAGGGGATGGGGACCTGTGGGGCTCCTTTAGGTGGAGGTGGTCAGGGAAAGCTTCCCCGAGGAGGTGGCATGAGTCGAGACTTGACCTAGGAGGAGGATCCAGCCAACCCAAGGGCTGGGGCACGGTGTTCCTGCCAGAGAGACAAGAGGTGAAAAGGCCCTGCCCCAGAATGTGATTGGCACGGCTTGCAGGCTGAAAGCAGGCTAGGCCGCAGGACCCTAGGGAGCGGGAGGGAGTGGTGTGTCGGGGAGGAAGGCCGGGCCAGAGCACGGAGGCTCTCGGCAAGGGCAGCCTTGTTCCAAGCGCATCATCTTCACTCCTGGCATGTGCTGGCTCTCGGTGTGTGGTACCACCTCCTCCCTAGCAGCTGTCCTCAATTCCTCCCTCTCCTTCCTCTCCACAGCCAGTCCAGCACCAAATATAGGAAGCTTTGCTCCATCCCCCTGGCCACCATCCTCACCTCTCGCCTGGCTCCATCACCTCTCACCTGGCTCCGTCACCTCTCACGTGGTCCCCCATGTCCATCAGTGCTTCTCAGCCTGCCCATTCTCCAGTCACCAGAGTGGTCTTTAAAAAAAAATATGCTGTTGAGCCACTTTCCTGTTTAATGTCTCCCCCTTCCCTAGCATGGTTTCTCATTGCTCAAAGCATAGAGTCCAAAACACGGTCCCCAAGCTGTTGCCTCTAGGGTCTCTGCTCCCTCTCATGCATCGTCTCTCGCCATTCTCCATCGTGTCCTCTGGGCCTTTGGAAAGCTGTTCCTGCCCCTTCTCCCATTGCCTGGCTGGCCCCTTCTCCTTCAGGTCTGGGGGGGTCCCTTCCTCGGGGAAGCCTTTCCTGACCTCCTCCAGACTAACTGGGGCCCCTGTCAGGCCTTCCCACAGCAGCCTGGGATTGCTCCTGCGAGGCCCCCTTCATGTTTTAGTTACATGACTAGTCCCCTGGGAGCTCCGTGAGGGCAGGCCCGTGACTGTGTGTGTCTCCCCTGCTCCCCCAGGGACTATCATATGCCCAGCACATAGTAGGGTGCTCGGTAAATATGTGTTGAGTGAATGGAGGGTCGAGTTCTACAGAGGGCCCTGGGAGAGGAGGATGGAGAGGAATCTCAGGCCGGGCCCTGCTCCTCGAAGCTGGCCGCCCTCTACCACACTCATTTGCTCACCCAACAAGGGGAGCCTGGGCTTCGTGGCCTCTGTCTGGAGCTGTTTGCCCCTGGCTCCCTCCAGCTCTGCTTCCCGTCCCTCTCCTGTTCTCCACCCAGCTCATCTTCCACCCTCAGCGCTGCGGGAGGATGCTGCTCCCTGGGCACAGGCCTTGGGTTCTTCTTGACTACCATTGTTCTCACTTCTTTTTTTTTTTTCAGGAAGATTAGCCTGGGGCTAACATCTGCTGCCAACTGTCCTTTTTTGCTGGGGAAGACTGGCCCTGAGCTAACATCCATGCCCATCTTCCTCTAGTTTCTATGTGGGACGCCTGCCACAACATGGTTTGACAAGTGGTGCCATGTCCACACCTGGCATCCAAACTGGTGAACCCTGGGCCATCAAAGCGGAACGTGCAAACTTAACTGCTGTGCCACTGGGCCAGTCCTCATTGTTCTCACTTCTTGGATGCCAACAGCTTCTCTGGGAGATGTCTGCACCCAACATAGCCAGATCCTGGGTCCAGCCCCAACGTCAGCCCAGATGGGACAGTTCCAGGTGACATCAAATTTCAGGGGTAGGGTGCAGGTGGCTCAGGCAGGGTGGAGCGGCAGGGGACTGGAACTGCATGGAAGGGGAGGGTGCTGGCGGGGTTACCATCCTTCATGGAAGGTGCTCTGGAGTGGGGAGGGAGAGGCAGATCAGCAGCCGGGTGCTAGTCTTCACTGGGTGTGGAGGCGTGACAGGTTTCATTCATTCATTAATTCATTCATTCCACCAATATTATAAACACTTATCATGTGCCATGCACTGCAGTAGGCACTGAGAGCACAGATGTGAAGAAAACAGATGGAGATCATTGCCCTGTGCTGCTGGCGTTCTTGTGAGGTGAGACCGATGATAAACCACATATGTTATTTAAAAATAGATGATATCGGATGGTGGATTGGATTTCCTGGGCTGTCCTAACAAAGTCACACAAGCTGGGTGGCTGAAAACACCCGAAATGTATTCTCTCACAGTTCTTGAGGCCCGAAGTCCGAGACCAAGGCGTGGGCAGAGCCTCGCTCCCTCTACAGTGTGTTGGGGGCCCTTCCTTGCCTCTTCCTGCTTCTTGGGGTCTGCTGGCACTCTGGGGTGTTTCTTGGCTTATAGGACTCCAATCTCTGTCATCCTGTGGTGTTTTCCTGTGTGCCTCTGTCTCCACTTTCTTTCTTCTTAGAAAGACGCCGGTCCTATTGGGTTAGGGGCCCATCCTATTCCAGTGTAACTTCATTTTTATCTAACAGGGAGGGTGCATGGAGAGTGTGGGGAAAGGTTGAGATTTTATGTGGGGTCATCAGGGAAGGTGTCACCGAGAAGGTGACATTGAGCAAAGACCTGAATGAGAAAGATCAATAGAGATACGTAGGGGATAGCGCTCCGGGCAGTGGAACAGCAAGTGCTGAGACCCTGAGGAAGGAGCTGGCCTCTGTACTTGAGGAACGAACAGCGAGGAGGCCCAGGGAGTGAGGACACCGTGATGAGAGCTGGGAGTCAGGAAGCACTGAGAACTCAGACACCCCAGGCTCCTGGCCCTTGGTGGAGAGGCAGCCCATGTGCCTCTCGTGCGTTTTTGCAGAGAGCCACTGAAGACTGTGCTCTGCTCCAACCTGCGAGTGAGCCAGGCATGATGGCACCTGGGCCCTGGGCGGGGAGAGCCGCCCAGCAGTGCTGTCACACCCTGGGAGGGAGGGCTGACCGCTGTCCCATGAGCTCTCGGGCCTGGTGACTGCTGGCGGGTGCTCTTCTCATCCAAGAATCCGCAGATGGCCAGCAAGTGGGACAGCTTCTTCTTGAACACTGTCCCTGTCCCTGGCTGCCACCCTCCCCTGGCCCAGAACACACTGGACTTTGCTGGAGGCCCGGGAGGTATTTTAGCGAAGGATCGAGTTAGGGTTCCAGAGCCGTGCGGGCAACTCGACTTTACTGCCTCGCTCGTGGTGCCGCCGGAGGGTCCCTAATGTTTTCACTTCACTGTCCCTTGTGTTCCTCGCACAGCCACCTCGCCTCTTGCTAAGCTGCCACCCCAGGCTTCAGGGGGCTGTCATGGAGGCAACCTCAGGCTGGGCCTCTGCTGTTTCCACAGGGGGACATGCTGGTGGCTTCAACCCCCGCTCCGTTTCTCTGCCAGGGTCTCTCTCCTCCCCGGCAGCCTGGACTCCCTCGCCCCAAGAGCTGCTCTTCATTCGCAGGTGATGGTCTGTGTAAACCCTCCTCTTGCCGTCAGACTTTGGACCCCGTCCTTGCACAACAACCACCTGGCTAAAGGGAGATTTGCCTCCTTCTCGGACTGGTTTTCATGATAAGATCCACCCTATTAGCTGGAAACTTCTCTGCTGAGCCATCTGCTCTCACGTCAGCCCCATTAGGATAGGGATTTTTGCTGTTTTCTTTAATTGCACATTGAGGGCCGTTAGGAAGTATATATATATATGTCTATTTTAGGAAATATATTTTTGAATGAATAGCATCCTCCCTTAAATTTCTTCTTTGATCACAGGGTGGGGAGGAGAGAGAAACTATAAATGCATCATAGCCCCTTAGTTCTCTCGGGAAAATGCGTGTTCACTCCCAGAAGTGTGCTAGAAGCTAAGTGAGGCACGTTGGAGCGCATCCTGTGATGCGCTGCTGGCATGAAGGACGCCGTGGAGAGACAACAGCGAGGTTGAAAGACTTGCAGATATTGTCATGCTCATCTTCGGATTTAGCAACAATGAAGTTTTGTGAGGAAATCAAGGAACTCCCAAATGCTTTCAACACCGACACCGTCCGTTCTTTAGACACCACTTTTCATGGGTTTGCAAAAAAGGATCGGCTCGGTTTTTCCCAGTAGGCAAGCTGGGAGGAGAGGGACCGGCCTGTGTGGTGGGTTGAAGATCTGCACAGCAGGCTCTGCCCTGGGAGGGCGTTCCAGAGGTTATGGAGCCGGAGAGCAGAACCAGCCCCTTCAAACGCACAGGTGGCTGGCGAGTGGAACAGTTCGCTCACTGATAGTTCCCAATTTTGAATGTATCTTTTTGTTTAAAATGTCTTTATCAGATACCAAATGTTACAGGAATTGTAGGTGAAATGAATTAAAAGTAGAAACAATATTTTGTCCTTTGTCATTTGAGAGAAATGATGAATATTCCAAAACCATTTGGCAGAAAGCAGGGGATGATGGCCCCTCTTCCCCTCCCCAGGGGTGAAGGCAGTGTTCCTTTATTTTTAGTGAGGGAGATTGGTCCTGAGCTAACATCCATTGTCAATCAGGAAGATTGTCCCTGAGCTAACATCTGTGCCAACCTTCCTCCACTTTTGTATGTGGGATGCCCCTACAGCATGGCGTGATGAGTGGTGTGTAGGTCTGCACCCAGGATCTGATCCTGCGAACCCCAGGTTGCTGAAGCGGAGCATGCCAACCCAACCACTATGCCATGGGGCCGGCCCCAAGGCAGTATTTCTTAAAGTGGGTTCCGTGGTGCTCTCACCTCAATGGGCTTTAATGGGTGTTACTTGAAAAAAGGGTTCCATGGTCTAATCTGTTTGGGGATTATTGTGTTAAGCAAAGTTAAACAGGCTTCTTTGTGGCAGTTCTTTTAAGAGGCATTAATATGCCAACATGATAATGAAGCTAAGAGAGGCAAGGAGGGTTTCCAAGCCACTTTGACCCAGGAATTCTTTTTTCCCCTTCCTCCTCCTCCTGTTTTGTTTTTTAAATGGAGCATCTCATGGGACCACCGTTCCAACAAATATACTTTGGGAAACGTCGCTTAAAATCTTCCCTTTCGAAGGGAAGAAAAGTTTTGGAAAAAATTATGCCACTTCAGATAGTACATTTCCCTGACTTTGTCAGAACAACAGGATAAAATTAATTTTATTTCCAAGGACTGTAATGCCACATTGCTAAATTTAAATCCACTTTTTCCCCAAAGAGTGTCTTAAAGAACACATTTCGGAACCACTCCTTCTGTGAAACAAACCTCTACAGGGAGCAATAGCCAAATATGTTCAAGAACTTTATCCGGGATGCAAATGTGATCCCAGAATTTCAGTTCTGCTGCAACTGTTTTACCCAGCGTTCACTGTGCTCTGTGGTTCCTGCCACGCGACGGATGCCACGCCATGAATGCTGGCTGGGTCTCCTTCAGCGAGGCTGTCACCAGCAAGAAAGCCCGTTCCTCAAAGGGCTATTTTGTGTGCTTTGGTTTGACCTATCTCTACAGTGGGTCAGTGACCTTGTTGCCTGAAATGCACTGACCCAGAGACTGGGGTCAGTGGCCTGGGCTTTTGGCTGCAGAGCAGGGACCGGAGGCCAAGCCGAGGAGCCGGGAGGCCAGCCGGGCGGCTGCGGGGAAGCTGGTGGCGCTGGCTGGGAGGTTGGGCGTGTTTCCCCAGCCGCATCTGAGCTCGCCTCGGTGTGTCTGAGTGGGCTCTACAGGCTGCGCTTTAGTTTCTGAGTCATAATTCCGGCCCCTGTGGTTATGGTGGGAGGTGGTCCAGTTGGCTCTGGGGCTGGACTAAAATGATGGCAATGAGCAGATTCTTTATGGAACTATTTTATTATTAAAAAGTAAGTAACCCTTTGGGAAGAATTTAACTTGAAAATTTCTCACTAAACTTCTTTCCTCTTGAGTTCAGTTTCCCTCAGAGAGGGGCCTCTCCCTCGCACATCCAGGTCACCTGTGTCCCGCCACCCCCGTGGGGCTGGTCACGTCATGGCCTGGCCTCCAGAGGTGCTGGGTGCCGACTCTTTCTTCAGATGCTCCTCCCTCCCGGAGCCTGAAGGAGCCACCCCTCACCTGCTGGCCTCTGAGGCTCCCAGGCCTCCTGGCCTCCACAGGGCTCCTGATCTCAGCTCCCTGGGTGTCCGTGGGTTCAGGTGCCCGCGGGGTTAGTGTGTGCTCCCTCTTCCAAGGCCGAGACACAGGCGAGTCCAGTGAGGTCCTTGCCTTGAGCACAAAACACTCAGGAATCAAGATTAGGACTATTTTAGCACAATATTTTAAGAAATCAAAGTTAATGCGGAAAATACACGATGGACAAGTCTCAAAGCTGTAAAGAGAGAATCTGGCCCTGCCCTTGCAGGACGGCCTCTCTGTCTTCTCACCCTAGGCTCTGCCCTGCATTGTCTTCACTCTCTCTTTCTCTGGGTAACCTTGTGCATCCCACATTTTTGACGACTGTTTCAGTTTTCTATTGCTGCACGACGAACCACCCCAAATTGTGGTGGCTTGAAACACCACCATTGGTTTGCTATGTGCTCCTGCTTCTGCAGGTGGGCAGGGCTCCGAGGGGGGCGCTGGGCAGCTCCCCTGGGGTTGGAGGAGCCAGGACACCTTGGCGCCCACAATTGGTGCCTCAGATGGGGTGGGGACTGGCTGGGTGTCTTTCTCGCCTCTTGGTCTCTCATTCTGTAGTCTAGCCTGAGGGTCTTAACATGGTGCTGGGTCCTAAGAAATCAATCAGTGTCACCTCTGCTGCCTTTGGTCAAAGCAAGTCACAAGGTCAGCCCAGATTCAAGGGGACAGAGATGGCACCTCTTGATGAGTGGAGTGCAAAGTCATTGGAAACGGGCCTGAGGGATGGGGAGGTGGGGGTTGGGAGTCTCCTTTGAAACAGTCTACTGCAACACCAAATATACTATCGGGGTGGTCCACATGCTGTCCACAGGGATAGGCGGGACCCCTATAAGGGAGGGACCCCAGGTGACTGTTGCCTGAGGGAATTCAGTCCCGATGGTGTCAGATCTTCTGGTTTTTCAAGAGGAGTTGGAAATCTAGACTTTTATGTAAATTCAACTGATTTTAAAATGTAGGTTCCATTAAAAAAAGATGATGCAAGACAATTCAAAGTCCATCTGTGGCCTAAGCTGACCCATGGGCTGCCACATGCCTCCACCTGGATGTCCCAAGGCATGTCAATTTCTGCACGTCCAAAACTGACCTTGTTATATCTTCCATGCCTATTGTCCTGGGTTCCTGTTCTCAGTGATGACTCAGCAAGCATCCAATCACCCAGGTCCCTGGGGGAGTCCTCCGAGGGCCCCCCAGTTCATCACCAGACTACTTCCTGCTTCTAGTTGTTAACCATCTCCACGTCCATGCCATCCTCTGCGTTTCTCTGCCATTGTCTTCAGGCCCCCCTCCTCGCTTACCTGGACCATTTCCACAGGCGTCCCTGCCTCCAGTCATCCCCCTTCCCGTCCTTCCTCCAGAGCTGTGCTGTCCAGTATCGTAGCCACTAGCCACCTGTGACTGTTTAAATGGAAATTAATTAAAATTAAATTAAATTAAAAAATTCAGTTCCTCAGTCTTAGTGGCCACCTTTCAAGTACTCAATAGCCACCTGTGGCTAGTGGCTTCCATTTTGGACAGTGCAGATGCAGAGCATTTCCATCACTGCAGAAAATTCTACTGGACAGTGTTGCTCTGAGCTCACATTACTGCCTCAAACCTCCGGGGTCGTCCAGTCTCCTTAACCCAGTTTACACCTCCACCCTGTCTGGATGCACCTGTCCAGCTGCCCCTCCCGTCTTGTCCCCGCACGCACCCTCCGCTCTAGCCACCCCAGCTTCCCGCAGCCCCCTGCCTGTGTCGACTCTTCCTGCCTGCACGCCTGGGCACCCTTGGTCCTGCAGCCTGGAGCCCCTTGTTTACCTGCGTAACCTGGGCTGGGTTCAAACACTGCTCCTGCTTAGCGTTTTGTGGCTTGCACCCCAGGCCCACACACCTGAGTATGCGCTCTCTTAACACCCTTGGCACGGGTTGACTCGAGCACTTAGCACCCTGCTGCTGAGTTGCCTGCCCCTCTCTGTGAGGTCCAGAGGTGCTTCCTTCCTGTCTGCAGCCCTGGCCTAGCCCAGTAGGGGGCGCCGGGGTAGGGGGTTGGGGTGGGGTCAGGAGAGACTGGGGAACACGATCCTGAGAAGCACCCTAAACTTAGCAGGAGGCTTTCCTTTGCAAGGACACACCTCGCTCACACTGGGTGAGGCAGGAAAGGGGGTTTATGAAGCTCCCAGCTGGCCAGTGCCAGGAAGGATGGACCTCAGGGCTGGTTTGACTCCGGCTCAGCTGGTCAAGGCCTGGGAGTCTGTGGTCTCTCCAGTCACGAGCTGCACAGCATCCGCCTGAGACTGGTGCCCCCGTGTGGCCCAAAGGGGTACAGCAGCTCCCGGGGCTGAGGCTCCCGGGTCCAGGCCCCCGACTGGGGGAGGGAGCCTTTGGGAGGGTCTTCTAGGAGCGGGGGAAGCGACTCTCTGAGGAACCCAGAGCCAAACTCTCCTCCGCCCAGACGGCTCATATATTCCCAGCCTGACCCTGTAACTGGTGGGGGATTGGCATGGTCTTTGCCCACCTTGGAACCCATGGAGGAGTCAGCGCCTCACAAAGCCAGACTCTCCCCTGAGGGTTAGTAGGAGTGGGTGAACATTGGCCGGGCACCCCATTCTGTCCCTCCCCCAGCCTCAGGGAAGGGCAACCTCTGTCCACAGCTGCATAATGGAGAAATCTGGGGAGGTCGAGCCTGCGGAGCCCATCAAAGAGACCCCCCTCCCCTGCCCCCTCCGCCACCCCAGCTCCAGCCACTCTGTCTCCTCGCTCCTGCTCTGAGCCGCCAGCCCTTCCAGCCTTGAGGCGTCTCAGAGGCTGCGGTACAGCCTGGAACACTTCCTCCTACCCTGCTCCCCGAACCCGCCTGCACCCCTTACTTATGCAACGGGTGGGAGTGAGGGAGGCCGTTTATCGCAGCTTAAACTCCCTGGTAGAGGCTCTCAAGGCACCCCGAGAGTGTGCCGGGGAGGTGAAAGACCCCTCATTTCCCCAGAGGGAAGCTCTGAATCAAGGAAGGTAATCCAGCCCAGAGCGGTGCTCTCCTTCTCTTTCCAGTGGGCCCTGGGGGGCCAGGAAGAAGTAAAGGATTCTAGACAGAATAATGGGGACCGGATGGGCTCCGGAGCAGGACAGGCGCCTTGCAAATGTGGAAACGCTCTTCCCACAATCTCATCTGTCTGAACTCCTAGTCCCAGGGGGATGTTCTGATAGTCATCTAGGCTGGAGCCACCTGAGAAGGAACTGGTGGGTCTCTAGCTCCCTCTAGTGGGAATCCTGCAAAGGAAACTGATGGGAGGATTCCCGTCATTGCCGTTGTTGGGGAGAGCGGAGGGCTGGGGGCGGGGACGACCGGGACTGCAGCCCCCTCCTCCAAGCCCCGTCCCCCAGCGCTTCCTGTAAGGTAGACAGCAAACATTTCAGTAAGCAAATTTGCATATGGAGTAAATATGCCTTTGGGGGAGATTTAAGGGACACGATGGCAAAGGGACCCAGTGTCACTCCAATTCCTGCTACTTTCCAGCAGAGAGGACGTCAGCTGCTGAGGCCAAGAGGTCCACCATCGATGCCTCTCGAGGTGGCAAAGCAATGGCAGGAAAATAAACCCAGGGCCATGTGCTGGGGGGCTAAGAGCTCCACCTTCTGAGGGAGCCCAGAGAATAGAGAGCTCTGCCCTGGCGCCCCCAGAGAAGGGATCAGGTCCAGCGAATCCCTGCCTCCTAGGTCCGTGCTGGGTTCATGCACCAGATCCCGCCATCCCTTCCCTGCTCCTTCGATGTGCCCTCCATACTGCGGAGGCCGGAAGCCAGACACCACACTTCTCAGACTCCCTGCAGCCGGAGCACTTCGGGTGCCCCGCATAGATGTGCCGGTGCAGGGTCCGGAAGATGGGGGTGCAGTGGAGGCCATCTTCCTGCCACTGCTTCTGCTGACCAGCAAGGTGCTGGGAGATGGGGATGGTGTCTGGCCTTGGTGTCTGGCATTTGTGTCCCAGCGTCTGGTCACAACCGTCCGGGGCATCAGCCGGTAGTCGTGGTGGCGGCAGTGTCCGCTGCAGGGATTGCTGATCTGTGGATGGTGGACAGGGTGGTCTGTTGGTCTGTCCCTGTCCCACTGGAGGCCTCCCGACTCCCCCCTCTCCATGGCCACCTCCTGCCTCCACCCACGATTTTATGAGGACCTAATTACCTGGGTTGAGTCCCTTTTTACACCTGGAGTGCTTTGTTTTCTGCACTGCCGGTGCAGTAGGCACACAGGGGAGGCTGGTTTGAATGCATGAAAACAGAATGTTGAATCTGCTCCCAAATCAGATCTCTGGGGCCCTTGGCTCTAAAAGAGAGGGCCCCCTGGATGGGGCATGTGAGGTGGGGAGGGACCTCAGAGGTACAGCGCTGGGTGGAAGGCCTGTTTCACAGAAGCCGGTGAGATGGGGGCAGGGAGAGTGTAGGAGGGGTGGGGGGAGGTGAAGCAGAAGCTCGAGGAAGGACCAGCCTCTGGCTGAATGGCCACATTGGCCAACTCTACCTCAGGGCCATAGACCTCCCTTCCTCCCTCCGCTCCGCCTTCCCAGGCATCCAGTCAGGATGGACTTGGTGAAACACAGTGGCCCAGGGCGTCCCTGCTCTGTTAGCCCCCGCCCTCTGTGGAAAGACCTGGTGACTCTCTCACCTCCTCCCACTGACATGGGACCTATGGCCCCCCCCCCTTGAAACTGGGTGGGCTGTGACCGCTTCACCAGTAGATGACAGTGGATGCGATGCCATGTGCCTTCTAAGATTAGGTCACAAAAGACCAGGCAGGGGTCGGCCTGGTGGCATAGTGGTTAAATTCACACACTTCTCTTCAGTGGCCTGGGCTTTGCGGGTTTGGATCCCGGGCACAGAAATCTGTACACATTGCTTATCAAGCCATGCTGTGGTGGCATCCCACATACAAAATAGAGGAAGATTGCCACAGATGTTAGCTCAGTGACAGTCTTCCACACCAAAAAAAAAAAAAAAAAAAAGCCAGGCAGCATTGGCCTAGGCCTCTGGGAATGCTGCTCTCTGGACACACCATCCTGGGACCCAGCTGCCATGCTGTGAGAAGCCACATGAAGAGGCCCTGTGAACAGCCTCCGAGCAAGGCCAGCCCTGAAATCATCCAGTCCAGATGTGTGAATGAAGAAGCTGGAAAGATGATTCCAGCCCCAGATGTCAGAGCCCCCCACCCATTCGAGTCCTCCCCGCTGAGGCTCCAGGCTCCACCCCTGACCCACAGACCCTGTGAACACAAAATGGGTGCTGTTTCTGCCAGAAAGTTGGGGGTGGGTTGAAACACTGCGGGAGCTGATGGCAGCCTGGGCTCGTGGCCCAGTGAGGGCCCTTCCATGGGAGCCCTGCCAGCCCCACACTCAGCGGGCTGCCGTGGGGACAAAGCCCAGGCACCCATTGTGAGACCTGCCGATGGACTGGCCGACACGGGAAGGTCCCGGTGACAGAGCAGGATCCAGGCCTGCCCTTCCACTGGTGGCAGACGGCAGCCCAGGCCACCCCGCCCCTGAGGGCCCCCGCACAGGGCTCGGCGTTCTCACCCATTTCCACGAGAGGTCCAGCCATCCCCAGCGCTCTGTGATGCTGGAGGACGTGACTGGAATTCAGTGTGTGTGTGGGGGGGCAGCGTCCTGCCCCTGTTCTCAGTAGTCTTCTCAATCCCCCCCGACTCTCCTCCCCTCTCCCTCCATCCCATCCCACGTTCCTCCCTTTATAAGGCGGAGTGGCTTCCCTCTGAAGTCTTGTCACAGCTGTCACCCAGACCTGGGGCTCTCAGCTTAGACCCCGGGCAGGGTACCAGGCAGTTCGCACACACTCGGGCCCTCCTGCTGGGAGAAGAGTCTGCGTTTTGCTAAGCAGGTGAGCAACGCTTCTCATTTCTGAGACGGGAGCCAAGATTCTAGAGCGGGCAGCCCTCCGAGCCCTTTGGCAGGTTTGGTCATGTCTCTGAGCCTCAGTTTCCCCATCTGTAAAACAGGGATAGTAAGTCCCTTGCAGGGGCGCTGTGAGGATGAAGTGACATGTGAAAAGCCCCAGACACGGTGCATGGCCCAGGAGGAGCAGCCGACCTGCCATTGGAGCTGCTGAGGGGGGAACAGCCTCGGGGAGGCCACGTGGTTGGAGCCAGTGCCCACGGGGGAGAGGCGGTGGCTTTTCGTCTCACTCCTGGATTCTCCCGGGGTATCAGGCTCTCCGTTCACTTACTGCATCGGAGACTCGGGTAACAGTGGCTTGAACAAGATGGAGCCAGGGTTCCTCGGACCAAAAGTCAGAGCCTCCGGCATGGGAACAGCAGCTGCACAGAATTGGGTCTCGGGGTCTTTCTGTCCTGTTGCCTCACAGGCTGATGGCAAGTTTGATCCAAGCTGACCTGCCACCACCACCTCTGGGTTCCAGCCAGCAGGAGGGGACAAGGCAGGGGAAGGCGTGCCCCTCACGTGGAGGTCAAACTCCTGACCTCCACCCACACCCCCTCGGCCAGCCTCAGTGCCATGGCCACACCCTGCTGCCAGGGTGCCGGGAAACATCAGGGGCGCCTCATGTCTGACTACATATCAGGGCCCCACTCCGTCCACAGAGGGAAGAGCAGACATCAGGGGACATAGCGAGTGTCTGTCAGGCCAGGCAGGGGCTGTGGGGGCCAGCCCCAACCATCCATCTGCCCACCTTTGTACCAGCTTGGCCACTGGGGCCACTGAGCCAGGAGCTGGCTTCCAGACAAGAAAGGACGCGACGCTGCCCTGGAGGAACAAACATTTCCTCATGAACCAAAGCCGGTGGAGGGTTTTTAGGGCTCGGCTTGGGAGGGCCGAGCTGTCCCGTGGGCCCAGTCTCCGAGGTCTGGCCCTGAGCTGACCGTCCTGCCCCGGGATAGCCTGACCTTGGACCACATTGGTCTGTTTCCTGGAGGACTCCCCTCCCCGGGTGTTGCTTGGCACACCGCCCTTGGCATTGGCCAACAGTCGCATGAAATATGCTTTCCTTTTACTGCAAGAATGCTTTTTCAGGACACAGTCAGTCCACGGCGTCCCTCAGCGTTCCCTTTATCAAGGCTCGTGGGAGCAATTTTCACCAGAATTTATTATAAGGGAAAACTTCGTCCCTGCAGAGAAGAGAGGCTGCTTCCTGCAGATAGTGACAGATCAGGTTTCCTGTCTCTCCCGCTGCCTTGAGGCAGAGTCACAGCATGGTGGCCACTTGGTCAGCCTTTCGCAATCTCTGCTTTCTGTGGGCCCAGCATTTCAGCTCTGTGTTGGGCTGACGTTCATGTCTTTGGCACATGTCACCTGCCACATTCTCTATCAGCCGAAGCAGGCTATCATGAAGGATAAAATGGAAAACCAGGGCCCCTTAATTGGGAAGTAAACAAGACTGGTGGCCACAAGGGGTGGTCCCATTGTTATATTCAGTGTCAGGGGTGACTTGAGTTTCCTGGCAGCTGGGCAGAAAGGGGTGGTTACAGGCTGTCCTCAGAAAGAAGGAAGCAGAGCAATGTTGAGAGAGAAGCAGAGTGGCAGCCCTTAGCTAATGGGAGGGGCCCCTGCAATGGTTCAGGGCGGAGGCAGAACCTGGGCACTGATCCCAGCTCCATCCCTTGGAAGCTGTGTGACCCTGGGTGAGTCACTTAGCCTCTCTGTGCATCGGTATAGAAATAGTCACTGCTGGCTTGTGGCTGCATCAATCCACTCTCTGCTTCTGTCTTCACATTGCTTTCTCCTCTCTGTGTGTCCATGTCTCCTCTTCTGTATCTTATAAGGACACTTATTGTTGGATTTAGGACCCACCTTGATAATCCACTTTGAGATCCTTAACTGAATTATATCTGCAAAGATACTTTTGCCAAATAAGGGCACATTCGCAGATTCTGGGATGTGGGCATATATTTTGGAGGCCACCCTTCAATCCACCACCAGGACTAAAGTTTTGGATCTAAGCAATGCATCTTTTGTGGGGAGACAGTCCTGGGCGGGTAGATGGGTGGGAGACTTTTTTTGGCGGGAGGAGAGGGCATAGGCAGCATCCACCATGTAGACCCCAGCTCTTCCGCAGAGCCGCCTCTGGTTGTCCAGATGGCAGCTCCCAAGGCTGAGGCTTGAGCTTCTCATCCTGCTTCTCTTGGGCCCCCACAGGGCCCCAGGTGCTCAGGGCCCCAGGTGCTCAGGGCCCCCAGGTTCTCAGGGTCCCAGGTGCTCAGGGCCCCCAGGTGCTCAGGATCCCAGGTGCTCAGGGTCCCCAAGTTCTCAGGATCCCAGGTGCTCAGGGTCCCAGGTGCTCAGGGCCCCCAGGTGCTCAGGGTCCCAGGTGCTCAGGGCACCCAGGTTCTCAGGGTCCCAGGTGCTCAGGGCACCCAGGTTCTCAGGGTCCCAGATGCTCAGGGCCCCCAGGTGCTCAGGGTCCCAGGTGTTCAGGCCCCCAGGTGCTCAGGGCCCCAGGTCTCAGGGCCCCAGGTCTCAGGGCATGCGGAAATGTCTGCCTCTCTCTGAGGTGCTTGGAAGACTGGAGGTGGCACGAGGCTGAGGGTGCGAGAAGAACGTTGAGAGAGGGGGACTAGGAGTTGGGTAGACGGAGTCAGGCAGGAAAGGGACGGCATCCTCGGCTTTGGGCTGGTGAACTTCCACCTCCTCTGGCCCGGGAAGGGTCTGCAAGTGACTCCTCACCCTGGACAGACTCACTGACAGAGACAGACCCACGGTGGGGCTCCTTTCTCCCTCTGTTCACCCCCCCAGCCCAGGCCCACTGTCAGCTCACTGGTCAGTGTTCATGGCCTCCTTGCCTCTAATTGTTCCCTGCTCTGACCACCCAAGTACACAGCTGCAACTCTGGTGGGCACTCACCTGCTCAAATACCTCCCATGGCTCCCCACTCCTCCTGAGTCAAGCCTAAACTCCTTCAAGGCCTGCCATGGGGAACTAAGCTTCTTCTCCAGCCTGAAAATCCAGGATTTCTTTACCAAAATCCATCTCCTTCTTTCTGTTCTCCAAAACTTCCCCTGGATCCCTCCATCTGGGCTTTTCCTGACACTGTTCTCTTCTTGTAGAGTGGGTCTTCCTTCCGGAAAATCCAAATGCTAGCCCTCTTTAAAGACCCAGCTCTATGCTTCTTCCTCCAGGCAGCCTTTCCAGATTTTCCAAGTTGGAAGTGATCATTTTGTCCCTCTTATGACATCTCCTGCTCTCTATCTCGTCCCGTTGTTGTCTATGGTCAAGACTCATTTCCAATATAGAGTCAGCTCTCCACTTGAAGGAGCCGCTTCCAGCTCGCTTTTGGATTCCCAGCACCTCACATAGTGCTTAGCACACAGTAAGTGCTTACTAAGTATTTTTCAAATGAGGAAAAGCCTGTTGTAGTTCCTGCACATTATACTTCAGTAGCTCAAGGGGCAGCGTTCTCAGGACACGGCTTCCCAACCTCGGGGCTTGGTTTTATTCTCTGGGCGGCTGGTGTGTGGCCAGAGACAGAGTTCCCTGCGGTCCTCCCCTCCAGGGCTGTTTGTGGCTGATCGTGGGTTCTCTGTACAACTGTAGGTCTCAAACACTGGGCATTCAAGAAGTAATACATTTTAAGTAAACTATTTCGTATCTCTAAAAATATTATAAACAAAGTTTAAAGAATAATAAAGTGACTATCTGTGTACGCACCCCCCAGCCTAAGGAAGAGAGCGTTGCCAACGTTGCGTGTGACGCTCCTCACATGCATCCCTCGCTCCAGAAACAGGATTTAACCGTGCGCAGGGACGGGTGGAGCCTGTCAGAGCTTTGGGTCTCAGAATGCTTACAGTCACCTGCGTTCATACTGAAAAGGACTTGGGACCCAGGAGAAACAGCAGCGTTTTAGTGACACAGTTCTAGAGCCAGCTGTCTCCTGATGCGTGGCTGCATGAAGCAGGTCACGTGTGCAGTCCTGCAGGGCACACGTGTGCTGGGGGAGGTGGCTGGGGCTTGACGTTCTAACAGCATCTTCTTCTGCACTTGGTCCTAGAGGTCCTGTGAGATGCACCGGCTGCACTGTGCTTAAACCTCTGCAATGCTCGTTTCTGCTCCTAGATGGCGGCCCCGGACCATGCCCCTTGCCAACTGCTGGGAGATTCTGGGAAGAACAGGCATCTTGTACTGTGGAGATGATGGGAGAGAGAAACGCTTTAAAATGAGAAGTGAAACTCTGGTCAATGCTCAAAACAGGCAGAATTAGTTGCTAATTCCAGCCGCCTGCTCCTCTGAGCGCGGGCTCCAGAGGTTGAATTCTGCTCCACTGCAGCGTCCACAGGACTCTGGGGTGACTGCAGAGGCAACGGTAGCAACAGAGCCCAACTTTGAGGGCTTCGGGGATAACTAAATGATTTACTTCACATAAACTAACAGTGTCTGGCACAGAGAAGTGTCGCTGACATTTGCTGTTCTCTTCCTTTTCAACTGGTGTTGCAGGGACCTGTCACGTTCCCTGAGGGCAGGGACCACGGCTTGCCACTCACCTCTGCATCCCCAGTGCCCGGCACAGGACAGGAGCTTAGGAAGCTATTCCTCTCTCCGCCGGCCCCCAACACACAGAGAAGGGAGCCATTGTGCTCCATGTGGCTTCAGAGGAGAAGAGCAGGTGGGCACTGACAGAGAGGTGAATGGCGGCTGATTGACAGTCTGAGCTGTCCAAGCATGGAAGGGCTTCCTAGTGAGGGAGTGAGCTCCTGGGCCCTGGAGGCATGCAAGCAGGACGCAGCATCACAAGATGCTGCCGAGGGGACCCTGGTTCAAGGCTGGATTGGGTGGCCCTGGCTGGCGGTCCTATTTCTAAGTGAACTTGCTGGAGCCATCATCTTCCTGAGGGTGTGAGAGAGACAGGGAGGGTGGGGCAGAGCTGAGGGGGTCGGGGGAGAAGGCTTCCTCGAGTGTAGGAGGGGGCTAGGAGGGGAGGGGGAGACGGCGAGGCAGTTCCTGGCTTTTATCTCTCCATCAATATCTAGGAACGGAGGAGCTTGAGTGTGGGGCTGGGGGTGGGTGTCTGTGGGTGGACCCTGGATCCTGGCCAGGCCTGCGGTCAGTTTCCCAGGTGAAAGTTGCAGCCTGTGGACCCCTCATCTCCCGATCCAGCCTGTCCACACTGCCCTCTTCTGATGGTCCCTGTCCTGGTTTGCGGAAAGGCTCCTCTGCCCACCTGGGTCCCCAAACCAGACACTTGGGCATCGCCCCCAACGCCTCCACTTCCCTCCCCACCCCCAGTCTACCGGGTCTACTGGGGAGAAAGAAGAGTAACAGGGTCCCAGTCAAGTGTCAGAGCTGTCTCCCTGTTCTGGCCTTGCCTGCAGGAGGGGTCCCGGTAAATCCTAAGTCGGACCACGGCGGCTCCCTGCTCCCGCGTCTCCAGCCTCTCCTGTTTCCTTCATGGTAAAGCCAAGTCCTGACCCAGCCCTGGGGCTCTGAGGCCTCACCTCCTGCTGGCCCTGCCTCTGTCTCTCTCCTCTGGCCGCGCTGGCCTCCTGCCTCCCACCTCGGGGCCTCCGTCCTTGCCCTTCCCTCGCCAGACAGCACGCCTGGCTCCTCTCCTCTTTCAGGTCTTCACGAAACAGCGCTTCCCATGATGCCTCCCCTGACCGCTTCGTTTAGATTTACGGTTCCTCCTTGTCGTCACCCCATTCCCCTTTTCTGTTATTTTTCTCCACAGCAACTATCACCTAGCATACTATGTTTAAGACTGGTACATGGTCTGCAGGCAGGAGGCAAAATGAGCATGTGAGCCCCTGGTTCAAGAATCATTGAGAATTCCCAGACAGGCCAGCAGAGCGTTGGACTGAGCGCGGGGCCCCGGGCAGCTGCGTGGTTCACCCCCGGGAAGAGGCCCCAACAACACATACAAATGTACGTGTGTGTTCATGGTCCTTCTATCCCGCTGGGACGTGAGCTCCATGGGGGCATCTGGGGCTGGCCCGCGTGGTTTTTGCAGCATCTAGAAAGGAGCAGGTGCTCCGTGTTGATGAGATGATGAAGGATGAAAGGTGTCACACCAGGGGTCAGGCTGGAGAAGGAGGGAGAGGCTTCAGGGAAGAGGTACCATGCAGCTGGCTTGGGAAAGCTGGCAGGGGAGGCTGGGGGCCTGGGGAACTGTGGGAACAACGAGCCCTAAGCCAGGGGTGAGAGAGTGTGGGCCTGCACACCCCCGGGCCTGCTGCTGCTTGCTAGGACCCCAGGCAGGAGCAGGTCCCGGAGGGCGTTATGCCTGAGTATATCACCCTGAATGCTTGGGGCTGGATGTGCCTCTGTCCCTACCTGTCTGTGTGACCCTGGGCAGGGTACTTAACCTCTCTGACCTTAAAGCTCCTCCTCAGTCTTCCTTATTATAGGACTAATAGAAAATATAGTATAGTATATAGCACAGAGTATATGGTAAAGTATAAGGGACAGTAACGATATAGGGTGCATTTGGTGTCCGGGTGGGGGGAAAAGGGTGGAGATCTGTGCTCGAGGTGTCTGGGAGAGATGAGGGAGGGAGACAGTGGGGGCAGCAGACTTAGTGTCGGTCCCACGGGCCTGGAGCACTGCCGTGGGGCCCCTTCAGAGAGAGAGGCTCAGGGATAGACCCCAGAGGATGAAGGAGCCTCACTTTCGAAGGCCTCTGAGATTCTGGGCCTAAACAGTGGGGCCTCGGGAGCAAGGTGCTTAGAAAGGGAAGCCTTGCCCCCTGTCGTCCCCCTCAGCCCCCTGCCGCAGCCTTTGTAAGGCTTAGGGGTCTGAGGACTCAGCTGGCTGTGGGCGGAGGACGGGGGTGCTCTCTGGAGGAGAGCGCTCACTGAGGATGCTGGCCGCCGAGGACACTGAGACCCCGAGGCAGTGTGCCTCCACATGCTCCTGCCCACATGCAAGACAGCATCCCTGGGGGCCCTGGAAGTAACTGAGGGGACTTTCAGGGGACAGCACAAGGCCCTGCCACACAGAGGTGGGGCCCTGGGGCTCCTCTGATTTGGATACTGGTGTCAGAGTGGCCAGTTTTGCCCCACAGGCTGGCGAGGCTCCATAAACACAGTTAACGTGACCCGTGCGTCCTCAGGAGGGCTCTGAGGGACTGAGGCTCGGGGGAGAGGGGCTGGGCAGGAACGGCCACTGCAAGGGCAGGAAGGGACCATAGGGGCAGCTTGTCCACACCAAGGCCATCCTGAGACTAGACTTGCCCAAGGACAGGGTCAGAAACCAGAGAGGGGAACAGCGCTGCAACGGATGTCCCTGCTTCCCCGCCATGTCCGCGGACTCTCTAGGGCTTCAGACGCGAGTGTCTAGCTCCTGCGGGTCTCCATCCATGTCCCTCAGGTCCCTCAAGGCAGCATGTCCTGGAAGAGTCCGTCAGCCGCCTTCCCAGACCTGTCTTCCCCGGTGGCTCCAGTCTTGGGCTCCCCATCCGCGGGTGCCAGGAATCTGGGAGATGCATTTGGTAGTCTCTTTTCCGGCCTGGCCGAATCCATCCCCAAGTCTGAAGCGGAAAACCAGGCTCCAGCCACAGGATCTGCCTCTGCTCTGCTCTTCCCCCTCCGTGTCTGTGCTCACGCGGTCCCAGGCTTGCCCTTTCCTCTCTGCTCCTCGCTCACCTCTGACTTGGCCCTGGGGCTCCAGAAGGTCAAAAAACGGAGGGTGGGTAGGGATCCCGGGGCCTGGATTGGGTGCCCGGGCCCTGCCTGTCCCGCACTGGTCAGCTGGGGGCGCTGCTGCCCCACGGACTCCCTGCCCCGGCTCCCCGTGGGGGCGGGGAGCTTCTCGCCTGGGCGGGAGCAGCCTGTCTGGCTGGTCTGGGTGTGGGCGCCGGAGGCCGGGAGCGGGGGCGGGGCGAGGACGCGTGGGGGCGGGGCTACGGG